>NC_133308.1:967401-1291938 GCF_012295235.1 Primulina huaijiensis
ATATATTATGTTTAAGTTGGTGGTGTATGTAAACACGAGATTAATTAGTAACTAATTCAATTTAATATATCAATATTTTCTCGGTTGCGAAATTTTAACGATTTTTATTCATCAAGATTAAAAATCAAGAATGACGAGGACGAATCTATTACCGCAATTCATTGTTTGTGATTTCGCTCAAAGGGCCAGAATTCTTTGTGATGGAAAACTTTGGATCCATGTTGATATATATGAATTTTTGTTAATTACAACCTCGTCCACAATAATTAAATTAAACCATTGAACCATCTCAATTATTAATATTGATTTTTCTTCTCTTTCTTACATGTTATCCGTTGCTCAGTTGTTAATTATTTGTAGTAGTCACTATACCACAAAAAAAAAAAAAAAACATTTAGACCATCACGACAACTATACATTACAAGGAAAATTGTGTACTGTCTCAAGTAAATATCATATAACAATTTGTTGATTTATTAATGTGATATTATTTATTAATTAAAAATATTAAAATAACGAAATGTGTAATATATTGAGTATATGAAGTTCAAATGACTTGAAATTTTGAAATGAAGTAAAAAAAAACTCCACGATAGGTAAGTTTTATGTTTTGGTAAATTTAATTATTTGGCCAGTTTCAGATGAATATATTGGTTTTGAAAATGTTAAATATTATATATTATATTATTAATATAATATAATATATTGGTTTTTGTGTATGCTATCCTTCGGGAGGCTCTCTGTCGGACAACTTACAGGAATAATGTCCATGGCATGATATATAGAGGTGAAGAACTAGGTATGTCTAGTCAAAAAAGTCATGTAGTTGATAATATTCGAGTTATGTATTCGTACTTATTATACTATTTATGCTACACTGATGTAAATATTGTGTTGATTGTACTATTTTAGTTGTACATGTATTATATTATTATATAGTGGAAATGAAATTTTTTTATGCATATTACATCACATATTATATAATTACATGATAGAGGTTTGAATCGGCATAAATGATTGTATTGATTATATATTATCTACTGATGACGATAAAATAATATATTTCCTAGCTTTGCTTTATATTTAATATTTGGGTCGGAAGTTTAGACTGACTCATAAAACTGTGTAGTAAGATTCTTTTGAATTTGACCTAATCCTTTGTTTTTATTACAAAGGGGTCTGATTGATGTGGATTCAAACTCTAACTCCTCAGATTGGAAGGAATTTATGTTTGTTTGTAATTTTAGCCTCTATGTTGTGAAATTTCTGTTCTAGTTCTATTTTTTTTTTAGTTTTTTGCAAATTTTAATTTTTTTCGATGTCACGTCAAACACTTTAGTGAAAATTGACTAAAATTGTTAAAAATCGAAAAATACAATACTAATATTGAAATCTAATAATATATAAATGATCAAAATCACAAAGAGCCAAAACATACACGATCAAAATTATAATTTTCCCAAAAAAATATGTATATAAGTTTTGTATCTAAAACACTGACATTCATAATTTTCTCGTCCATGTTAATCATCCTTGATAAGTCTCGATTTCTAACTTAAGATGTCACTATCATACAACTGAGATTCATTTATCTCCTAATCAATAATATTATATTGACAATAATTCTAAAGATAGAACTAATATATCGTTACAGCGATATTTACAACCATTATATCGCAATATTTTATTGGTATATCGCGAATTTTGTATTCAATATATATTGAGATTTCGACAAATTGAATTTTTGTATTGAATTTTTTGTGTTGTACAAATATCGATGTACATGTAACATCTCACTCTTATATTAATATACTTTGCGTGTGAGAATGAAGCAAAACATCAATAAGGCCATTTTTTTAACATGACAACTGTACTTGAAGATTATATCAGATTTGTGGTTATTATAAACTAATGGCATGCAATTATCAATCCTATGAAAACGAATAATTTCTTTTTTTTTAAAAAAAAAATAGAAAATTATAGCAAGTTGCATGCAAGATGACGTGCCACGTGTACATATGATGTAACTGCATAAAGAAAATTTTCCGTTCAAAAAGTCATAGCCACCATCGATGAATTTTAAGAGCCTTGCTAATTAATTTAATAATACAGATAGCCATCACACCAAACAATTAATTAAAATAATTAATGAAATTAAATATTATTTATTAATTATTTGGAGAACACCACACAATATATATTCCTCAGATCAGATTCTACCTATGTGGGCATTATCCTCACTTCATTTCAACGGGTAAGATCTTGCCACATATACAATTTCCAAAAAAAAAAAGTGGGTCCTATATATGCATGGGCAAATCTTGACTATCCATCCTATCATGAAGGCAATGCCCACATGGATAGGATGAAATAAACCATTCCTCTGGTGCTTTTAAACTTATATATAATATACAGTTTTGATATGCTGAACACCTACTGTTCACACCTATGTGAGCGCCGATTNTATTGAGTAAGCCAATCAATAATCAATAATTGCTATATATAGTAGTTGGACACGTTATTTATACTTGTTTAAATCATAAATGTGGGTCAAACTAAACATCCACACAGTTAAGAGAAATTAATTCATAGCTTGAATTATATGAATCGTATTTGTATTATAAAGTATATATTTGCAAAAACAAATATAATAGAATTTGAGTGATAAAGGAATAAATTAATTTTGACTCAATTTTCTTAAAAAATAATATGGAATATACATATAATTGGGCTCAAATCATGATTGGAATTTTAATAATTGGATAAAAATTTTACCCATTTAGTAAATATTATCACCATCTTTAATTTTATCTCCTTTTGTGGTGTTGGTTTTACTAAAAGTTGGTTGATTGGCTTTCTTCCCAATAATAACTGATTGTTGTTCAAACTCATTTTTCAATCGCTAATTGTCTTAATTTCCTTTTAATTGGACATTTAATTCAATCCATTGCTGACAGTGATTAAATCTGATTTTGGCAAATAAAGCTAGTTGTTCAATGGTTCTCTAATATATATTTTTTTTAAAAAAAAACTACTGAAATTATATCGTTTGGGAAATTATTTTCAAATATTAATAGATCACGCATGATTTATTTTTTTATTCAGATGTTCATGATATGAATATCTTATGCTAAAAAATATCGAAAGTTAATACTCCCGTGTAGCATAGAATCACCCCGTTTTACACATATTTTTTTTTTTTTTTTTTTTTTTTTTTTTTTTTTTTTTTTTTTTTTTTTTNTTTTTTTTTTTTTTTTTTTTTTTTTTTTTTTTTTTTTTTTTTGTCTCCATGAATTTTGTACTTTTGTGTAAATCTCTACACCAGTCCGTTAAAAAAATTTGATTTTGAAAATGAGTCAAAGAAATTAAGAGGATAATACCATGTTAAGTGATTTACTGTTTCGCGTGTCCAAATTTGAATAATTAATTACATCTACAATTCTAATTTTCTTTTTAGATTTTTTTTTTCTGAGTGGAAATTTTTTCCGTAAATGACAACGCTCTTTTCTTCGATTTATATGAGAAATCAAGGAAAATCTAGAAATTAAAAATTCAAATATACTATGAATAAATGGAACTAGTCTTTACATATTTCCAATATTAATAATTTCCATAAATACCCATAATGTCTATAAACACCTCATAATTCTCATAAATACCCTTGATTGTAACTCTGATTTTTCTAATGTCCACTGATTAAACAAATTATCATTAGACCCAGCTCGTCCTTCTTGCCAATTATTTTTTCACGAAAATTATGTGATGGTCAATTTTATGAGAAAAATATTTTATTTGGATCGATCATGAAAAAATATTAATTTTTATATTAAAAATATTGTTTTTTTTTATTACAAATACAAACATTTATCTATCACAATACCTACTCTTACACCTAAACACACAAACACGGAATTCTTTCATCTTCACGACACACACACACATATATACATACACACGCACACAAGAATCTTCAGAAAGCAAAACATTTGCAATAATACTACAAGACATGAATGAGTTCCACTGTTCTGTGTATTTCTTCCTTGTTCTTCATGTATTATGTGTAGGCTTCGTTGCAGCAGCCTTCAACGTATCCACCATCCCATTCGAAAGAGGCTTCACTAGTTTATTCGGCGAATCGAATATCATCCGCTCCGCCGATGATCGGTCTGTTCAACTTCACCTCAACCAATTCACAGGCATGTGTGTTTGATCTTTTCTTTTTCAACATAACTTTCACGAGCCAGGAGGAATCAATTCAAATCATGCGTTTTACACGATAATTAATGTTTATTTATATATATATTTAATCAGCTCTAGATTTTATTTACTTGTTTGCAGGCTCGGGATTTAAATCCTCCGACCTCTACAACCATGGTTTCTTCAGCGCTAAAATCAAGCTTCCATCCGATTACACCGCGGGAATCGTGGTCGCGTTCTATGTACGTAGACACACACACACACACACATATATATACTCTACATGAAATTTGAATTCTAACTTGTGGTTATGTTCTTATGTTGCAGACGACAAATGGAGATATATTTCGAAAGACGCACGACGAATTGGACTTCGAGTTCTTGGGGAATATCAAAGGAAAAGCGTGGAGGTTTCAGACAAATATGTATGGAAACGGAAGCACGGATAGAGGAAGAGAAGAAAGATACTACCTCTGGTTTGATCCTTGTAAAGAATTCCATCGTTACAGCATACTATGGACCACAAACAAAATCATGTACGTTTTTATTTATTTTTTCATCCATAATATAATTGTCAATTGCTTTCTTGCATAAAATTTGACCCATTCAAGATTTATACACCGTCCCCAACATAAAATTTATAACTTTTTTTTAAAAAAAGACATTTAGATTTGATTTTTTTTTATTAGAAATAAGTAATTTTAGAAATATATATTTAAAATGAATTGAACATAATGGATGCTCACATGCAAAGGGATAATATGGATATCATTAATCAGCCTAAAACGTGTTTTAAGTAAGCATAGTTGGTCACTGTATATTCGATTTAAAAAGTATAAAATTTTTTGTATTATATATATTTTTTTCAAAAAATTGATCAGTTCTAATTTTTTTTCTCAAACTTCTTTAGTTACTAGACATAAATTATAATTATGCATCAGCATTCAAATAAATTTTCAACTCCAAAATTCCGATTTTTGCAGATTTTATATAGACGATGTGCCAATCCGGGAAATGGTACGCCAAGAAGCCATGGGAGGTGATTTCCCGTCGAAGCCTATGGGATTATATGCAACCATTTGGGATGGTTCCGACTGGGCTACTTCCGGCGGCAAGTACAGAGCTAATTACAAGTACGCGCCATTCGTGGCTGAATTCACCGACCTCGTTCTCCAGGGATGCTCGTCGGATCCACTAGAAGAGATGATCGACACGGGCTGTGCTGAAAAAGATAGCCAACTTGGTACTGCTGATTTTGCAAATATAACCCCGAAACAGAGGTTGTCTATGAGAAGATTTAGGAGTAAATATGTGTATTACTCGTACTGTTACGACATAGTGAGGTATCCCGTGGCACCTCCGGAGTGTGACGTTGATCCGGCGGAGAGGCGGCGGTACAAGGATAATGGACGGTTGAAGTTCGACAAATTTCATAGGAGGAGTTACAAGAGGAGAGGTGAGATTTTGAAAGCTAAGCGATATGATCAAAATGAAGACGACCAAGACTGAAATTCATACATATGTTTTCAAAAACAAATTCATACACCAAATTTCATGTATAGTAGTAGTATATTCATACTTTGATTTTTTATTTTTATTTTTATTTTTGGGTCTTTCTCTTTCCTTTTTTTTTTTTGGTATTTAATTGTATGCATTCACACGTGGGAGCATTAGATTGGAGAGAATATTCTTTTAATTATTATTTTGTTTGGTTCTTGTAAAATATAAGTAAATTGTTAAAGGAATGTGGAACAAAGTTGTCAACTACTTATCAAAAGTTTTAGAATATGGTTTGAAGAGTCGCTATTGTGATGAATTTGAATTAATTTTTTTTAAAATCAATGGAGATTCTTATTCATAAAAGGCAAAACAAATTGTGTGAGACAGTCTCACGAGTCGTATTTGTGAGACGGATCTCTTATTTGGGTCATCCATGAAAAATTATTATTTTTTATGGTAAGTGTATTATTTTTTTTTGCCCACTTTTTTTGGTTTTTGAATATCTGCCCAAAATGAGAATTGAGAATCAGGGATGCAAAAGTGGGCTGGAGGGAAATGAAGAGGAGCTTGGGGTGTGCAACACGCACGGATGACTGTAGTTTTAATGTAAAGAAGAAGAAGAAGAAATTGCACCCCATGCACATAGAGAGTTTAATCAATCTTGGTTTTAGGATTCATAAGCAATCCAAGTTATGTTCCGTCAGGAAGGAAAAAAAAAACATTTCTTGATGTTTAAGTTTGATTCGAGTATTATAGTCCTACCAATAGATTTATTAAATGGTTTTCTGAATATCCGCCTTGCTGCTCTATCTTTTTAGTGTATTCGGTTCTATAAATTATACGGGTTCGAGTATATCGATATTTTTTAAAATAAATAAAATTATAAACTGATTTTGAACTAGAGAGCTCCGTGTTTGGTGCATCCGATTTAACTATCAAAGAAAAATAAAATAAATATCCAAATCACAAGCTTGGTTGTTCCGCCACCCATTTAAAGATTTCAAGTTTTGGAAGATTTCTCATTGTGTTCTCCCACTTGTAGCTTCAGCCCTCCGAATCCAATCCCATGGGACAGATTCTTGAAAAATTCAAAGCTAAATTTTCTTTAATCGTTGGACTTGGATTTCCCTCTTCTGAAATTACTGGGAAACTGGTAAAATTTGGGCGTTTCTATCTTCATTCAATTTATGAACAAGCCTTTTGAGTTTTTTTGGATGGGATCTTACTTTTCCGATCAGAGAGCTCTGGACAGCAAATCTTGGTTTTCGAATTTGGGGCTTTGTTGCCTATTTTTAATTTTCAAAATTTCGGACCAAATTACCGCAATTCGTCGTTTTCGAAGAACTCAAGCAAACCATAACGTTAATTTATGTATCCTAATAAATTCAGCGCTGTCACGACAGAATCTTGTTAAAACACAAGTCCCTTCAGGTATTTGGAAGCCAAATCTAGAACCAGATGTGAACTTGTCTTGTGAAACATCATGGTTTCGAGGTTATGCAGAGCAGCAATCGTAGTCATTCTAACAGAAAAGATTGAATATTATGTTTATGCAGGAGAGGATTGGAAAGAAAGGCAGATACGCTCTATATCCAACAGAGTTTTTGATCGTGTGAACCAAGATTCCGATAGGGCTACTCTGACGTTTGAGGAGCTTTATATTGCTGTGTTACTCGTATATAAGTCAGAAGCTTCATCTGCATGATTTACCATCCATATCCATTTGACATAATAACTCTGTTAATTTCTCCATTTTCTAACTCTTTTAGATTGTGGGGTGGTTCTGAAATTGTTTCCATCTTTGCAGTGACATTAATAAGCGTTTGCCTGGTTCGCATTTCGACCCCCCGACAAAGGAACAAGTAAAAAGTCTGATTCTGGTAAGTTACAGATTTCCATTTTTTACATGCACACTGGTGACCTTCCATTCGTGTTACTCAAGGCCACCAACAGAGTTGTTCCGTCCATGACAAAACCGTTCCAAGTTCACATTAGACTTATATCGGAAATTATGTTTTTTTTATAACGTATAGGAGAGTGATATGAATCTTGATGGTGAACTCGACCGTGTGGAATTTGTGAATTTCATCCTGCATATAACAAGAGATACATTTGTGACAGTGAGCTGGGGATTGATCATTAGTTTGGTTGCAGCTCCAACTTTGGCTTTGTTAACTAAAAGGACAACAGAGAATGTCCCCGGTGTCGGCAAGGTGGTGCAGAAAATACCCAATTCTGTCTACGCGTCACTCGTGACACTTGTGGTTGTTGCATTGCAACAAAATGCAGAGAAGGTGTAAGGGGTCGCTACCTCGTAGCAAAGTTGTTACTACATCGATACTCATAAACTAGCACGGAATTGATAAATGCTTGAATTTAGCTATATCTGGTACAGCAGTCTTATTATGTGTTTAGAAGTCTGTAATAACACTCTTTACCAGAAAATATTTGAACTCAGCTCACCAATGTGTGTCATAAATTGAAAATGGTATCTGTGATCTCTCTTTTCTTTCCATTTTAAATTTTCGTTCATTTCCAATTCAGCTCCGCTCCCTTTTTTCCAAAAATAGCGGAACTTCAAGTTTTGGAAAGATAATCTGGCTTCAGCTCAACTTTGTTCATGAAATTTATGTACGAAATCAAAGGATATTTATTTGTAAGGTATATTGCATTCACCTTCAGTGCCAAAAATATAAAGGAGATATGAATGCAAAGTACTCGTATGTATAAGTACAGTTTATCTTGCTAGTGTTGTAAGCATACTAGCCTGCGAGTTTAATCAGTGCACGCTGAAGAGCAGCGACGAGTCCCATCGTAATAATCTTCCTTCACGCTACCCCCGCTGCTTTTCCAAGTTTCCATTACACTTGCGACGTAGGAGAGTGATACGAATCTTGATGGTGAACTCGACCGTGCAGAATTCGTAACAAGTGATACATTTGTGTCAGCGAGCTCAGCTCCAACTGTGGCTTTGTTAACTAAAAGGACAATAGAGTATCCGACCTTACTGATCCGGTAAAAAGTTAAAATGATGTAAATTAAATATTTTAAAATATAATATAATAATAAAAAAACTAATTTCATTTAACGGTAAAAATATAAATTACTGGAGATATGATGTTTCGAATGAACTAACTCCAAAAAAATCTCGATTCTTGTAAAAATATAAGTTTTGCATATATAATTTATTAAATTTTCGTCTTCAATCGATATCCTTACTATATTGACATATATTCATAAACTAGTACAGAATCTCAAAAATATAAAATGCTCGAATTTCGCAATTTAGCATAGTATTCCTGTTATGTGTTTTGGAAGTCAATAATAACTTCCAAGTCACTCCAAAGTAGCTCACAGATGGTTCGATCAAACTTAGTCGAGGTCAAGAACATGTAATCCAAAGTTCAGTTGAGCCAGATTTATAATGTATATCAAATATTTTTTTTATCGTATATTGCCTAATTCACCACGTACATTTGTCGTTCATGCTTGCTAAAAATGGATCTCAGCGGATTGCCTCATAATATTCTGTAAATATTACAAGTTCCAAACAGAGAACGAAAATGTAAGGGCCAGAGAGCGATCTGTGTTCAGAGCAAAACAATTAGGTACCTTGGATAAGTGAACTTCATTCAAATCGACTAGGAGCAACAGCAAAACATCTAGAGAAAGTGTCACGAGGGTTACACAGTAAATCGAGTAGAGCACAAAACTAACAGCATACAAAATATCTGATATCCTTGTCATCCGTATGATCGCTGCTGATGTATCCACAGCACTCATAATACGATGATTAAAAGAGAGAGGGGTATAAAGGGCGCTGATGACAGATTTATTTTGGCAGACACCACACATGACCTGGTTATACAGGTACTCATAACACCAGTCACCATGGGCAGATACGGACCGGGTTGGTTCGATTCCAGGCTCCCAAGGTTGGTTCGATTCCAGGCTCCCAATGCTGCATCTAGACACATACTAGGGTGTGTCAAGACCATGTTGGTCCATTCAAACAAGCCCCATGCATGCGAGAAACCGAAAATGACAGCAACCCCTCATTTATGCCATTTGAGTTTCGAATTTTTCTGTTTTGATGTCAAGGTGAGTTTCTGATCTTGGCTGCCCTAAGGGTCTATAGCCCTGGTTAGAACACTTCCCTATCATGTCTAAGACGTGATCAAGTCGCCCTTTCGAGGCTTGGTCCATGGTGGAATCGGTTTTTAAATCAAACAACAAGAACATATTTTCGGCCCTTCCCCTTATTTCATGTGTAGTTCGATTTTTGTGTAGTGATGTGGATCTTGTTTGGCTTATGGCCCTTAGCCACGGTTCACACCCTACCTCCGGATGTCTAGATCATGCCATGGTCAACCAAATGGCCACTGGAATGGTCCATGACAGCAAGATCCGCCGCAACTCTCCCACGCGCAGATTAAGTGCTCGGTTGGGATGTTTGTTTTGTTTCTTGTGTGGTTCGAATTGTGGCTGACCTAGGGTCCTTAGCCATGGTTCAAATCATTCCTTAGGATGTTGGTAAGAGGTTCTGGTCGGTGGTTCAAGCCCCAAAGGCCATTAGCCTCGCAAACGACGCAAGGAAACCAAAGCACAGCTGCTGTATTCTTGTGGACAGCAACTTTCTGCTGCGGTTCAGTGGCTCGTTCGAGTTCTTGGTTGGCTTTTAGCCTATCGCCTTGGACTGGACAGTGCCTCATCGAGTTGGAAAGGTCATGTTTTTGGCCGTTCGTGATTCGGATCATTTTTGAGGGCGTACGAGAAATTACAGTGCGATGTGCCAAATTGATTCTCGAAAGAGCGTTTCATGTTTTGGCCTCCATTCACCAAAATTTCGGCCCTTACCATTTTTGGAGCATTACTTCATCATTTTAAGTGTATTTTAATCATGACTAAATGATGGTTCGGTGTTGGTTCGGGTTGGTACGGAGTCATGATTAAATACGGAGTCATTGGGCGTAATTGTCTCGTTTTTGGAGTCAATTACAAAGTTTGGTCAAGAAAATCATTTGCATAATTTTCATGTTAGATTTAAGTCGCAGCGAGCCTGAGAACGATCCAATCCATGTGGTAAAATAATACATGATATTTCATTATGCCATTTAATTATATTACGTGCATAAAAATATAAAATATTCATTTTTGAGATTTATGCGATATTGCTTGTGGTCATTTCACTATCAAGGGATTATTATTTCATCCGGTCGCCAGTTACCGGTCAGTTCAGTTCAGTTTCACCCAGTATACTGTGGCATTAGTCTGATCAGACAAACATTACTTCAGCCGGTCGCCAGTTACCGGTCAGTTCAGTTCAGTTCAGTGCAGGGGCCACTTGCGTAAAACATAATCTCAACAGAAAATTTATGACATGTTATTTTATGACTGGGCTCGATTGAGCAAGCATTTCACTTATGATTTTTAGTCAGTTATGCACGTATTATAATTGCTCATGACAAGTTATTTTCACATTATGCCTCATGACATGATATTTTTATTCCCATGCAACTTTATTATATTATTTACTCGTAATTTACGATATATGCATGCTGAGTCTTTAGACTCACTAGACTTGATTGTTGTAGGTACCGATGATGCAGGGACCGAGGGCGGGGACCAGTGAGCTAGCTTGGGTCGGCAGTAGTGGAACACGAGGACCTTATTTACAGCACTTGCCATTTTTATGCTCAAACATTTTTATCAGTTGTTGGATTACTTTACTTGTTATTTTGTGAGCAATAATTTCTTCCGATGCTATTTTTAAACATTAAACTTGATTTATCAGATTATTTGGTGAATGAGGCATTTTAATTATTTAAAAAGAAAATATTTAATTTTTCCGCAAATTTTCAAACACGAATTTTCGGGCCATTATAGTAACATTTTCTTTTCTTAGTAAATGATAAAAGCAAAGTTGGATTAGAGTTTTAAATTCAACTTGAACTCAAATAAGTTAAGTGGTTGAGATCATATTTCTTGTACCCTTTTCTTAATATTTTATAGAATAAATTTTGGGATTGATGGGAACTTGATTTCACTCAGTAAAATGAAAATATATAAAATGTGAATGTTATAATTGGGAGGAAATATAAAATAATAATTTATTTGTGCATTTATTTAAAAATAAAAATATTTTCAGAAAACACTGCGAAATATAATAGCATTAACGTGAGTGTTGATTGGATATATTATGTCTTGTACTCATTTCACTCCATGATCATGAATCAATTTTTACGAATTTCATTAATTAAAATCGATTGGATAAACAATCAAGTTTTAGCTCATTCATGTATTATGAAACTTTATTTATCTGACTGGTTAGTTGGAAAATTTACGAATATATAATAAAATTTTTTAATGCAATATAATTATCATAAAAACGATCAGAAATATTATTAAGTAATTAATTATAATATTGTCAGAAGCCTAGCCTAGCTGAGGAGCGGGTTGGTGTTTAGTTCAAAAATAGTAATCTACTTGCATGCATTTTCAGCCCCACTTCTTTTTTCAGGTTTCTCAAATAGGCTTTGACCAAAAAACAAGGATGGGATTTTTAAACAAGAAAATTAAAGCTGCAAGCTAGCAACAAGAATTGGCTTCTGATATATATGTTTCCAGTTTTAGCCAATAATGGCACATTTTTTCATAATTTTAAAGAAAATAAAACATTGTCTCTTCTCGCTCATTCGATCAAAAAAATTTGGTCTGCATATATAAGTATAATAATATGGATATAGATATTCGTGTATCATAAATGAGGCGAGAGGAGAACATGGTACATACTTTTGTATGCAGAAATTCTGTAATTATTTTTAAAATTACTAATTGGTCAAGTAATTTATATACTTTTTAAAGTTACTTACATTTAACATGAAAATAGAGTACTTGATAGGATAAAACTCTGATTTAGTCATATATATGTTTTCCTTCTCTTTTTTTTCTCTTCATAGTTAAAAGAAAATGATGAGTACATTGACATTCGAGACGAGAATCAGTGGCTTTTGAGCGAATGTAAAAATGTGGCGCATCTAATATGACTATATATGTTCATTAATTTTAAATAAAATGATGTACGTACATTAATACGAGAGCTCTGGTTGTTTTTCAAATCATACGCAGTTTTCATGTTAGCGACTTCAGAACCAATATTATTTTTATTAAGGAGGAAACATGCAACATTTCTAAATATAAAAAGATAATAATCTCTTTTTTGTTTATTGAATTAAATATATTATAATCTATTGTAGATTAATCATCATATATAACAAATTAATCTGTAGTGCAACACTACGATATATATAATTGTATAAAGTGACATTTAGAACGTCCTAATAAAGATTATTTGGTTTGTATAAAAGAACAGTGACTTAAGTTATTTGGTAATTCGTTCAAATTTAAATTAATTAATATAAAAACAATGATAGAATATGGGTATATTATTCAACATTAAATTATTTTTTTGGGTCAATTTTGACTTTTTCCGATTTGCGTTAGGAACAAATATTTAATTGTCGTTATTTTTGCATGCCTGGTTGAAAAAATTCAACAAGTGAGACTAGTTGGCTACATACATGTATTTTTCTACCTAAAGAAAAAAGGAAAAAAGGTAACAAATCAATTAATATATATATGAGACATGAGTCCGAAACTGAATGACTTATCGAAAAACGAAACTGAAAAGAGAAAGCATGTTTGCAGTGTGATCTGAAAATATTTTTCTACATTAACCTAAGCACCCTTCCATTAATATAGCACATTCAGTGTACAAAATAGGACTTAAACCGGACAAGTGACAACGTACAGATTTTGGTGCATATCCTTTCTTATGCGCGAACACACAGCGATTTTTTAACTTTATTTTCTCATACGCAAAACCCCTCCTTTCTTCTCTCTTTCACTTCTGGTCTCTTCTCTCTTTCACTTCTGTTAAAAATGGAGATAATGTCAAAAATAGTTTCACCTGTAGTTCGACTTATTTCTGATGGGATGTACCGCAGCGATGTGAAACTCGCGGTAAAGTTTTTATGTTTTGATTCATTTGAGATTTTTTTTTTCTTTCCTTTCTGATATCATTTTTTTTTAAGGTGCTGAGATCTTTGGTGGCCCCAAACATGATGTGCATGTTTGGTGGTCTTTTTGGACTGAAACAATGGGTGAACAAGTATGTAACATTCATCGGATTTTTACTAGGATTGTCGATCTACAAATCCATTGGTAGTTTCCCACATGCTGAGAAATGGAAAGTGGCAGCATTATCACTGGCTTGTTTCTTCCAGTGGACCTGGCTTGGGAGTTTAATTTCAGATTTAAAGGTCTTCTTCCACCAGTCGCCCTGGGAGGACTCTCCCATCAGCATGTTCACGTACTGGAGGATAGGTGAGTTTGTAAATAATGTTAGAATATTATTTTCTACAATGGGTCTCATCTTTTATAAAATAGTAAAAACACAATTTTACTTCTGCCATTTTCCTTCAGAGAACTTTGGGCTTCGGAGGTTAATAATCTAGTAACAATATTGACTAGCCCAATCTTGTTAAGATAATATTTCCTCCTTTCAAAATTAATTTATTAATTAATAATAACAATGAATATACATTTCAAATAGAAAAATATGAGCTTAAAAACTAGAGTTGAGATCGAAAACTGCTGAACAAGTTTTCGGCTTGGGCTAATTGATTAAATATGACGTTGGTTATTTATGAAACAACCTTGCCCTTCTTTAACCTTCTAGAATGATTTTTTTACTAACACTTCTGGGCCAAAATAATTTAGCCTTTAACTTCCTGATCCATGTTTGCAATTAATTTTTTGGGTCATATGAAACGTATGCATTTGTGTTTATGGGCGTGTCAGTTGTCTCTTTTGCTTTCTTTTTTTTTTTTGCTACTAAGATGTTTCATATTGTCTATTTTTTGCCCACTGATTTGTGATCGAAATTGCAAATCTATCTTGTAAAAAGACCAAAATAGATTTTGATTCGAACGCCACTTCTATTTTCCTCGGTTTGTGTGATGGCTATATTTTAATTAGACCCAAAGTTATTTACAAACAACACATTAAATGACACCGCACACTTTCATTAGAATCCCATCAATCCTAATACTATATGATTTCTACACTTTAAATATATAATTGAGTAGACTTTATAAATCACTTATTAGACTCAAAATTAATTAGATAGTATATATAATATAATTGTTATTTAAATATGTAAGCCCATCGTAAAAAATAATATTTCTAACAAATAACTCATATATTATGATTTTTTTTCTTTTTTCTGTCACTAAAAATATTATTTTAATGAAGTTTTATTGTGTGCGTTCTAATCGGCTCATCGTTGCATTCTGTATGCATATGGGTGCGATTTCAATCTTCCCATCGTTGTATGGTGATGACAACAGTATGGACTATTGGTTCAACATGTTTTTTTGGAGGGGAATCTATGTCTTGGCTGCTGTCGGTAAGTTTTAATATAGTCTGTTTTACTACAAGAATATAGTCTTTTTTTCCCCTGGAGCTATCGTGTTTAATTTCTAGTTTTCTGTTTGGTAAAGCCTTTGGCAGTGCCCCTATTAGAACGCCTTTACCAATTTTTTCATTTCATAGACACCGATCGCGGACACACAGGAAACACACAAAAGCAGGATTGAACAGAATTCAGCGGCAAGACTTATTTTTAAGAATTTTTGGTAAAATTAAAATTATTTCGTTAGCGAGTTAATCTTCTCACGCCCACTCTCTCTGCCCAAGAGTTAAACAAGTTGCAGAAGTGCGAACAAACTTTTTAAAAAAAGAAAAGAAAAAAAAAAGGGTAATTTATACAACCAATGTCAGCCCCCACACCACCAAAAAGCAAAGGAAAACAAAAATTGATTCAGCCACGCCAGAGCCATCTAGAATAACAGTAATCTTATGCAGAAACGACACACTTTCATGCATATATGGGGGTAATTGATTGAAATACCTGCTTGAGAAGATCGGAATAGGACGACGGATTTGACGATACTGGAGTTGACATGACAAAAGGGGTTTTGCGAACGGAATCCGATGGGAATTATAATTCAAAAAAAATATTTCGCTACGTATTAGAGTTTTTTTTTTATTACAATTTGGTCTTTCCTTTTTCAGTATGTTTCATATTTTAAAAAAAAAATTGAAGAAATATTATTATTCAAAAGAATATTTGAATATTAGAGTTCATAAAATAATTATATATTATTATTTAATCCATATATGTATATTAGTTGATTTATTTTAAAAAACAAATATCATAAATGTTTTTTTTTTTGAAAGACAAATATCATAAATGTTAAGTATTTTTCAATTCCTAAAAAAATTAATTTGAAATAAACACAAAGATGATATTAATTGTAATACATTTCCTTTTAGCATAAGCACATTAATTTGATAGAATTTTAATATCGAGTTTTAGGAAATAAAAATATATATACAATATTTAGAAAATAACAGAAGGCATGGTATGTATCCGGGGCGGGGAAAAATTCACACTACCAATTGTTATAATTTTCTCTATGAGATTAGTAATTAATTACTTTATATTTGATATTTATTGATGTCAAGGTCGATTCGATTCATATTTATAATAAAAAATAATATNTATTTATTTTAATTAATAAATAATAGGACGTTGCCATATTTAGCATGAAAATTCGCATATTTGCATGAGAATCATAAATGGTGAAGCAACCACCCGTCCCTTGTTGAATCCGCAGCCCACCATTTCATCGATCGATCCTTGGTGGCTTGCCTGAAAAATCAAGATACAGCAAAAAAGAAGATGCAGATCCTCAAAATCAATGCCAAACAGAAAACGAATACACACAACAGATACATAGAATATTAATGGATGAGGATGACAGGGAAGGAGACATCAGGGTTCCGTTGATCTCTTTCCTCTTTTGCCTGTGCCTCATCACCGGCGGAATATTCCTCGCCTTATACGTCTTCGTTCCAAATCTTTCTCAGCCCTGGTACCCAGTCACAGCTTTCGTTCTCATCGGATTGCCTTGGGTATTCTGGTTCTTAACCTACCTATACGCCTGCATGAAAGGATGCTTCGGCGGTGGCGCAGTAGACAGCCGACAGATCTCCAGGAGACAAACCACCCGGAACGTCTCCAACTCCGCCTCCGCCATGCAGAATCATGGCAACCAACAGAGCGGTGGAGTGAATTCATCCGTCGCCTCTTCCAGGGAATCCGAGATGCCGTTGACCTACTCTGTGTAATTATATAATATTCAGCTTGTTCAGTTATTTGTTTATAAATATAAATTTTCTGATCATCTATTAATCTCGGGCATAGTTGAACTCTATAGTTAATTTCATACGTAATTTTTTAATTTATCTTCTATTTACTTTAAAGTTTATATGGTCGCATGCAATTGGCTTTGTTTGAGCAAATTAATTCCTCTTTAATATTATATATATGTTCAGTATCAAATTAAACATAATATTTCTCACTTTATTACTTGATTTTCCTAAAAACTCTACCACGGAAATTTCACAAAAAGTATTCTCAGACAATATCTTTGAAAAATCAGTACATAATTTGAAGCAAGTCTTGGAAAGTACATGCATGCCAACGTTTCTTGTGCTTCTTTACTCTTTAGGTATATCCATCCCTCAAGACTAGAGGTGCCTATCAAATTTAGAAAGAGTTTCACGTAATTCTAGCTCAAATTATCAAGAAAATATCTACATTAGAATAAATAATATCGTAATAAACGTCATTTGTTCGATCGACACAAAAACAATAAATATTGATCTGTCAAAAGGTGTCTAAGATTGGTGCATGCATTCACCAGAAATTTCCATGTAAAATATATAGTAGACATCAATTTCGGAAAGTGGGCAGCAAATTAAATGAAACAGAGTGGAGATTTTTAGCAGGATACTGAAATTTGTGATGTTTATCTCACGAAAAGGCAAGATCACTTATCTGTATTTGCACCAAGAACTTTTGAACCCATGCCAACTGATAATTACGTACAAATACCTTAATCTTCCGCCCCTCTACTTTGATATGACAATTACCTATGTTCATATAATATTGTAAATGAGCTCATGGAGCACCAATATAATTTAAAGATTGCCTATATGTCATGGAGCACCAACATAATTTAAAGATTACTTTTACGTCATGATATAATATTCAATACGAAAATCAAACATCCCACATGTACCTAACATGGTTAGCAGATTCTGAGCAGGGGAATTGGTCTTCAAAAATATGATATAGAAGAACACAAAAAGTGGTATGCTTTTTAAGATAAAGATAGCAACAACTCTTGTTCTTTCAGGGAAAAAAAGTAGTAATCCGATGTTATTATAAGTTAGTTGCTTCACTCTACAGCATTTCTCCCAACAGATTCAATGGTTAGTATTTGTCCTTTTATGCGTTTTACCATATTTCCATTCAAAGTACTGAAACTATGATGTCCGCATTTGTTCTTATGCAAACTACTCCACTTGCCAATAAAAAGGTCCCATGCATGCATCCCTTTAATTAGCCCCTCGGACTAACATATCAGTTGGATGTGAAAGTTGCCTTGAAATTCAATAAATACAGCATAAGAAAAACAACTGAAAATTAAATATGAAAATACTCATTTTCTTTAGTAAAAGTTTGCACCAATCATGTTCGAAATAACATAGGTGAAATTGGGAGATATGAATCGAGTTGAAGAGGTAACAAAATGGACTACCTGCTGGTCCATGGAAAGTGGAAACCACTCTTATATATACTCCTGATGGACAAGGTGTTTCTATATTCATAAACAATATGAATATAGTTGCAGAAAGCCACAACAAGAACAAAGATATCATCAATGAACCGATGAAAACCTGCAAATAAACTTGCAAATCAAGTCGGTCTTACTACCTGGCTTACCTGACCACCTAGCTCAGCACGTCTTTCAACTCTACAACCTTCACTTCTCGATAGCGTCTGTCTTTCATGGCGTCAACTCATATATTCTCCCTCCTTTCCTCCATTCTTCTCTCTATATGCCGTCTTATGCCAAACTACAACAACTAAGTATCCCTTCATCAAATCTGTCCAATTAGGCAGATTCCAATGCCAATCAAATTCAATCGCCTTCTTCTCTTTTGAACCCGTGTCCTCAACATGGAGAGCACTCCCAACTCCTCCAACCGATCCACCCATGTGCATATATCCTACGTCAACATCCTTCTTTCATATCAAGAATTCTAACTATTCAATCTTTAACTGTGTCGGGGCGTTTGGTGCTTATAGCTGCAACCACCGACAAGTTCTCCCAGCTCTAACTCATCCATTAGTGTTCAACCCTTTGTCCGGTAAGTGGTACTATGGACCTCCATTCTCTAGTCCTCGGCTCTGGTGTGTCGCCGGATCAATAAATGGTGGAATATATGTGGCAAGTGGTTTAGGCGCACAATATCAAGGTGAAGTAGCACGGTCTATGGAAAGATGGGACACGTCAAAGAAGGATGTAGATTGGCACTGGGAAACAAGAGCTTCGTTCAAAGATGAAAGGTTTAGTCGAGAAGCTGTCGAAGCATTAGGATATAGAGGTAAACTATTCATGGTAAATAAATGGCGGTTTATGATGTTGTGATGAATCAGTGGCATGAAATGCCAAGGGGAATGCTGGATGGATGGAACGGGCCAGCAGCAGTATGCTCAAACTACTCCCACTATAATGGGGCCAATACCAAAAACAAACTAAAACCAATCAAATGCTCTCTGTCTTTTTCATGTACTTATTTATTCAGAGAAGGTTTTAGGATGACTTGCATGGGTACAAAAAAAAATAGATAACTTTATCTTTCACACAACCAGAATCTTGATAAACACTACTGTTGGGATGCAACCAAAGTCCCACATTGGAAGATCTAGAGAAAGATCATGGGTTAATAATGATGGAATGATATCTCCATTGGTATGAGGCCTTTTGGGTGGTTCCAAAAGCAAAACATGAGAGTTAAAACCCAAAGTGGACAATATCATATCAGTGTGGAGATATCCGGATTCCATTGGTCCTAACAAGTGGTATCAGAGCCATGGTCTAGATCGAGCCGTGTGGGTAGAATCCTCGATACCTAAAAACGAAGGAGGTGAGGGCTCCCGGTAAAAATCCTTGATTAAACTCTCGAGGTGGTTTATACTCCCAGTATTCATGTAAGGCGTACGCTCCAACGCAGTGAAGTGGAGTAACCTCGATTGGAGGACGAATAAGGCTTGAGGGGAGGCTCGGACCATGAGAATAATATTGGAACTTCGTTTGAGGGGAGGATTGTTGGGATGCAACCAAAGTCCCACATTGAAAAATCTAGAGAAAGATCATGGGTTAATAATAATGGAATTATATCTCCATTGGTATGAGGCCTTTTGGGTGGTTCCAAAAGCAAAACCATGAGGGTTAAAACCCAAAGTGGACAATATCATACCAGTGTGGAGATATCCGGATTTCATTGGTCCTAACAGCTACAGTTCGCATTCTCCACTTTAATTTTTTGAGAACATACGCTATTGGAATCACACTGGGTAACAAGTACTACAGCTACATGCAATCCCTTTTCCACAAAGATTTCCATTTATTCTACTTTTACCAATTTTTGCTAAACTATCAACAAAGACCACGTCATAGAACCTCGTGTCAACTTTTTTATCAAGCGGAAGGCTTACAAGGATCTTTATCCCGACAAGTGTGATACAGAACTAAAGACAAAGATAACTGCTTCCTACCACATATTGGCAGCCTAAACTATATTATCCCGACCTAGACTTTTACCTGCAATCGTAGTTCTAGTTATTTTATTTCCATAACTTTAACACAGGTTATTATATAATCAGACACATTAACAACTTTAGGTCCCCTGACATTCACTGGTTTCCAACTATTTCCATGCCAAAGGTACTTCCAGTATAAATTACATTCCAAGAAAAAAATACAGATAAAGGCCTTTTTTCACAATTAAAGACTAAAACCAAAAAGAAGTAAATGTGATCTATGATAGCAAACAAAACCAACAGTGCACTGTGTTATTTATGTTTAGTTAATAGATTATGAGGGACGATTTTTTATTTTTTTATTTAAAACAAAATACATATCAATCATCTGCTCATCAGAATATCATCATTTGACCTCTGCAATTGCTTGAGGATATTTGTTGGATATTTGGGAAGCAAAATATAAGAATAACAAGAAAGAAACAATTTGAGAAAACAAACAATATTATTATTAAGCAATTAATTGGTCATTTATATAACATAACCAAGATAGAGCCCTAATCAAAATAAAATTATAGAAGTCTGATACAAAAACTCCTGTGAGACGGTCTTACGGGACAATTTTGTGAAACAGATATTCTATATGGGTCATCTACGAAAAAGTATTACTTTTTATGTCAAGTATATTACTTTTTATTGTAAATATGGACATGATTAATTCGTCTCACGAATAAACTGAAACAAATCCTCCTACATCAGATAGTGTAGCATCTTCATTAAACAAAATCATCATTTTTACATTGGAAAATCTTGTGTGTAGCAAGCTATCGATGCACAAAGAAATTTGTACACCACCATCTCTGAGTCTCCGTAACAATAACATGACATCACTTCGACGTACCATAAAAAATACGATTATGGCTTATATTATATTACAAGAAAGCTATGAAGTATTTAATAGTTTCTTCTAAGAGAGAACATTTCAAGAGATTTTAGTCTTATTTAGCACATATTCAAATACTTAAGGAGCCTCATGGATCATAGCATTGTAACATATCCTAAATCATGCAGTTCCATGCCCACACATTCTTCTGCGGCATTCTATCAAACAACTTGCTCATGTTTCTTGAAATGTATACATTAAATAGTGACCTGAATTTTGTAATTTACCAACATATGCTCGAAATATAGTAAAAGGTGCAAGTAATTATTCACTGGAGAAAAATATTTCAATCAAGTCATGTATTTCATGAAACCAATAAAAAAATTCAAAGGATGCAGCAATCAATTTGGAGAACGTAAAGATGCATTAGACTCTTCTCTCGGGACAATATTTATATTAACATCGGCAGCCTTCGTAGTTAGAAATTAGTTGTGGTAATCATGGAAAATGTGTGCAAGTGTAAACAATCAACAATCTAGATACAGGAAATTTCTATATATGAGCCAATAATTGCTTTAAACCATCTTGCAAATGAAATGGGTTCGGTTGGGGAGACAGGTGACAACACTCAAATTCTCCCTTCACAACGGTTGGTACAGAAAAACTTTCTAACCCAGAAAATTTAAATTTTGCGTGCAAAGATTGGCATGTGGCCTCTGTTATCTACATTTTTGAGTGATTCCTAGAGGCGACTACCTGCTGACACTAACCATGTGTGGCCTGCGTAATGCTACATTTGATTGATCGATGCTTCTTATATTCTGAAATCTTCATGTGCAGGTTATTCGGAAAAGTTGCCATCATAACTGGTGGAGCAAGGGGAATAGGAGCTGCCACGGCAAAACTATTTTCCGACAATGGTGCTCATGTTGTAATTGCCGACATACTAGATGATTTAGGCACAGAACTAGCCGAATCAATCCAGGGTAGGTACACCCACTGCGATGTTTCGAAAGAATCCGACGTAGAACAAGCAATCCATCTCGCCGTTCAATGGAAAGGGCGCCTGGACATCATGTTCAACAACGCCGGCATATCCGGGCCAGAAGGAAGCATCACCAACCTCGAGATGGACCAAATGATGACCCTTCTAGCCATAAACCTGAACGGCGTAGTACACGGGATCAAACACGCCGCACGCGTCATGATCGAAGGTAAGAAAGGAGGTAGCATCATCTGTTCATCGAGCTCGGCAGCAATCATGGGAGGCCTGGCATCTCATGCATACACAGCGTCGAAAGAAGCCATCCTTGGACTGGCGAGGAGCACGGCATGTGAACTGGGCGTGCATGGGATTCGGGTGAACTGCGTTTCGCCGCACGGGGTGGCGTCGGAAATGCTGGTGGGTGGGTTCAGGAGGATTCTTGGGAGGGAGGATTTGAGGGCGGAAGACGTGAGCAGGATGGTGGGGGAAAGGGGGAGTCTTCTGCGGGGGAGAGAGGCGAGAGTGGATGATGTTGCTCGAGGTGTGTTGTTTCTTGCAAGCGAAGAAGCAGGATATATCAGTGGGCATAATCTGGTTATAGATGGAGGCTACACTTCTGGTTGCAGCCATATGAGTTTCATGTACCAAGGCTGATGCCATAACTAAATCCAAATTGTGAATAAATAAATAAAATGATGATATTATCATATTAATTGTTGCTCAATGTTATGAGTCGATGGGTCATAGAATCTCTGGCTTTGAAAATCTGGCCGGCAAAATTCAATAAAACAGTGGAGGAGCGACAGGCCGATTATTTCTTTCAAATAATTAAATATTCTTGCGCCAGTTGATCTATAATAATAATTTGTGTAAGATAATCAAACCAAAACAATGGCCGGCCTTGGACCCTTGCTATTCACTTTCTTTTCAATTTCAATACATATATTCCTTTAACCACAGAAAATCAAAGGAAAATAATAAGAAACAAAAATGGCAGAAGATCTGAAGCTTTTGAGATCATGGTCGAGTCCATATGGTATGAGAGTGGTGCACGCACTCAAGATTAAGGCCATAGAACACCAAACCGTATTGGAAGATATGACCAATAAGAGTGCTTCACTACTTGAGTACAATCCTGTACACAAGAAAATACCAGTTCTCGTGCACAAAGGGAAGCCAATATGTGAATCCCTTGTCATTCTTGAATACATCGATGACACATGGAAGCAACGTCCCCTCCTCCCTCGAGATCCTTGGGACAGAGCCATGGCTAGATTTTGGGCAAAATTTGGAGATGAGAAGGTATCAAGACAACCCTTTAACTTTCTGTACATATATGATCTGATCCACCTTACATTTCCGAGTTTCAATTTCGTTCTGCTTCCAGAAACTTCTGACGTTGTGTCTATGGATGAGGGACTCATGCTCCGTCCCCGTGATACCCAGGATCTTGATTAGGATAGCATAAAAAGATTTATAATTCACGGTCTAACGTGTACTTTCTGGCGATGCATTTGAAATCCAGGTTATGCCATCAATATGGAGGGTGTTCATCTCTCAAGGAAAAGAGCAGGAGGAAGCTGTTACTTCAGCTATGGAGAACCTGAAATTAGTTGAAGATCAGCTAAAAGGGAAGAAATTCTTTGGTGGTGACACAATAGGTTACCTTGATATTGCATTTGGTTGGATGGCCAATTCGATCAGTATTCTGGAAGAGATAGCTGAGTTGACACTACTTGATGCAGAGATATTTCTACTTTTATCAGCCTGGATGAACAACTTCTCAGATAATCCTACAATCAAAGAATCATGGCCACCACATGACAGAATGATTGAAAAATATAAGGTCATTCGAGAAACGTATCTTTCAAAAGTAGTATGAAAATGGATCTCGTGTGATTTAGTAATAAGGAGGAAACCACTTCACTCTAGGTTGAAGATGAAATTCCCGTTGGGTTCTGAAATGTGAAACATGGTTGGAATAATACACTTTTCACACCTCGATTCCAAACTTGCTGTAAACTATTCAAGTGTTTGAGTTGAGAGTTAGTCAAGCTGAATAACTTCATAGTAACTTTAAGTTTGATCGTATAATTTGTTTTCTAGTAAATTGTTCATGGGTTCCCCCACTTATTCACAGGTCCCTCTAATGGTTCACACTCAATGTGCTTAAAACATTTAAGACTTGGAAACGGTAGCAGAAATGCAGATGCTAAAAAGGCAGTTCTCTGAGGCTTAAAAAACCAAATATATCATCCCTCAAAGAACTTATGTAAGGAAATGTTATCACCAATGATCTCCACAATTACAGGCTCCATCTTTAAATAGATGAAAACGATTTGAATCCCTGACTAATATTTCCCGATGCATGAATCTTGATATATACTTAGTCACAGTGTGGCAATCCCCACAAACCCGAAGATTTTTCATTACCAGCAAACTAGTACCAGGTTTTGTATGTAATACGGCAAACGCTATGGCCAGCCTTTCACTATGTCCACAAAGCATGTCTAATTTCTCATCCTCCTCTACATCATACAGGACAGATTTGACATCAGCGGCATATCCTTCCTTAGCCATCAAAGAAGAGAAATAATTCAGTAATTCCATCACTTCTTCGTGTTTTTCAAAGAATCGATCACCAGCTCCAAAATAGTATACCTTATTTTGAACCTCCGCCCAACTACATCCCGGATCTTTTTTGAGTCCTCTAGCTTTTAAAGATGTTCTTATCATTTCCACTTGATTCCACTTTCCCAAGGCAGCATAGGCATTTGATGCTAAAACATGATATCCTGGATTGTCCACATTTAATTCAATAATATGGTTAGACACATGTTCGGCCATCTTCATGTCTCCACTTGCTCGGCAAGCACTAAGCAACGCTCCCCATATACTTGCATCAGGCTGCAATGGCATTGAAACTATGAATTTCTCTGCTTCAATTAATAGGCCGGAGCGTGATAGAAGATCAACAACACATGCATAATGTTCAAGCCCAGGCTCAATATTGTAGTCTTTCTTCATTTGTTCAAAGCAAGTTCGCCCTTCTTGCACCAAACCAGAATGGCTACATGCATATATTATGGCAATAAAGACGATGTGATCCATATGAATACCAGCTGCCTTCATATTCTCAAAAACTTTAAGAGCTTTCCTACCTTCACCATGCATTCCATAAGAAGCTATCATTGTTGTCCATGAGACTACATCTCTTGCTTTCATCTGCTTAAAAACCAGTACCGAATTCCTTAAATTGCCCGTGTTAGAGTACATTTCCATCAAAGCATTTCCTATTGGAATAATGGACTCAAAACCCAATCTGAAAATGTAACCATGCATCTCCTTCCCTTGCCGTTTCGCAATGAGAAAGGAACACAAAGGTAATGCACTTAATAATGTTGGTACATCTGGAAACATTCCTTCCAATCTCATCTTTTGAAGTATGCTAAAACCAAGAATACTATTCTCAGAATAACCACAAGCAGCAATAACAGAATTCCAAGAAACTTTATCTCGAATTTTCATATTTTCAAACTGTTTCAATGAATCCTCAAATTTTCCACACTTGGCATACGTATCTACAAGTGCATTACCCACAATCTGAACAGAATCAAATCCTTGTTTTATTATACCAGAGTGGAGTTCTTCTGCCAAATTTATATTTATTAATTTTGCACAAAGAGAAAGAAGTGTCACATAAGTGACAGAATCGGGTTCACAAATCATCCTCATCCTACTAAAGAGCTTTATTGCTTCCTCGTAAAAATGGTTTTCAACATAACCTTTAATAAGAGAGTTCCATGATACCAAATCCGGACTTCTCATGCTCTCAAAAACTTTGCTAGAACCTACCAAATCACCACATTTGGCATACATGTTAATGATGATATTAGTTGTCTTTGTATCACACTCGTATCCATTACTAACCATGTAATCGTGGACATATCTTCCCAACTTTAAGTCCCTAAGGTAAGTACAAGCACGGAGAACTGATGTAATTGTCAAAATATCAGGCTCGAAATGACCCACCATATCTGTAAACAACCTGATTGACTCTTCGTACAGAGCAGATTCAACATATCCACAAATCATAGTATTCCATGTCACTTTGTCTCTGTCAACCATCTCATGAAATATCTTCTGGTAATTAACTGACATATCAAACTTTATGTACATCGACAGCAACACATTATTGACGACCACATACCTACGCACTCCGATTTTCTCTACCAAGCCGTGGACAATCTCACCCTCCGTAATCTGCCCAAGTCCACCACAAGCCAGTATAACACTCGAAAATGTAGAATAGTCCGGCACTGAAAAATTCATTCTCAATTGAAAATATATATCCAAGGCTTCGCTGAAGAAGCCATTGGAAATATACCCAGAAATCAAACTATTCCAAGAAACAATGTCTTTGTTAGGCATTTTATCAAACACTCCCCGTGCTCGATCCAAAGCATTACACCTGGAATACATATCGATTAGAGCGTTATTGATATACAAATCAAACTCAAAACCCAATTCCAAAACATGCTCGTGTACAAATCTCCCCTTCTCAAAATCCTCCAAACCACCGCAGGCGTTGATAACAGAAGGGAAGGTATATTTGTCGGGTTCAACATTTGATGTCCTCATTTTCCCGTACATTTCCAGTGCTTTTGCATATAACCCATTATGTGTCATGGCCCGAACAATAGTATTCCAGATGTATGCATAGTTTGTAGAAGAATTGGCACGAAATACTGACAACGCAGAATTAGGATCTTTGAATTGAGAATACTTAGAAATCAACCGACCTGAGAAAAGCAAAGACTTTTGTAGACCAAACGTGATTATCTGGGAATGTAATTTATGGAGATCTTTCACTTTTGCAGCTGAAAGTAATGATTTCGAGAGTGAAGAGTAGAGCTCTTCGTTTCTTAGGTGTAAATTACTACATAGCTTCTGGTGTTTCAGTTTCATAGAACCAGGATAGAATTGAACTGCCGGCATGATTTGTTTGAAATAAATACTTCAATGTTTCTTTACAGTTTACACCTCGTAATTTGTCCAAATCGCAAATTACACCTTGAAACAAAGGCCAATTGGCGTCATTAAAATTCGTTGCAATAATTAAATATGATCTTAGTACGTACAATTATTCAAATTTAATTTCATTTTATTTATCGATCACTATTTATAAATATTGAAAATTAGGGATATTATAAAAGTCTACCAGCTTGATGGATTTTTCTATGCACATGAGCTGAAATTCAACCTGTATAGTGTACAATCCAATGATTTTGAAACTATGTGCTATAATTCTCCACGAGTAACATAGAATATGCCTAACTGGATACAACTTTGTTATTAATTAAATACTTGATCGAGTTTGATATGATATGGTCCTATTATATTTTAAGAGTTTGATATGATATGGTCCTCGAGAATATTATATTTTAATTTTGATCTTGTTAATAATAAATTTGTATTTTTAATCTTGTAATTTGTATTTTTTTTAAAAAAAAAATTGGTTATGTTAAAATTGATTTTTATTTTTAGTCATTTAAGTTTAATTTTTTTCGTTTTTGATCCTTTTTTACTCGAGACCATCGTATCTTTCGATTAAAAAAATGACAAAAAAAAAAAGTTAAAAGAACGAGAAATGAAAAAAGAATACAAGTTATAGGACTAACAGACAAAATTCATCTTGATATGACTAAAATTAAAAAAAACATAATATTTATATGATTAAAAATATAAATTTATCGTTAATATGACTAAAAATAGAAAAAATAAATTATATGATAATAAATATAATTTTTCCAAATTTTTATTAGGTCAACTTAATTACAACCCTACTTCATCATATAATATTTTACTAATATGCAAATTATATATTTAAACAGAGTTCTATCATAGCAAACATTTATTTATCTACAGAAATCCATATATATAAAACCTTCATTTATATTCAGCCCTATGCTTTGGTACAGTCAGTTGGCTTAAAAGTAACACTCTTTTCCAAGAAATCCATCTGCGGCAAGTTGCCATAAATCGCCATGCCGCTCGCCTTACCAAAACGTAAGGCACACGGAAGTGTTCGTAGTTCTAGCGAATTTGTTCTTCGCTTTCAACTTCACATCACCCCCTTTGAAATGGGCAATGACTTCCGGAATTTCAAGATTTTTTTCCTTGATAAATACTGTAGCATAAATCCAGCATCCGTAATGGATCCTCGATCGGCTTCACTTTAATATGGCTTCTTACAGCAGATACGAATTTGCGGTACAAGACAGGTGGCAGGAAAGTTAGCGTGATTCCAGAGTCGGTGATGATATTTTTCCTTCTCCAAAGTCATCCGATGAAACAGCTGGAGGGCTGTCGAAATAGTTCAGTTTTAGTTTACCGACGGTGAATCCTTTTAATGTCAAGAAGTAGAATGGATAGGGTTTTTTCGAAACAATAGGTGTTGAAGTCACCCCGGCCCCTGAAACCACAGCATTGTCACCGAAATTCAATTTGCTCCGCTTCAACGTTTGGCTCTGGAATGGAACTAGGCAGTATGAAAACTTTCCCCGGATCGTAGATCTAATTTTTGTGATTAGTGAGATTTTGCCACCTCCGAGACCAACAATCCCGTTTGCCCGATTACTGAATTCTCCATAATCATCGTGTCCACACTTTATGGTTAGATTAGGAATGGATACATTTTCGCCGGTGGTCGAGCCTAGAGTGATTTTCTTGGCCGCAAGATCACCCATGCAGGGATAAGCTCCATTCCCCGGGCTTTAGCCCGGGTGGTCCAATTTTTTTTTTAAAAAAATGTCTATGTAAATTTTGTATAATTTTGGAATAATATGACATTAGCCCGGGTAGATCAATTTAAAATATTATAAGATTTTAGAGTTTAAAATTCCAGCCCGGACAGAGACATATTTCTGGCTCCGCCACTGCACCCATGCTATGCGAGCTATCGCCTTACAACATTTCGTAAGCACAAGTATGCTGAGTTAAGTCACAATACGTTCTTGGAAGTTCATTGCATGGACTAGAAGAACAAGCGATCGGTTTTTACGTTGAAGATTGATTCGCATTTAAAAAGGGTGCTTTTTGTCGAAGCAACCGATGCAAGGCTTGCATTGTATCCATGTAAGATCGCTACCGGTATCAGCCACAGCTAGCGCTTCAACAGGTGGCGTGCCAAGGTAGAACCTCATCAGGTACTCCCCATAGTGGGAATAAAATCAACAGAGGGTGATCGTGGGTAACGTCGGTCTTGTGATAAAATCTCAGCACGATAGAACGACCGTTGAATGGATTTGGTCGCTCGTTTGAAGGTTGTTGAAGGAGGTTGTAAGGAGTCTCTGCGAATGAGATCAACGGTGAAACCAGTTGCTTCACTTACATCAAATGCATGCAGCAATGAAAATAGTTAGGATTATTGGCATACAAGCAATGGGCGATTGGAGCATTTTCTTGGATTATGTTGTAGAAGTAAAGGTTTATTTTGAGAGTCTGAGGTAGGAGATGAGATCCTGAGACACACATTTATATAGAGATATCTTGTTGAAAAGAATAAAAGAATTGCTATATCATTCCATAAATTTTTCCCTGAAAGGGATTTTCTTGGGCAGTACATTTATACCATCATCATTGAAAAATTCCACAAATTGATAAACCGGGAAGGAATTTTAAATGTTGAACGAAAATGTATGGACTTTCATTAACTCGTCAATATGTTGAAGTTTTGAGACTTAAATGCAAACATAAAGTTGCTTACACTCTAACGAAGTATTCGACTCGATGAATTAGGTGAACGATTGATTAGTAGTTAGGAGTTTGATTCTCTCTATCAACATTTTCTCGAACGAAACTGTCATAAATGACTTCCTCAATGCGATCAATCTTATACTAAAGTAACATAGAGTTGCTGACAATTTATTTGAAAAATAGCCTCCCATTATAACTGTGCTTTTCTAAATTTTGAACGATATTAATAAGTTGGGTATCATCAAACAGAATTAATTTGATAATTTTGATTAGGAATTTCGACAAATTGATAATTACTTATTAAAATTATTTTCATTTTATTTCGGGATCGTATTAACTTATCTAAAGCTAGCCAAAAACCAATCTTCACGGAGGGAAATTCTTTTTTACAAGTGTTTTAGGATAAATTGATTTAATTTTCATTGATTTTGCTATTTTCATTATAATCAATTCGATTTTCTTAAAACTCAATTTGATCATGAAAAAAAACTTGGTTACACACAACACAATCCTTTTGATTTAACCGAACTTCTAATGCACATTCAATACATTCACCACTCAAATATTTTGACCCCACCAAAAAAATGGAAAATAAATAATCGAAAAGAAGAGCAGCATGCATGTTCTCCCTTTCACTTTTAGACAATAGCCTCCTCGCCTTTCTCACGAGCGATGGAAGCAGAGAGAATCGCAAGGTCTCGGTTCAAGAATGTTAATGCACTTTCACACTCGGAAATAATTCTCATCACAGAAGATGGCTTGCCAGCCACTGTTTCTGAAGAGCCAACGGTTACTGCTGTATATGAATCTCGAAGGTTCTTCAAGTTTCCCAGAAACTGTAAAAATTAAATACGAAACGAATTACTGCAACAACCTCCCAACCACTAACTAAATAATAGGACTGCTGTAAGAAATACAGCCTTTGACAACACAAATTGCATTGATTAACAAATCACGTACTACAGCAAAAAAAAAAAAAAAAACACATTTCCAGGCACTCATTCTATAATACTCGGACATATAAGCTATGTCGTGCAACATTTATGGATTTCTTTAACTGACTGAGAATGTTGCACAAAGAAAATCCATGAATGATAAGGTAAAATTTAAACAAGTATTAAAGCCTCACTTAAGTTATGTCATCACAACAAGCTAAAAATGGGAGTTCGGGTGCAAGTTTTAAGCTATAGGTGAGAAATGATGACACAATATTAGACGTGGTCAATAAGTCAAAATGGACAAGTTTCAGCTATGCTTGTAAAACAAAAGTATATATTGGATGATTCTGAACTTTTTCCCAGGTCAGAGACATGTTAAAAAAGATGTCACAAACTGCATTCTTATGTTTTAGCATTTGGATAAATAGAACTAGTACGAATGAAGCAAGTCATTAAAACTCTAGAGATGCTAAGCACGGTTATTCAAAGTTTATATTTGTTGAAAACACATCAAAGCTCAAAAGCACGCCAGCAATGACCAGTGAGTTACTCCACAGATGGAAGTTAAAGCTGCCGCACCTTCACAAGCATCTTATATGCTTCCAACAATCTATTTGCAGCTGGTCCAAACCCGTGAAGTTGAGGTACCTCCATCATGTGTGTCCAGGGGCGTATTTCCTGCATTTGGAGTGGTAAAAACAACAAGCTGAAACTTTAACAATGTTTGACATAATGTGGAACTGAATTGAATGTATTTGCACTTTTGTTCATCTCAAGAATCATATAATCTGAGCTATGTGATAAAACTTGGAGAAAACTGAGAACGAACCTTGGTGTAAATTGTATTAAAGGATCTTGCAGTTTCGAGAAAAGATTCCAGATGTTTCCGTAAATTTGATTCGGCTTCAGTGTAATCTTCATCAGGATTGTATGGATGCTAAAAAATTTAAGATGATAAATGACAACTGATCACACCGATGCATCCAACGACAAATGTTAAGGCGGTTGAAGTTTGTAACCAAGGTAGTAAAAAAGTATCAGGCAACCTTTGAGGCCAGAACATCAACCATCTCTTGAAGGTTCAGAAGTCGATTTGATTGATCATATAGCTGTTTTTCCAAATCAGATATATCTGGCCTACAAATGAACCTTTATTAAGTGAATAGAAAATCATTTTTCATGTACACACAAGAGCCAATAAGTCCTGAGTATTTTCTGTTTTAAGATGCTCTCTTTTAAGAGAAGTTCACAAAATTTTGAATTGTAAACTATTATCAAGCTTCTTGGTAAGAAACCTAATACAAAACCATGAGACACCAAATCTGGTATTGAAGACTAAACTACGTCAATAACAGATAATATAACAGAAAAAACCAAGTGTCGTCCAAATAAAAATACATTATAAGCAATCTCTTGATGACATGATAACACATCGCAAAAACAGAAGATCATAAATAAGCTCCAGGAAGACAACTTAACCAGATGTCTGTCATAAATAATATTTATTCTATACCAAAATTCGAGCCTAAAGAAAAGGTTTAATGGCATTCAAAGCAGCATTGCACAGGAAAATAATTACTCCTTACAATGGATATATAGATTGAATCTGCACATCTGCAGGAAACAACTTGCACTCTTCAGAGAAAATTTGAGCTTGTTTTTCAGCAATGGCATCTATTAATTGTATGTCTCTAGCCACTTGCACATCTATACTAAAAAAGGTAGCAAACATTTTATGCAGTCGATTAGATATTTTTAAAGATACAGTAGATTGATCAAATGAATTTGTTATTGACATTTTTCTAAAGTGTAAGCACCTCCACTCAGGGTTATCGGCATAGATGCTTGCCTCCACCAAATCCACGATAAGACGCAACATTTCCGTCCGATCTTCGTAGCTTCCCCGACCCTGCAATGAAAAGGTATAGCATCTAGTTATTAAAATCTCACAAAGCATGTATGTAGGCCCAAGTTACAACAAGACTCAGCCCTTGCTCTTAGCCTGGCTGGTTGAGATTTCGTAACATAAAAAATAATCTCCACGACAGGGTAATAGTGCATTGAGAAAACAATAATCACAGTGCCTTTATATGTGGCGAAATTTTTGGTCCTTTTCATTTAATTTAAAATTTATAAATCTCTGGGAAAAAAAATTCAAGGATGGTTTATTTATTTCTTCCTTCAGAAAAGGAAATTCAAAAGCATGGCCATGACAATGGAGGTTCATGTCACTGAAGTTTAAACTTTTGAAAAGCATACTAATTGGCACTACACATAATTAAATATAGCATTTTTTTACGATTGGAAACGATTTGATGATATGATTCCATAATATAAACTCACTTGGATGGCTTCAGTGTCTATAGTGGTGGTAATACCCAGAAACTTTGCTATTTCTGCCAAATCTGCAAAATTCATAGAACCACTTTATAACTATTTCACATAATCCATTCAGAACCCAAATCAAAAGGTCGCTTGTAGTCACTGTATAACCCGTAAATGCGACATTTTATACAATAAGTAAAACAGAAAAAGCCGCAGAGAGTTTCAAGAAGCCACATTCTCACAACAAAAGGTTTTATACACTAAGGCTACATTTTATACACTGTACAGAAAATGCCCGCAGAGAGTTCCAACAATGTGATATGACATGGTTCGTCCAACGTCGCATGTGAAAAGTCTGCCTTGTGCGTCTATAAACTCTTGGGCAACCTCACCTCAATAGCTAGCTTTTGAGCTTTTGAGGGTAAGTTCTACCCAAAGCTTGTAACAAACAAGCCATATTCTCACAACAGAACGTTCCAATTTTAGTATCGAGCAAAACAAAAATGTCAAAGCCAACTAAATTGGACACATATCATACCACATAATTAATCTTTAAGACATAACACAAGGAGAAAGGTAACACGAAGTCAAAAGTAGGAACTACATTGTATACGAGAGGTTTCTTCGTCCCGATCCACGGCATCCCCTTTTAGATTTTGCTGTGAAAATGGAGACTTATCTCCTAACAATCTGCAAAATAGGCAAAAAGATTAAACAACCATTCATATACCAGCTTTTACAGAGACATATAAAAAAAGGACCACATTTTACTTGAAGAATAGCCATTCAAGTAGAGCATAGCGTTCCATGCCAGCGAAAAGGAGTGACTGCGCGGGGGCATTGGCTCTGAAGTAATTCAGCATCGCTAGTTTTCTCTGTACTTCTTCCATTTGCTTCGACGCCATTCTCTTGTGCAAATCCGACTAATTCAATTACCGCAGTTTTTAGGGCTTAATTTTTATGAATTTTTACATGCAGTGATTATTTGAATTGTTTGTCGGTAATCGATTCGGAGCATTACACTGAAAATTAAGCGATTACACTTAAAAATATTTTGTGATTAAAAAAACTACAATAATTTATTCTTGTTCTTGAATTTTCAAATAAACTGAATATTCATATATTAAATCAAATTTGATTTTAAAATTAAAATTAAAAATAAAAAAATTCAAAATAATCTCTCAAAAAATTGATTAATCATTTTGTAAAGCATTTAAAAATATCAAGTTGAAATAATAAAAATGGTTTAGTTGAAACATTTTATCAAACACTTTGTATGTAATATTTTAGTATTTGAGACATATAAAATGTTTCAACTATACATCTTAAAAATAATAGCATTAACTAAATACAATAAAATAAGAGACGTTAATTTGTTTATAGATGCTCGAAGATAAAACTCATATGTTATCGTTTCTTCAATTTATGAAGGATTCACTAGAAGACTCTGATTTATACAACCTTTTGTACAATTTCGATTTAAGACTTATCAATTGCATAATCGAAACTCTTAGCATACTCTTGATGTAGGCCGCAACCTCACAATTAGCATAATAGTTTAATGTTTCTTATATCAAAACTACAAATGTAATCTTTAATATCTTTGTGTGAATATTATCATTCAACTATTCTTGAAGCTTAACTCTCTTTTTGTGTAAGTGATTGTATGTGTGGGAAAATTAATGTATTACAGTACATACACACTCAAATGAATCATCATTTATTTTATATATGATGCACATGCTTAGAATCTGCATCAAAGCTTGTTGCTTGATTTTCAAATTGTTTTTATGGCATCCAAGAATGATATGTACGTTTGAAACAAGAATATGACCGTCTGAAAAAGTTATGTACTGTTTCTAACATTGAAACAGTCATATTTGACTTTCTGACCCCTTTTTGACATCGGACTAGTGGCTGGACTTTCAGAGCGGTCAGTTCAGATTTAAGCGGCTGGAATTTTGGAGCTGTCCGGTCGGATTTGAACAGCTTGACTTCGAGCTGCTGGATTTTGACTAAAGTCTATCTGGTTTATTTTATTGGTTATAAATTTTGATTCGTCGAGTTGTTTCATTTTTTCTTAATTTTCACAAATCAAGAATCAATCAATTTCGATTTCATATGAGATAAATATGCTTGAAATATTTGAACTGCTAAAAAACCAGTCTGATGAGCGATTGGAAATTTCGTGCCTCATCCAGTGATTATAACTCTTGATTCGTTAATGTCTGGGCAAAGTGCTTTTATCTTGGCTTTGCATATCATAAAATCCAAGTATTTAAGAGAGATATATGCTCGACGTACTAGCACTGTTCATATCTAGTTGTTTGTTGTATCCGCAACTTCCAATTGGACATTACGGCGACTGGTTAGCATAGATAATATCTAAACTAACCCGACCAGCCTGAAATATGACTTATAAATAACTGAGTTGACTGTCCCACAGTTTTGTTCTTTGGTCATTTGAATAAATGGTTTGTGAGATATGAGCAAAATATGAGAGTTGGTCAAGTCCAGCCATTTGTTGTATCCGCAACTTCCAGCTTGATTTTGAAACTACTATTTCGCCTATATAATATCCGAACTAACCCGACCAATTTGAAAAATGATCTTTAGAAAATTGAATTTTCTATTCAGTCGTCTTGCCTGTTGGTCAGTTAGATTACTGAGTTATTAGATATAATTGAAATACTGAAACTCACCAGAGTCTAGCCGTTTGCAAAAATCGAGTTTCATCTTTCAACTCGATGTAACAACTCACATTTGAGTAAATATGTTAAAAACACAATAACAAATTTTGTTATCATCAAAATTAAGATCGTTAACATTTTCGCAACCCAACATAAATCCACACAAATGAAAAAAAGAAGTAGTTTTTCACACTAAATATAATAAAACATCTACAAATTAATACTATATGAAATAATAATTTTGCTCGTTGAACCATATGTGCAATTGAATTATATTCACATTATGCAATAAAATTTATTCGATTTGTCCATACAATAAATATTTTTTACTTATTTTAAAATATCATTTATTTGTTTTTATAAATACATATGTACAATAAATTTTATTTTTATATTAATTCAAGAAAAATGACATGGAAATTAATAAATACAAGTAATAAAATCTTTATTCGTGGATCAAAAATATTTTTTAAAATAAAAATTTATTAATTTATGAATACTTTTTTTATTAATAAAATCTATAGTCCTAATGTTATTAAATTTATGAAATATATTTAAAATTTAATATGATCTCCAATAATTCAATTTTGAAAATATCGAGTGCGAAATGATCAAATTAATTAGAATTAAAACAACCGATTCAGATTAGTATTTTTAATTAACAACAAATTATGGTAAAATTTTGATGGCCGGCAAAATTCATGCACCAATTTGAAACACTTCTGAAAATTTTGTACCAAAGAGTAATTTACGCTGTTATGAAGGAAGATTATTTGCACTGGATTTACCACTGAAGCGGTAGCATCAGCTGTACGAACTACGAAGTGAAGTCGTAAGTCTGTATACACTTCCAGATAACGAAGCTATAAAGCGGTTGCTTCTGATTCTCTGTACCTTTTTCTTGTTTTCTAGGAGTTGAAGAAGAGAGAAAATCTTCGGGATGTTAGGGTTTGAGGATTCCGGGAAGCTATTGGGACTGCTGAATGGCGGAGAAGAAAGGACCTTGGAACAGATCGTGACGGATTTCAACTCCAAATTTCCCCGCTCTCTCCACTTATATGCCTGCTCCGCCCTCGAATTTTTGTTGTCAGACCCCAAGGTTAGGGTTTTTTGTCCTTTATGATCTCAATTTTCTCTGTTGAGAATATTGCCATTGAAACAGTGTTTTCAATCGACGTTACTGCAGGAGAAATTTCTTAGTCCAACTCAACGGTTGGTTGCTTTTGCAATTATTTATCATGCATATGCGTCTCAGCAGCCTTCTTTGAATCCTTTCATCACTAAGCTTGTGGATGTAAGCACATAGTTCGTTGCATTTTGTGATGCCATTTTACGGTTTATAGTTTTTACAGCTTTGATTTAGCAACGACGTGGTTAAAAAAACTTGCTTTTTTATTGAATGCATATGATTTTTTTTTCGTTTGCTCATTTACTTGCGAAGTGTTCGACATTCGGATTACGTTTCAATTCTTATGTTTGGTTTTGCGTTTACTTTTTTTCCCCTTCGTTATTTGTAGGCAGCTTGTGATGAACAAGCAGAGAAGTTTGAACGGGCATTTGTTCTTCATTTGTTAGGCTCTTCCACAACCGTGAAAAATAGCAGAGAGGTTTCATTCGCTTTTCTGTTTCTCTTGTTCCCGGTTAGGATCAACCGTTCGTTTCTAATACTGGATGGCAAGCATCTAATACTACCAAATATTTGTTCTATGAGATGGCACTTGTCTGAAAAAGTAATGGCATGCTTATGCTTGAAAAATTATGAACACATCTGATGGCTCATAATGTCCTTTAATGGGAAAATACTTGAGCTTATTCTACTTTTTTCTTCGATTGAGGTTTCACCTGAACAATAAAGCTGTTTATATTTGAGCATGAATCCAAGTTCGACTTCTTTGCAGAAAGCCTAGAATTTATTGATATGCCGCTTTTAGTAGTTTTACGCGATTAATCATTACAAAATACTTGCTGCGGTGTAATCTTGGCTCCCTATCCAGGTGAAGCCATGAATGGTTTGAATAATACATGCTTGATTTTGGGCTATTTTGTCTATTTCCCGACTTCCCGCCTTAAGTCTAATTTTATAACTGTATTGTATAAAATCAACCAAAATGTTAGCTCAAGCTCACATGTTTCTACAGTTCATCGAATGTTTGATGGTGGCCGCTTACCTCTTTTCTTTCCCCAGTGTTTTTTTGTCAATCATAATTTCTGGTGATGGTATCTTCTTTCCTGCAGCTTCTCAATCACTCTGCAGCAGATTTCGTGAAAACTTTTGACATTTCATTACATGTGAGTTTTTCATATTTTGAATTTTCTTACATGTACAAATGGTAATTGCTTGCATTTTCTAACTGGCTTTTTGCTAACCCTGTGTTTTATTGGCCCAAAAATATACTTCAATTTTTTCTGTCACTTGTGTGCTTGAAGTGATCATTCTTGTTGTGACCTTCCAGTCTTTTCCACAACGTGAGCATATGCAGCAACAGTACTGTGCCAAAATTCAGCCAGAACCATTGAAATGTTCATTCAAAGACAACTCCGTGAACAATGTGATACCTGATCCTGACGTGCCCCATGGATGTAATAGCAATTCATCAGAGTATGTGTTATCTTTGCATTAAAGTCCTCTTTAACAATTTTGCCATTCTCTTCTCTGAAACCGGAAATTGAATTTCAGGTTTGATGGACCTGGAGTTACATCTAAAATTGGATCTGGGAATAGGGATGAAACTATTGCTGGGTTACTGCCCTCTATATCATTGGAGGGATTTACTCCACAATGGATCAGGCCCTTCCCACCAAGGCTCCCCATAACGGATGGAGAGGTAATGCATGCAAGAACTAACTGTAATTAGCCAATGAATAGACATTGGAAGCTATCAGGTGTGTGATTTATGTTCCAACAAATATCTCCAATGTTTAACAGCTATGTTGGCTGAACCCGGATTTCAACCATGAACTTTTATGGGACTATGGGATGTGTGCCGATACAAGTAGAGGGGCAGCAGTTAGAGATTTAATTGCAAAAGCTTTAAAGGGTGCGCTTGTTCCTGCTCAACAAGAGGTAGCATTTTTTGTTGGTCCTTAGTTACTACGGTATGGATTTCCACCAAGGAATTTTATGTATAGAATGAACACTCTTAATTGCACCATGTAGTTGGGATGGTAAATCCCTCCAGGAGTCAATGTGATGGCAGAAGGGGGAAAGAGAAAAAAATGCTGACCCTTGATGATTCTATCTGAGATATGGATTTGAAACTTTTAAGATTTCTAATCAGGCAGCATAAGCTTCTAAAGATCCATGTGTTTGGTGGATTGTGGATGTACCAATCTTGGCACTTAGGTTATATAAAGATGTGAGATAGGAAAGAGTCAATGCTTTACACTTTTCTTTTGTGAGGCTGAATTGATGGAAACTATTGTTCACAGAAATATTTCAGCTTGCAGGACTATCCGTAATTTCCGAAATATATTTTTGCTTGATTACAATTCAGGTTTGGGTTGTCATAGAAGATCTGGTGGGTTAATGGTGGACTTTTAGACAACTCGGTTACTCTTTGGTGTCGTATATTGAACTGAACCATTGTTATGAGATCTTTTTAAATTGAAAAAAAAAGAAAGAAAGGTTACTTTACCATGCATGACTGAGATAATTATTGACACTTGCATTTACACTTTTATGTTGTGTAAATGTATCGCTACTCTGGTTTCTGAACATTGATATTTTGGTTGAGTATCAAAATTCATTCTACTGGTATTCATAACGTTCTTAGCTTGTTCACATCTACAGAGAGTTTTGGTGGAATTGGCAAATGATCCGAAGCTGGTATATCACTGTGGACTGACCCCAAAAAAGCTTCCAGTATGTTGACTTCCTACTTTATTGTTAGAAATTTGTGGAAAGTTTTTTTCCTAATCTATATCGATGGTGTCAGGAACTAGTGGAGAATAATCCTATGATTGCGGTTGAAATTCTCATTAAGTTGATCAGTTCACCTGAAATATCAGAGTATGATCTTGTGTATTTAGTTTTGACTTTTGGTTATGGAACCAAGCATTATTTTTACCCTTATTTTGCAGATATCTTTGTAATTGACAGATACTTTACGGTTCTTGTTAACATGGAGATGAGTCTTCATTCCATGGAAGTAGTGAATAGGCTGACTACTACAATTGAACTTCCCACCGAATTCTTACACACTTACATTTCAAACTGTATAGGTGCTTGCCAGGGTATAAAGGTTAGCATCTGCATCTTTATTCCCTTATTAGTTTTCCATATTAATCAACTCATTGTCTTTGTCGATTCGTGTTGGAATAATCCTTGCCCTTTGCTCCATCTTCTTTTCCAGGATAGATATATGCAGAATAGACTTGTGAGATTGGTTTGTGTTTTCCTGCAAAGTCTGATTCGAAACAAAATAATCAATGGTAAGCAATTTAAAACTTGGTTTTCAGTGAATTTGATGGCTATCAGATGCTTTTCCCTTTTTTCGGAAACTGTGTATTGCTTGATTCTCGGAGAAAATGAGATAATTAACCTTGTATTGTTGGTAGATATTGACAACATCAAACAAGTCATATATGAGCATATTCAAGAAATTTGTTTCTGTGTATTTATGGAGAACATTAAATCTTTAGAATCAGAATACAAAAGATGAATGTTTCACTGGTTTCAACTCCAGTATTATTTGATGCTCAGTGGAAACTGGGTTTTAGAGGAGATCATAGAGTATTTGATTGGTTAAATGATCTACTATTTTTGTTTTTGAACAAGAATTTTTTCTATGCTTGATAGCTATATTTTCTTTTTAAGACGTGATTGGAAAATCCAAAGGTTCTTATTGCTGTGTTTTTCCTGTTAAGTGCTAACTTTTTTCTTAAGCATTTCAGATCGAATTACTAATTTTCCTACTCCATTACATTTTTTACGAATTTTAAAATCAACTGATCTTATGCTTCATCAATAACCACCCTATATCATACGAAACTGGATGCAACATTGTGGTTGAAATTATACAAGTTGGTGGAATTGTCATGAATAATTGCCGTTGTATTCATGTGTGCCAAGGTCATGCTCGATGTGGTTACTTTTTACGAATTTAGTATGGCATGTCTTGATATTGCCTGGTTATGGGCTTGTTACTATAATAATTTTGTTGTTTGCAGTTCATGACATATTCATTGAAGTGCAAGCATTCTGCATCGAGTTCTCCCGGATAAGAGAAGCAGCGGGATTATTCAGGCTTCTCAAAACTTTGGAGTAGATGACTATTTATATCAATCTTCTCCAGCCCGTTTTTCAACATTTTAATGCATCGGTTATCTGTATATCGTCTTGTTTCTCTACAACTAGGTGTGATTTTTTTTTCTTTTCTATGCTAAAGGAGGATTTTAGCCTACTCACGGTTAAGGTGACTCGAACCCCTAACCAGTTGTGTGTTAATAAGCAAACTTTGGTTCAAGAATTAGGTGTTTATAGGGACAAGACAAGTGACTAGTGTTGGCAAACTTTTTTTCGGTCTCGATTCCTCTTGAATCACGGTATGATCTGTACCATAGTTGGCCGACAAGCGACAAGGTTGGGTAATGGTAGCTCATATTTTATATTTGTACGAGATTCTACGTTTTACCAAGTCATTTGACTTGAAAGTCCATCTTGAACTTTATAGTTACCGTGCACGCAATCATATTGAAAGCAACGACATCGAGCATGACCTTGGAATGAAGAAGGTCTACGCCACTCATTTCTCACCTTTGAGGTCGAAGAAAATATTGAATATTCCTATCAATACAATCAATAATAAGAATACAAGATATTGCATATGGAAAAGAAAATATTTTAGTAAAATCGAGATAATAGAGCGGAAATGGATCTTTCGATCCACATCCAAACCATATATCTCAACATCTTAAATAACGGTGGAACATGTTTTGGAATCTGAAAATTCCTCTCAAAGTGAAAATAGGGAGAGCTATTTCCAACTTTATGTTGGGGATAGTGTCCTTAAAGCATTGGATATTAATATTATGTTTTTATTATTAATAAAAACGACAGTTATTATTGAACATATTTGCATGAAATATTATTGTCATGAATATCATAGTAAAATCCCTAGTTTATTGGATGTAACCATGATTTTAGTATATATAAAAGTTATATATACACGAGGATTAAAATTATGAATAATAAACTTAAATTTAGTCCGTGATGAAATTAATTAAAGTATGAGATCTTTAATTAAAACATCACTAATGCGGCCCATGAACATTATGAATGTGACTGTCTTATCCGGAACGTCGATGTAGAGACATCTAGATGGGGGCATTTATATATAATGAGATTATGTAGGACTAGGACCGATTTAATTAAATATTTCATAATAAATTCCGTTGTTAATATGAAATTCTATTTAAATCATAAGATGATCATATATGGACAAATCTTAATCCTGATGTGATTATAAACTCCTGTTCATTTCAATATGATTCTTAATTTGCTTGTTTAAAATTTGCAATTGTGCAATTTTTTCATTACTTGCATTTTAGATTTATATTTGAAATAAATGGCTGGGAATATGAATTCACAGACATGGAATCCATTCCTTCTTGCGAGAAGTAGAAAGACGATTCTCTCATTTGTTAATTCTGGAACTGAGTGATGGGCCCAACTAATTTATAATTAAGTTATAAATTAAACCACTCACTAGTGAATTAATAGTAAATGAGGATAAGAAGTAATTGAAGAGGTAAACGGAAAATTCCTAGCTTCAATTACGAATTGTCTATGGAGGATTAATCCATATGTAATGATTATATCAATGGACTGCTCAATTTAGTAGAGTAAGATATTTCATAATGAAGAAGAGTGCAATTCCATATTTTTAGTGGAGTAATTATGGAATTAATAAATTAGATAAATTAATTAAAGAGTTTAATTATTTATTTAATTTATTGGAGCTTCTAATTATGAGTCCATGGTCCTCGGTACGCCTTTCAAATTAATGACGGATTAAAAAATGCAATTTAGAAATCATGTGTGGATATGGAAAAATGTTTCCATAACTCCAAGAGTTTGGAGATAAATATAATTGATTATGAGATATTAATTATATTAAATTATAATTATGAGATAATTATATATTTAGATTATTATGATAATATCCAAAAGTTGATTATAATATCTTTAATTTATTGTGAATAAATTATAGATATTATTTAATATCTAAAAATAAGTTAGAATAAGATTCTAATTTATTTTGATAAGATCCTAGAAATCCTATTTAATATCTTTAATTTATTATGAATAAAATTTAGATATTATATCTAAATAAGTTAGAATAAGATTCTAATTTATTTTGATAAGATCCTAGAAATCCTATTTAATATCTTTAATTTATTGTGAATAAAATTTAGATATTATTTAGCATCTAAATAAGTTAGAATAAGATTCTAATTTATTTTTATAAGATTTTAGAAATCTTATGGCTTTTAAAATAGTTTTAAGATGCATAAAATATATTATTCAAACCACATAAAATCTTGGCCTATCCTAGATGTGATGGTCGATTTTTTGGAGTCCAAATTGGGATAAGATTTGGACTCTTGGTTTTGAATTAATATAAATAGGATCCTAGGCGGTCTCTAAAAGTAAGAATTAATATTTTTTCTCTACTTTTTCATGAGTTGAAAATAAAGTGGAGAACAAAATAAAAAATTTTGATTTCTAGCATTTGCGTTTTTTTGAGTGCCCACACACTACCGTCGATAGGAAGGATCGTACTGGAAGGCTGTGGTTTCTACGCATCTCGGATTCGCGAAAAAGAAAAAACTACAAGAGGTTAGTTTTCTAGTAAATTTTTTTTATTCATAATTAATTTATATTCATATGTTCGATTATAATTTATGAAATTATGTAATCGCTTCCGCTGTGTTTCGATTTGATCGAAAATAATTTTTTAGCCGAAATTGTTTCGAAGGCTATATAATTTACAACAAATGGTATCAGAGCCATTGTTTTTTTTTTCATATGAATATAAATTATGTGAATTTAAATTTATGGGAGTGAATTAATTGTTGAAAGTTAATTTTGTGTATTGTAAATTTTCTTGGGCCACTGTACATCCTATTAAAAAAAAATAAAATAATTTTCGGCCGTGTCCTTAAATTGTTGGATTTGTGTTGATTTGTGAAATCCACCGTTCACTTCAAGGGAGGAAGGGAGGCGTTTTTTTTTTTGGCTAGGATATTTCATAGCCCAAATTTTTAAGTTGGGCCAAACAAACAAAAAAAAAAAATCTGAGTGACCCATTTATGAAATGGCATTTTATTTACATTGGCCCAGTTTCGAATTGGGCCAGCACATATTTAAAATCATAGATCAGTTTCGAACTGGCCCAACATATTTAAATATAGCCCAGTTTCGATTTGGGCCAGCACATATTTAAAATCATAGATCCGTTTCGAACTGGCCCAACATATTTAAATATAGCCCAGTTTCGAATTGGGCCAGCGCATATTTAAAATCTAGACCAGTTTCGAACTGGCCCGACATATTTAAATATAGCCCAGCCCAGCCTAGTTTCGAACTGGGTCAGCACATATTTAAATCAGATTTTTTTTAATCTGGCCCAATTTTTGAATTGGACCGGTACCATGAAATAATAATAATAAAAAAATTTATTTTTGGATTTGTATGACAAACCTAGTTTTTTTTTAAAAAAAAAAAAAATTGTTTAGCCCAATTTAACTTAATATTAAAAATAAGTTTTAATTTGTTGAGTGTAAAATATTGATTTTACAATTTGATTTATAAAATTAATTTGAAATTAAATAAAATTGTTTTATTTGATTTGTTAATTTTATTTTTCAATCAAAATTGTGATTAGAATGACACGATTGAAAATTACAACTTTCAACAATATCTCACTCTCATTTTATTTATGCCACTCATCATGTTTAAATTTGATTTAAATGTGTGTATTTTATATATGTCTTGTATCTTGTTTAAATTAGATTTAAATTTCATGATGTTCATTATATTGCTCATATCATTTTATAGAGACCAATAAGATTGGATTTTTTATAATTAAATCATAAGATGTTTTAATTAAATAATTAAAAGTTTGAGAAACTTTAATTATTTTATAATAATGAGTGGGAGAAGGATATATGACAATAAATCCTACAACCTCCACTATTAACAAAAGCAACGTGAGGTTTAATTGGCGCCTAGTGACGCATAGGACGTCCTCCCTAAGGAAGGTTTTCATTTAAATCAAAATTCAAGGCTTAGTTTCCGAAAGGATAAGATTTTTTAGTATGATTCATAATTTACCTACCCTAAGGCGGCAATTATGGATTGTAATTTAAAATCCAAAATAGTGGATCACACTCATAAGGATGCAATTGAATAGTTTAAATGCATCTAGGTTGAATTAAAAGGTAATTAATAATAAAATTGAAGATATGAGATATCTTAGTGTTTTATTTATTAATAGAGATAGTCTCGATTTAATCGTCATTTAATTCGTCCGACCCTAAGGCGGCTTATTAAATGTGAGATTAAATTTCCTTGGAATTGGTAGAATAAATAATTATGTATCATGCATCATATTTATGATTCCTAAATTGATTTGTTATCTATGATATTTGTTCAATTTATTAAATGTCGTTTTATATATTAATTTCAGCAATAATGTCTTCTGGTCCCGTTCTTGCTTTACTTAATGAAAAGTTGGTCGGTGAAAACTTTTTGAAATGGAAGAGTAACATTAACATTGCACTCGTCTGTGAGAACCTCAAATTTGTCTTGACGGAGGTGTGTCCTCCCGAGCCCCCTTTGAATGCTTCTCGTAGTGTATGAGAAATATATGATCGATGGATTGCGGCAAACAATAAAGCTAAAGGCTACATGTTAGCCGGAATGAACGATGTGCTTAGGCTTAAGCACGAGCATGTGGAGAATGCTTATGAGATAATGGATTCTCTGCAAACTATGTTTGGTCAGCAATCTAGTCAATCTAAGCATGAGGCCATTAAGAATGCCATGAATGCAAGAATGAAAAAAGGGCAATCAGTTGGAGCACATGTTTTGAACATGATTAACTACTTCATTGAGGCTGAAACCCATGGTGCAACCATAGATGATGGTACGCAAGTGAGCATGATTTTGGAATCATTGCCTCCAACTTTCCTGCAATTCAAGAGCAACTATGTCATGAATAAGCTTGATTATAACATGACACAACTGCTCAACGAGTTGCAAACCTTTGAGGCCATTTCCATTGGAAAAGTCCAAGAAGGTGAGGCAAATGTTGTCAAGGAAAAGTCGTCTTCCTCCAAAGCTAGTTTGAAAAGGAAGAATAAGGTGAAAGGGAAAGGAGCTCCCAAAAGACAAAAGAATTGGAATGGTTCCAATGGCAACAAGAAGGGTGACACTGCAAAGCCCAAAGGAAAATGTTTTCACTGTGGGATTGATGGTCATTGGAAGAGAAATTGTCCCAAATATCTCGCTGACCTAAAAGAGAAGAAGAAAGGTAAATATGATTTACTTGTTCTAGAATCTTGTTTAGTAACTATTGATTATTCTATATGGATAGTTGATTCGGGAGCTACTAATCACGTTTGTTCTTCTTTGCAGCTACTTAGTTCTTATGAAGAGCTTGCCGATGGGTCCTTCACGATGAGAGTAGGCAATGGTGCAGTAGTTTCGGCAAGAGCAGTGGGAGTCATTAAACTTAGATTTAATAATAGACATTTTGTTTTGAACAATGTTTATTTTATTCCTGGTTTTCGTAGAAATTTGATTTCTGTTTCAAAGTTGCATGAACAATTTTATTCGCTTTATTTTGATAATAATGAGATTGTTATTTTGAGAAATGGGCGTATGATTTGTACTGCTTTAATCGAAAATGGACTATATATTCTAAGACCAAATGAACAACCACTGCTTAATGTCGAAATGGTTAAAGTAGAACATCCCAAACCTAAAAAGCAAAAGGTTTCTCATGAAGATAAAACATATATATGGCACCTAAGGTTAGGGCATATTTCCTTAGAAAGATTAAAGAGACTTGTAAAGGATGGTCCTCTAAGAGAGCTAATTGTTGGCACTCTTCCAGTTTGTGAATCTTGTCTAGAAGGAAAAATGACTAAGAGACCTTTCTCCGCAAAGGGCAATAGGGCCAAGGAACCACTAGAGCTTATACATAGTGATGTATGTGGTCCCATGACTACGCAAGCTAGAGGTGGTTATGAGTACTTCGTTACTTTTATTGATGATTACTCAAGGTATGGATATATTTATCTCATGCATAGAAAATCCGAGACTTTTGGAAAGTTCAAAGAATTTCATGCGCAAGCCGAAAGGCAACTAGGTAAATCTTTAAAGTGTCTTCGATCAGATCGAGGCGAGTATCTTGATACCGAGTTCAAAGATTATTTGTTAGAGCATGGTATTTTATACCAACTCACTGCACCTAGTACCCCTCAGCAAAATGGTATTGCTGAAAGGAGAAATCGCACTTTGCTTGATATGGTAAGATCGATGATGAGCTACTCATCACTGCCAATCTCGTTTTGGGGTTATGCAATAGAGACGGCCACTTACATTTTGAATGCAGTGCCATCGAAGTCAATCCTTAAAACACCTCTAGAGTTGTGGAATGGGAGAAAACCTAGTTTATCTCATTTTCGCATATGGGGATGCCCAGCACATGTTCTGGAAGGAAAGACTGGAAAATTGCATCCACGTTCAAAAGTGTGTTTGTTCGTGGGATACGCCAAGGGAACGAGAGGATGTTGGTTTTATGATCCTCAAGATAAAAAGGTAATTGTATCAACAAATGCCATCTTTCTTGAAGATGATTATATGACTAACTTCAAGCCTCGAAGTAAGACAGTACTCGAGGAGTTACTCAATGATGAGATCATTCGAAGTCCAACTAAAGTTATTAAGGAAACCATTAATGATACCATTGAACCAAGTCAAGATATCATACCACCTCGACGTAGTGGGAGGGTAGTTAAACCACCCCTCCGCTATCGTCAAGCTGAAGAGGCAAATGTTGCTGTCACCGATGGGGTGGAAGATGATCCATTGTCATTTCAACATGCAATGGAAGATCCTGACAAAGAAAGGTGGCTTGAAGCTATGAACCAAGAAATGGAGTCGATGTACTCTAATTCTGTCTGGATTCTTGTAGATACACCTGAAGAGGTTAGACCTATTGGGTGTAAATGGATCTATAAGAGAAAGAGAGGTGTAGATGGGAAAGTAGAGACTTTCAAAGCAAGATTGGTTGCAAAGGGTTATACCCAAAGAGAGGGAGTCGATTATGAAGAGACTTTCTCGCCTGTAGCCATGCTTAAATCTATACGCATCTTACTTTCAATTGCTGCTCATTTTGACTATGAGATATGACAGATGGATGTCAAGACGGCCTTTCTGAATGGTCATCTAGACGAGGAAATCTACATGAAGCAAAAAGAGGGTTTTATAGTCCAAGGCCAAGAGCAAAAAGTTTGCAAATTGCTTAGTGCCATTTATGGACTAAAGCAAGCCTCACGATCATGGAACCATAGATTTGATGAAACAATCAAATCTTATGGCTTTGATCAAAGTGTTGATGAGCCTTGTGTATACAAGAACATCAAAGATGGAAAAGTGGTATTCATAGTGCTTTACGTAGATGACATTCTTCTTATTGGGAATAATGTTGAAAAATTGTCTACAGTAAAGGGGTGGCTAGCCAAGCAATTCCAAATGAAAGATTTGGGAGAAGCAAATTATATTCTTGGAATTCGAATCGTTCGAGATCGTAAGAACAAATTGTTGGCATTGTCTCAAGCTACTTATATTGATAAGATGTTATTGCGTTATAGAATGCAAGATTCCAAAAAAGGTTATCTACCAACCCGACATGGAATCGTCCTCTCTAAGGAGCAGTGTCCTAAGACACCGCAAGAAGTCGAGGACATGAGACGTGTTCCCTATGCCTCTGCAGTAGGCAGCCTTATGTACGCAATGATGTGCACTAGGCCAGACATATGTTATGCTGTGGGGATAGTCAGTCGTTTTCAGTCAAATCCTGGTTTGGATCATTGGATAGCGGTAAAGAATATTCTCAAGTATCTTCGAAGAACGAGAAATTATATGCTTGTCTATTCAGGTGGAGACCTTAAAATAGACGGTTACACTGATTCTGATTTTCAATCAGATAGAGATACTCGAAAATCGACGTCTGGATCAGTGTTTACTCTTGGTGGCGGTGCCATAGTCTGGAGAAGCATCAAGCAATCCAGCACAGCCGACTCGACCATGGAGGCCGAATACATAGCTGCTTCCGAAGCTGCTAAAGAGGCTGTGTGGCTTAAGAAATTCCTATCTGATTTGGAAATTGTTCCAAATATGAATAATCCACTCACTTTGTGGTGTGACAACAGTGGTGCAGTGGCTAATTCAAAGGAACCTCGTAGTCACAAGAGATCAAAGCATATAGAAAGGAAGTACCACTTGATCCGAGAGATAGTGCAAAGAGGTGACGTTTCAATTCTCAAGATTGTGTCTGCTGAAAACCTCGCTGATCCATTCACCAAGACACTGCCTACAAAAGTGTTTGAGAGGCATATGCTAAATCTAGGACTTAGAGACATGTCTCACATGCTTTAGTGCAAGTGGGAGATTGTTGGGGATAGTGCCCTTAAAGCATTGGATATTAATATTATGTTTTTATTATTAATAAAAACGACAGTTATTATTGAACATATTTGCATGAAATATTATTGTCATGAATATCATAGTAAAATCCCTAGTTTATTGGATGTAACCATGATTTTAGTATATATAAAAGTTATATATACACGAGGATTAAAATTATGAATAATAAACTTAAATTTAGTCCGTGATGAAATTAATTAAAGTATGGGATCTTTAATTAAAACATCACTAATGCGGCCCATGAACATTATGAATGTGACTGTCTTATCCGGAACGTCGATGTGGAGACATATAGATGGGGGCATTTATATATAATGAGATTATGTAGGACTAAGACCGATTTAATTAGATATTTCATAATAAATTCCGTTGTTAATATGAAATTCTATTTAAATCATAAGATGATCATATATGGACAAATCTTAATCCTGATGTGATTATAAACTCATGTTCATTTCAATATGATTCTTAATTTGCTTGTTTAAAATTTGCAATTGTGCAAATTTTTCATTACTTGCATTTTAGATTTATATTTGAAATAAATGGCTGGGAATATGAGTTCACAGACATGGAATCCATTCCTTCTTGCGAGAAGTAGAAAGACGATTCTCTCATTTGTTAATTTTGGAACTTAGTGATGGGCCCAACTAATTTATAATTAAGTTATAAATTAAACCACTCACTAGTGAATTAATAGTAAATGAGGATAAGAAGTAATTGAAGAGGTAAACGGAAAATTTCTAGCTTCAATTACGAATTGTCTATGGAGGATTAATCCATATGTAATGATTATATCAATGGACTGCTCAATTTAGTAGAGTAAGATATTTCATAATGAAGAAGAGTGCAATTCCATATTTTTAGTGGAGTAATTATGGAATTAATAAATTAGATAAATTAATTAAAGAGTTTAATTATTTATTTAATTTATTGGAGCTTCTAATTATGAGTCCATGGTCCTCGGTACGCCTTTCAAATTAATGACGGATTAAAAAATACAATTTAGAAATCATGTGTGGATATGGAAAAATGTTTCCATAACTCCAAGAGTTTGGAGATAAATATAATTGATTATGAGATATTAATTATATTAAATTATAATTATGAGATAATTATATATTTAGATTATTATGATAATATCCAAAAGTTGATTAAAATATCGTTAATTTATTGTGAATAAATTATAGATATTATTTAATATCTAAAAATAAGTTAGAATAAGATTCTAATTTATTTTGATAAGATCCTAGAAATCCTATTTAATATCTTTAATTTATTGTGAATAAAATTTAGATATTATTTAGCATCTAAATAAGTTAGAATAAGAGTCTAATTTATTTTTATAAGATTTTAGAAATCTTATGGCTTTTAAAATAGTTTTAAGATGCATAAAATATATTATTCAAACCACATAAAATCTTGGCCTATCCTAGATGTGATGGTCGATTTTTTGGAGTCCAAATTGGGATAAGATTTGGACTCTTGGTTTTGAATTAATATAAATAGGATCCTAGGCGGTCTCTAAAAGTAAGAATTAATATTTTTTCTCTACTTTTTCATGAGTTGAAAATAAAGTGGAGAACAAAATAAAAAATTTTGATTTCTAGCATTTGCGTTTTTTTGAGTGCCCACACACTACCGTCGATAGGAAAGATCGTACTGGAAGGCTGTGGTTTCTACGCATCTCGGATTCGCGAAAAAGAAAAAACTACAAGAGGTTAGTTTTCTAGTAAATTTTTTTATTCATAATTAATTTATATTCATATGTTCGATTATAATTTATGAAATTATGTAATCGCTTCCGCTGTGTTTCGATTTGATCGAAAATAATTTTTTAGCCGAAATTGTTTCGAAGGCTATATAATTTACAACACTTTATACCTACGGAGTTCAACTTGGCTAGTCACCGCTCAGATATGTGTATTATGTGGAACTTATCTTTGGCTACAACTAGTCATGCAGTGTTCTTCCGTAAACTGAGTCGTCCCATATGGAAAGCTGGGCTTTCTGGAATCTTTTAAGAAAATCACCTGATATATATTTGATATCTCGAACTGTGTGAATGAGGATGAGTTGGGACTTTTTGTCTGATTGTGTTGGGCAGTTTGGACTGAAATGTGCAGAGGAAAACATGATGTTAATGTGGACCAACAGACTATTTCAATCTCCTGAGCTCCAACTTTGCAGGCATAATTTCTTATTGTTTTTCAGGCTTCCCCTTCTCCCAATCTTATTCCAGGTAAGGAGGTGTAACTTAAATGGATCAAACTCTAACATGCGCAGTTAATGTTGGATGTTGATGATTCGAGACGTCAAATAATACAATCTGTTCACTTCTTGCAAAATTTGTGTGTCATCGTCTTGTTTTTTGGTTAGGTGATAATTTTTTTTGAACAAGAATTTGTACTTTCTGATATGATATTAAAGAGTAATGCAATTCATTTCTAAAAAAATTAATTATTAAAATATCAGATAAAATATAATATAATTCACGGTTTCAGAAATCACATTTGTATATACATATATATGGCGAAATCGTTGGAAATAGGGGAAGTTGGTGAAAAATCCCCAATCAAAACATTTATTTGGGTTCACTCCCTACCCACAAAATTGTGGTACTATGTCATACAAATTGTGGTATACTTCATGTGGAAATGTGGTACACTTCATGTGGAAATCTGGTACTAAAAAAGTACCCAAGGACTGAACACAAAAAAAAAATGGCGGCTGAAGAGTGAAGTCCAATTTCCCTTTGGAAATACCCAGTTGTAGGGTTGACTTGTTACTGTATCCTATAGTCTAGAGAGAGAAGTCGAAACATTTTAGAGAGAGAAAATGAAAGGTGGGAAAAGGAGCAGCAGTGCTGACCCCGTACAATCCCCCTACCCACCCTCACCTCCCACCCCAACCGACTTCAGCGACGGTGGCGATGCGACTGAGGTGGTGGAGGAGAAAGAGGGTCCCCGTAGTGAAGAGGGGAGCGACAAATTCGAAGCTGCTGAAGAAGCTCTCGAAGAGAGAGAAGGAGAAGACGAGGATTCGGGAGCTGAGAAAGATTACGAACCGTCGGAAACCTTTTATATTGCAGAGGTGGACACGGAGGAGGCCGAGGGTGATAGGGTGAAGCTTGCTGAGGGATACTATGAGATTGAGAGCGTCCGCAGAAAGCGCGTCCGGAAGGTAAAATTTTTGGATTTTACTTTTTAGATGATGTCGATTATTTTTCTGGAGGTTATTGTGTTTGATTTTGATTTTGGATTTTCTGTTTAACGTTGGGGCTGATTTGGAATACCGAAAAATGAAGGGTCAAGTTCAGTATCTCATTAAATGGTGAGTAATTTTCAACACGAATGTAACATGTTGTGAAAATCCCATTTTTACATGGTCAGAATGGGGGTGGTTTTTTTTCGTGTCCATGACCTGGATATGGTTTGTTGCTAATTGATTTTCAATGTGTCTTTGGGAAGGCGAGGCTGGTCGGAGGCAGCAAATACATGGGAACCTCTGGATAACTTGTTGCAATGTTCAGATATTATTGATGCATATGAAGAAAGGTTTTTTATCTTCTTCGGTTCTTGCTGTATCTTGTACCATTTTGTGCTAATGAACTCTTTGATCTGCTTGTAAACTTATAATTGTAGTGCCATTTAAGCAAATTATTATTGCTGATTTGTCTTATAGTTTATATTTATGTTGGATTCTTTGTGGTTTTGTTGTATTTCAAGTTTGAAAACCGGAAAAAGTAGGCCAACACGCAAGAGGAAGCGCCAAACTGGCATTACTCATGCTCAGATTAAGAAAAAGCAGCATTTTCCGAAGCAGAAGTTGCCGAAGCGGCAGCAATCCCCTGCAGCCGCCACTTATAATGTGCCTTCTCATGTTGTCAGGATCTCTGAGGATCCTATTTCCTTCACCAGGCTGAATGACTTTAGCAGCATACATAATAGTTGGGAGACATATGTAAGCAGTGGAAACAGCATTGAAGTGTCCAAGGGAATAAATGAGAATGGTGCGAGAATAGTTTCTGTTGAGAGAGGAGAAGAAAAGGAGCTAAATGAGTTGAATTTGAAGCTTTGTGAACTGAAGGGAGCAACGACCATCAGCATGGAAGACGCTAAGAGGATTGCTATTACTCCTGAGGAAGGTCAACCGAAAGGAGGAGATATACTGCCAAATGGATCGAGTAAAGCTGATGCTGTGGACACTTACCAATCAGGTCGTTGTACCGGGGCCAAAAAGAGGAAATCTGGTTCAGTCAAGAGGTTCAAGCAAGATCTAACATCATACTCCATGAATGGTGCACAGAATGCAGTAGCAATATGTGCTGCAATAGAACCTATGGTTGTTCAACATTCAGATTTTCTGGGGAGTTATACAAATTGCCAGAATAAGTATGCTGATTCCAAAACAACATGCTCCATTGCTCAGATTATCAAACCCATAAGCTACAAAGCTTCCATATCAAACAACATCCAAGAAGTCTTGGTAGCCTTTGAGGCAATGAGGTTTGTGATCGAACTTCTAATTTTCTTGGTTCATCATTATCTGATGATTTATATGATATGTTGATAATTGAAGCTCCAACATGAAATTAAGTTTTTTTTTTTTATTAAGAGGATGCACCAAATTGGAAGAATAAGATTGTCACGTATCAATTTATTGATCATCGGACCTTTGAAGGGGGATTCTCTTCCACATTTGTTTTTATTTGTCTGAAAGGGTCTCAAAAACTATCTGATTTTTCCATCTTAGAGTTAATTGTGCTCTAGAATGTGGTTTTATTAATTATTGCATGCATTATTTGGTCAAGGTGATTTAGCGAAATGATGGTTTGGAAAAAGTAGAAAGAATAAAATATATATTTTTATCATAATTGAGTTTAAACATTTGATTTTTCGAACGACGAGTTGACTGAGAGGCCAGGAAAAAGATTGGAAATTTTATCCAAAACTTGAGCTGGACTTTGAAACTCAAAAGCCTGACCGAACCTAGCCAAGTAGCGAAACTGCACCTTAAACGTCTGCAACCTTTTTGCATGGGATGCTGTCTGACGTGTGTTTTACAATTTATGTAGTTTTGAACGTATTGAATCATCGATCAGTGTGTACTCATAATTCGTTTGCTTCTTCATGATCCTCGATTGCCATGCTGCCTGTAGGTCTGATGGATCTAAAGTTACTGTGGATAACAAATTTTTGAAAGCCAACAATCCCCTCTTGGTAAGCCTCATAATCCTTAATTGTTTACTTTGTGTGCTTTGACCATAAAATTGTATTTCTTTACAAACCCGCCCCCTTTATGACATGAATCATCGATACTAACTTTTGAATTTTCACGGGCAGACTTTTATCTTTCAATCATATAACCATTGTTTTATCTTCTGCAGCTGATAGACTTTTATGAGAAACATTTGAGGTATAGTCCAACACGATGAAATCTGGTTAGCCGGTTAAAGCGCAGCAACAATAGAGTCATATATTATTCCTATATGTATATAGTTGTAACATTTTGTACCAAAGACTAGTGCAGACCATGCAAGCACAATATCCATAGACGGCGTGGTCGATAAAGTCGAGCTGGAATGTATAACAGCACCGATATGCTCTATTGCATCAATTTACCCCTTCATGCAGTCGAAATTATTGTCGAAGTGATACTTATTTTCATCTGTCATTTTAATTATTCACGTCTTTTAATTCGACATATTATTTTTTGGGATTTTTTTCCACTGTTTAGCGCATTTGTTGCTGTTTTTGTTTTAACGTGAATTTAAACTTCGCTAGAGATATTTTTGTCACTAGAAGAAATATTTATATTACCGCACCTGGGTGACTTTGGTTATATCATAGTCTCATTTTATTAGATACAAATATTATGATTTAACCTCTTACTAATCAAATTGAAATATTCAAAAAAATCTAGTCGCGTAAAAGTTTTTATATTCAGGTATGATTTATTTAAAAAGCTCATGGAAAATCATATCGAAATAACCTAACAAATGGTGTTTAAAGAGGCAAATTATCCTACATCTTCTTCCCTAGCATTATATTTACAGCCAAAAAATAAATATCTCGAAAAAAATAAAAACCATTCGCCCCTCTTTATTTCCTCTAGAAACGTTTTTATATATCTCCCCGAAAAAATACCCAATTTGGTTTTTTTTTTTTTAAAAAAAAACTTAAAACATTCATTAATTCAGAAATATAAATAACATAGTACATACTCAAAAGATGACTAATTAATATTGGTGTTTTCAAGCAAACAAAAAGACTAACATAAAACATGAATACTTAATTAACACATGAGCAATTTCGTTTGCTTGTCTACGAACAAAATAAATCAAAAAACTTAGGTTTACGGATAATATTTCTCGACCTTGGTTGCCTTCATGACAGCTTGGAAGACCAGCAGAACGAAATTCCATGCACAACAACTCAAATTTTAAAGCGGTGAAATTTCATACACAACAACTCAGATTTTATCTCCAGATAAGAGACACTCATTTATTCAACACGAAATAGCATAACAAAAAACAGGTAACAGTTAAAGATTCAAGTTCATAATAGATTAATCTTCCTCCATGAATCCAGCATGTAAAAATACCACAACACAATAATTTCAGCAAGTTCACTCGTTGTTTAACCAATCCTGCAAAAAGATATATATGTAATATTACTTAATTAGTTCTTTAAGAAATCAAGAAAAGATTTGCATATAATAGAATGGAAAGCATTGAATCATTACTCGGAGCAATCAACATCTGGCGAAACAGCAAATGGCAACGAAATCCCGCAATTCTCTGGAAGGGATTTAGCAAGCTCGGGCTTCAGATTAATGTTCCTGGAAGCATTCTTAAGACAGGTACAAGCAGTCTGCTTATCTGTTGTGGTTGTGGCAGTTGAAGCAAGATTCGATACGCCTGCACAGCAAGGGGCCGGTGGCGGTCCGATGCCACTAATCAAGTAGTTGACACAGGGCTGCATGTCCATTATCACGTCACTGCACGAAATCGCAGCTTCGGAAGATGGAAGTACAACATAGAGTATGATCAAGAAAGCTGCGGCTAGGGAAGGAACTATCGGTATTGAAGATTGTTCCATGACTAAAATGAGGAGTTTTAAAAAATCAGGTGCCAAAACTACTGGATTTATAGGCNATGAAATATTATTGTCATGAATATCATAGTAAAATCCCTAGTTTATTGGATGTAACCATGATTTTAGTATATATAAAAGTTATATATACACGAGGATTAAAATTATGAATAATAAACTTAAATTTAGTCCGTGATGAAATTAATTAAAGTATGAGATCTTTAATTAAAACATCACTAATGCGGCCCATGAACATTATGAATGTGACTGTCTTATCCGGAACGTCGATGTAGAGACATCTAGATGGGGGCATTTATATATAATGAGATTATGTAGGACTAGGACCGATTTAATTAAATATTTCATAATAAATTCCGTTGTTAATATGAAATTCTATTTAAATCATAAGATGATCATATATGGACAAATCTTAATCCTGATGTGATTATAAACTCCTGTTCATTTCAATATGATTCTTAATTTGCTTGTTTAAAATTTGCAATTGTGCAATTTTTTCATTACTTGCATTTTAGATTTATATTTGAAATAAATGGCTGGGAATATGAATTCACAGACATGGAATCCATTCCTTCTTGCGAGAAGTAGAAAGACGATTCTCTCATTTGTTAATTCTGGAACTGAGTGATGGGCCCAACTAATTTATAATTAAGTTATAAATTAAACCACTCACTAGTGAATTAATAGTAAATGAGGATAAGAAGTAATTGAAGAGGTAAACGGAAAATTCCTAGCTTCAATTACGAATTGTCTATGGAGGATTAATCCATATGTAATGATTATATCAATGGACTGCTCAATTTAGTAGAGTAAGATATTTCATAATGAAGAAGAGTGCAATTCCATATTTTTAGTGGAGTAATTATGGAATTAATAAATTAGATAAATTAATTAAAGAGTTTAATTATTTATTTAATTTATTGGAGCTTCTAATTATGAGTCCATGGTCCTCGGTACGCCTTTCAAATTAATGACGGATTAAAAAATGCAATTTAGAAATCATGTGTGGATATGGAAAAATGTTTCCATAACTCCAAGAGTTTGGAGATAAATATAATTGATTATGAGATATTAATTATATTAAATTATAATTATGAGATAATTATATATTTAGATTATTATGATAATATCCAAAAGTTGATTATAATATCTTTAATTTATTGTGAATAAATTATAGATATTATTTAATATCTAAAAATAAGTTAGAATAAGATTCTAATTTATTTTGATAAGATCCTAGAAATCCTATTTAATATCTTTAATTTATTATGAATAAAATTTAGATATTATATCTAAATAAGTTAGAATAAGATTCTAATTTATTTTGATAAGATCCTAGAAATCCTATTTAATATCTTTAATTTATTGTGAATAAAATTTAGATATTATTTAGCATCTAAATAAGTTAGAATAAGATTCTAATTTATTTTTATAAGATTTTAGAAATCTTATGGCTTTTAAAATAGTTTTAAGATGCATAAAATATATTATTCAAACCACATAAAATCTTGGCCTATCCTAGATGTGATGGTCGATTTTTTGGAGTCCAAATTGGGATAAGATTTGGACTCTTGGTTTTGAATTAATATAAATAGGATCCTAGGCGGTCTCTAAAAGTAAGAATTAATATTTTTTCTCTACTTTTTCATGAGTTGAAAATAAAGTGGAGAACAAAATAAAAAATTTTGATTTCTAGCATTTGCGTTTTTTTGAGTGCCCACACACTACCGTCGATAGGAAAGATCGTACTGGAAGGCTGTGGTTTCTACGCATCTCGGATTCGCGAAAAAGAAAAAACTACAAGAGGTTAGTTTTCTAGTAAATTTTTTTATTCATAATTAATTTATATTCATATGTTCGATTATAATTTATGAAATTATGTAATCGCTTCCGCTGTGTTTCGATTTGATCGAAAATAATTTTTTAGCCGAAATTGTTTCGAAGGCTATATAATTTACAACACTTTATACCTACGGAGTTCAACTTGGCTAGTCACCGCTCAGATATGTGTATTATGTGGAACTTATCTTTGGCTACAACTAGTCATGCAGTGTTCTTCCGTAAACTGAGTCGTCCCATATGGAAAGCTGGGCTTTCTGGAATCTTTTAAGAAAATCACCTGATATATATTTGATATCTCGAACTGTGTGAATGAGGATGAGTTGGGACTTTTTGTCTGATTGTGTTGGGCAGTTTGGACTGAAATGTGCAGAGGAAAACATGATGTTAATGTGGACCAACAGACTATTTCAATCTCCTGAGCTCCAACTTTGCAGGCATAATTTCTTATTGTTTTTCAGGCTTCCCCTTCTCCCAATCTTATTCCAGGTAAGGAGGTGTAACTTAAATGGATCAAACTCTAACATGCGCAGTTAATGTTGGATGTTGATGATTCGAGACGTCAAATAATACAATCTGTTCACTTCTTGCAAAATTTGTGTGTCATCGTCTTGTTTTTTGGTTAGGTGATAATTTTTTTTGAACAAGAATTTGTACTTTCTGATATGATATTAAAGAGTAATGCAATTCATTTCTAAAAAAATTAATTATTAAAATATCAGATAAAATATAATATAATTCACGGTTTCAGAAATCACATTTGTATATACATATATATGGCGAAATCGTTGGAAATAGGGGAAGTTGGTGAAAAATCCCCAATCAAAACATTTATTTGGGTTCACTCCCTACCCACAAAATTGTGGTACTATGTCATACAAATTGTGGTATACTTCATGTGGAAATGTGGTACACTTCATGTGGAAATCTGGTACTAAAAAAGTACCCAAGGACTGAACACAAAAAAAAAATGGCGGCTGAAGAGTGAAGTCCAATTTCCCTTTGGAAATACCCAGTTGTAGGGTTGACTTGTTACTGTATCCTATAGTCTAGAGAGAGAAGTCGAAACATTTTAGAGAGAGAAAATGAAAGGTGGGAAAAGGAGCAGCAGTGCTGACCCCGTACAATCCCCCTACCCACCCTCACCTCCCACCCCAACCGACTTCAGCGACGGTGGCGATGCGACTGAGGTGGTGGAGGAGAAAGAGGGTCCCCGTAGTGAAGAGGGGAGCGACAAATTCGAAGCTGCTGAAGAAGCTCTCGAAGAGAGAGAAGGAGAAGACGAGGATTCGGGAGCTGAGAAAGATTACGAACCGTCGGAAACCTTTTATATTGCAGAGGTGGACACGGAGGAGGCCGAGGGTGATAGGGTGAAGCTTGCTGAGGGATACTATGAGATTGAGAGCGTCCGCAGAAAGCGCGTCCGGAAGGTAAAATTTTTGGATTTTACTTTTTAGATGATGTCGATTATTTTTCTGGAGGTTATTGTGTTTGATTTTGATTTTGGATTTTCTGTTTAACGTTGGGGCTGATTTGGAATACCGAAAAATGAAGGGTCAAGTTCAGTATCTCATTAAATGGTGAGTAATTTTCAACACGAATGTAACATGTTGTGAAAATCCCATTTTTACATGGTCAGAATGGGGGTGGTTTTTTTTCGTGTCCATGACCTGGATATGGTTTGTTGCTAATTGATTTTCAATGTGTCTTTGGGAAGGCGAGGCTGGTCGGAGGCAGCAAATACATGGGAACCTCTGGATAACTTGTTGCAATGTTCAGATATTATTGATGCATATGAAGAAAGGTTTTTTATCTTCTTCGGTTCTTGCTGTATCTTGTACCATTTTGTGCTAATGAACTCTTTGATCTGCTTGTAAACTTATAATTGTAGTGCCATTTAAGCAAATTATTATTGCTGATTTGTCTTATAGTTTATATTTATGTTGGATTCTTTGTGGTTTTGTTGTATTTCAAGTTTGAAAACCGGAAAAAGTAGGCCAACACGCAAGAGGAAGCGCCAAACTGGCATTACTCATGCTCAGATTAAGAAAAAGCAGCATTTTCCGAAGCAGAAGTTGCCGAAGCGGCAGCAATCCCCTGCAGCCGCCACTTATAATGTGCCTTCTCATGTTGTCAGGATCTCTGAGGATCCTATTTCCTTCACCAGGCTGAATGACTTTAGCAGCATACATAATAGTTGGGAGACATATGTAAGCAGTGGAAACAGCATTGAAGTGTCCAAGGGAATAAATGAGAATGGTGCGAGAATAGTTTCTGTTGAGAGAGGAGAAGAAAAGGAGCTAAATGAGTTGAATTTGAAGCTTTGTGAACTGAAGGGAGCAACGACCATCAGCATGGAAGACGCTAAGAGGATTGCTATTACTCCTGAGGAAGGTCAACCGAAAGGAGGAGATATACTGCCAAATGGATCGAGTAAAGCTGATGCTGTGGACACTTACCAATCAGGTCGTTGTACCGGGGCCAAAAAGAGGAAATCTGGTTCAGTCAAGAGGTTCAAGCAAGATCTAACATCATACTCCATGAATGGTGCACAGAATGCAGTAGCAATATGTGCTGCAATAGAACCTATGGTTGTTCAACATTCAGATTTTCTGGGGAGTTATACAAATTGCCAGAATAAGTATGCTGATTCCAAAACAACATGCTCCATTGCTCAGATTATCAAACCCATAAGCTACAAAGCTTCCATATCAAACAACATCCAAGAAGTCTTGGTAGCCTTTGAGGCAATGAGGTTTGTGATCGAACTTCTAATTTTCTTGGTTCATCATTATCTGATGATTTATATGATATGTTGATAATTGAAGCTCCAACATGAAATTAAGTTTTTTTTTTTTATTAAGAGGATGCACCAAATTGGAAGAATAAGATTGTCACGTATCAATTTATTGATCATCGGACCTTTGAAGGGGGATTCTCTTCCACATTTGTTTTTATTTGTCTGAAAGGGTCTCAAAAACTATCTGATTTTTCCATCTTAGAGTTAATTGTGCTCTAGAATGTGGTTTTATTAATTATTGCATGCATTATTTGGTCAAGGTGATTTAGCGAAATGATGGTTTGGAAAAAGTAGAAAGAATAAAATATATATTTTTATCATAATTGAGTTTAAACATTTGATTTTTCGAACGACGAGTTGACTGAGAGGCCAGGAAAAAGATTGGAAATTTTATCCAAAACTTGAGCTGGACTTTGAAACTCAAAAGCCTGACCGAACCTAGCCAAGTAGCGAAACTGCACCTTAAACGTCTGCAACCTTTTTGCATGGGATGCTGTCTGACGTGTGTTTTACAATTTATGTAGTTTTGAACGTATTGAATCATCGATCAGTGTGTACTCATAATTCGTTTGCTTCTTCATGATCCTCGATTGCCATGCTGCCTGTAGGTCTGATGGATCTAAAGTTACTGTGGATAACAAATTTTTGAAAGCCAACAATCCCCTCTTGGTAAGCCTCATAATCCTTAATTGTTTACTTTGTGTGCTTTGACCATAAAATTGTATTTCTTTACAAACCCGCCCCCTTTATGACATGAATCATCGATACTAACTTTTGAATTTTCACGGGCAGACTTTTATCTTTCAATCATATAACCATTGTTTTATCTTCTGCAGCTGATAGACTTTTATGAGAAACATTTGAGGTATAGTCCAACACGATGAAATCTGGTTAGCCGGTTAAAGCGCAGCAACAATAGAGTCATATATTATTCCTATATGTATATAGTTGTAACATTTTGTACCAAAGACTAGTGCAGACCATGCAAGCACAATATCCATAGACGGCGTGGTCGATAAAGTCGAGCTGGAATGTATAACAGCACCGATATGCTCTATTGCATCAATTTACCCCTTCATGCAGTCGAAATTATTGTCGAAGTGATACTTATTTTCATCTGTCATTTTAATTATTCACGTCTTTTAATTCGACATATTATTTTTTGGGATTTTTTTCCACTGTTTAGCGCATTTGTTGCTGTTTTTGTTTTAACGTGAATTTAAACTTCGCTAGAGATATTTTTGTCACTAGAAGAAATATTTATATTACCGCACCTGGGTGACTTTGGTTATATCATAGTCTCATTTTATTAGATACAAATATTATGATTTAACCTCTTACTAATCAAATTGAAATATTCAAAAAAATCTAGTCGCGTAAAAGTTTTTATATTCAGGTATGATTTATTTAAAAAGCTCATGGAAAATCATATCGAAATAACCTAACAAATGGTGTTTAAAGAGGCAAATTATCCTACATCTTCTTCCCTAGCATTATATTTACAGCCAAAAAATAAATATCTCGAAAAAAATAAAAACCATTCGCCCCTCTTTATTTCCTCTAGAAACGTTTTTATATATCTCCCCGAAAAAATACCCAATTTGGTTTTTTTTTTTTTAAAAAAAAACTTAAAACATTCATTAATTCAGAAATATAAATAACATAGTACATACTCAAAAGATGACTAATTAATATTGGTGTTTTCAAGCAAACAAAAAGACTAACATAAAACATGAATACTTAATTAACACATGAGCAATTTCGTTTGCTTGTCTACGAACAAAATAAATCAAAAAACTTAGGTTTACGGATAATATTTCTCGACCTTGGTTGCCTTCATGACAGCTTGGAAGACCAGCAGAACGAAATTCCATGCACAACAACTCAAATTTTAAAGCGGTGAAATTTCATACACAACAACTCAGATTTTATCTCCAGATAAGAGACACTCATTTATTCAACACGAAATAGCATAACAAAAAACAGGTAACAGTTAAAGATTCAAGTTCATAATAGATTAATCTTCCTCCATGAATCCAGCATGTAAAAATACCACAACACAATAATTTCAGCAAGTTCACTCGTTGTTTAACCAATCCTGCAAAAAGATATATATGTAATATTACTTAATTAGTTCTTTAAGAAATCAAGAAAAGATTTGCATATAATAGAATGGAAAGCATTGAATCATTACTCGGAGCAATCAACATCTGGCGAAACAGCAAATGGCAACGAAATCCCGCAATTCTCTGGAAGGGATTTAGCAAGCTCGGGCTTCAGATTAATGTTCCTGGAAGCATTCTTAAGACAGGTACAAGCAGTCTGCTTATCTGTTGTGGTTGTGGCAGTTGAAGCAAGATTCGATACGCCTGCACAGCAAGGGGCCGGTGGCGGTCCGATGCCACTAATCAAGTAGTTGACACAGGGCTGCATGTCCATTATCACGTCACTGCACGAAATCGCAGCTTCGGAAGATGGAAGTACAACATAGAGTATGATCAAGAAAGCTGCGGCTAGGGAAGGAACTATCGGTATTGAAGATTGTTCCATGACTAAAATGAGGAGTTTTAAAAAATCAGGTGCCAAAACTACTGGATTTATAGGCCAAGATCCGGGGAATTCGTGAAAAAAAAAAGCCTGGGTTTGTGATTGAGTGCAAGAAAGTGTGTAAATGATCCGAAAGTCGGAGTATATAGTGCACTTGAGGACAAGAAAAATGGTTAAATATTTTCTAGTTAATACATAACTTGCAGAATTAAACATAAACCTACTCCATGCATGTTCCGCAAAATATTCATTGTTTGATAAAAGAAAAAGCAGATATGGGAAGCAATTAGTTGTTTCACGCACATATTTTGACAAAGAAACTACAGCATCGAGCTACAAACAAATCTATAAAATCGTACGGAGAGATTTCTCTATTCTATCACAAAAATTTCCCAGCTGTTTGACAAATAACACTGTCGTTTGATTTGTTGACTTGAGTTTCACTCGACAAACACGTTTCTTGCCGCTTTTAACAAAGTAGAACAAGGTGTTTGTTAATATTATACTGTTGGGACAATGACCAAAACACTAAGCTAACACCGTGGAAGTAACTTAGAGAAGTCCACCGATATTGGGTTTCTTCGTGTGCAAAACTTTATGGCTGACATTGTGATAGAACATCCACTCACTGTTGATGGCAAAGATTGGCTAGAGCTCGACCGTGACGGTTCTCAAGTGGTTTCATTTCTAGATCAAACCCCAAGTCAACTATTTTGTTTATCTACTCATTAAATCTCTAGAACTCATGTTGTGGAATTTATTTTTTGAATTTTTAAAAATATTAATTAGATTACTATGTTATCTTAATTTTTTTAATGACTTATTTATTCTGCAATAAATCTTGGAAAGATGGAACGGCATTTTATTAATCTTTAAATGTTCCAACCTCAAATTCGAATAGGCTCCAAAAAATCGATATTTACGAGGTTAAGCTTGAATAACTTGGTGTACGTCTAATCAAAATTCAGGGATCGATGTTTTTTAGTTGCACACGAGCTAATGTTTGCAAACGACAACCTGAAAAGATTAGCATCAGAAAAATTGAATTTCAACGTTCTTGATACAAATATCTCAATGACATCAAATCCTCAAAATATTCAAACCAGACAAATACCGACAACGATGTCCAAATAAATAAAAGAAAACTAAGTTCTTGAAGAGTATTTACATCGGATGAACAGTGTTACTCATGCCTGGATTCTTGATACACCATAGTGGTTGAATCGGTTCTGCACCAATTCCCCGAGTGGTGTCCACTCATTCAACCTATCCGTAGCCTCTACAGATCTTTTGTTTCCTGTTTCATCTCGATTCCCTGACCATAAAGTTTCAGCCATCGCTGAAGCTCGAGGCCAAATCCGTGGATCCATAACAGTCGGATCTGCTTGCTCTGACCATAATGCCACTTCCCGTCCTATTACCAGCTCTGACTCTGCCTCAGTCAGTCCGTAAGTTTTGTCGTAGTTGTATATGGTTTGCCATGTTTTAAACGGTCCGCACCATGATCCTCCGATCCATTACCTTGATCAGTACCAGGCGGCAGATCATACTGACTGTTGTTCCCCAAAAAGTCTCCATGCCCACAATCCAAGTAATTAAAATCTGAAGATGAAACAATAGCAAGATAACCAGATTGGACAATCCTTTTTGTGTTGTTTGGCCCATTATTCCACGATTGTAGAATAATGTTTTCGGGTGGAAGCAAAGAAGGGTTCACTTTGACATTAGCGTCCAATAAAACATCCTCCCAATAGACCACTGTTCGATTCAGAGCAGTGATGTAGGGTAAAGTGGAATTAACAAACATTTCAAGAATCTGACTCAAGGTTCCATTTTTAGCGAGGAAAGACTGTATTAAAGGATCAATTTTCCAGCAGTTGGGAGTGATTTCATCGCCATAGTAATTCCTGGAAGTGTCGACCATCACTCCCCTGTGCACAAACAGCGGCGCGTCGGAAATGTATAGCCCGCAAGCAACTCTCGAAGGATTCGAGAACACGAGCTGGGAGAACGACTCCAGCTGACGCATTTCCCCCCATGCTGTTCCCGCCGTCAACACGGTGTCATCTCCAGTTGACGATATGGTGAGTGCGTACGACTCGTTGACGCCGTGGGTCAAGATGGCGAAAGGGTCAGAAATCGTGATGACCAGGGTCTTTAGCGGCGCCGATGAAGTGAGGTTACCTAAGCTGATTTAAGCAACGGGCGGCATTCATTTTATAGACTTAATACGGTCCCTTTCCAGTAAAGTCATATCACGTGCCGTCTTTGTGTATGCATAATAGTACTTTGATTTAGTAAGTGAGATTGATGTTGTCATCTCACCCTCTTATCTAAATTGGTACCTTGCTCCGGTTATTGGGTTTCACCACCTTTCTCTTAATGATCGAGCATAACATTTACTTTACTGTTTCATTGTAAAGTTCTGGTCTCACTACCCTTTGCAACGATGAATCATTGTTAGTAGTGGGGTGACGAGAGGTCGGTGGTGCTCCGTCAAGACCAGGCGGAGGTAGCGTTGGACGGCGGGGGAGAGGTAGCGGTGAGCGGGTGCGGAGATATTAAAATCGGGAGAGAGTAAGATAGCCTGCGGTTGGGTCCACTGGAATATAGTGGGCCTCGGCCAGATGTTGAGTGGATAACTTCCAACGGCTGAGATTCGAGGAAGGTTCAATATTAAAGTACAGATCCATATGGAGAAGATTGTGTGCGTCATCATTATTTGGTTCAATTGATTTTGCATTTCAAATCACAATTGCTCATAAATAGTTTGTCTGAATAGTTTTTTTTTTTTTAAGGTATTTCGGATTTTATTATTTTTTTAATGCCACAAAATTTAATTAATTTTTAATTCCCTCACGTTTGAATAGAAAGAAAATATGAAATATATAATTGAGACAAGTGAAAAGGAAAAGAAAAAGAAATGTTATTTTATATATTTATTTAAATTAGGTTAAGTTGTACAATCACTAATAAATTTATTTTTATGACAATATTTTATATAAAAAGTGTATTACTATATCAAATTCATATAATATAGTACACTTTAAAATTTTAAAATCCTCACTCACCTCTAAAAAATTTAATAAATATAATATTATTATATTATTAAAACAAAAATACTAAAAATAGCCATATTTGACCACATATATGTATCATACGAAGAGAAAAACATGCACTTTTGTTATCAAACTTACATAATTTATATTTTTATTGTTGTTATAGGGATCATTCATTTTATTAGTCTACTAATTTTTTCTTCTTCTTTTTTTCAAATTGTGGTATCAGGCACTTCGATAATATTTGTCGACACGTCATCATTTTTTCGGTGCACACTCAAATAAAAATAACTAAAATCGGAAAAATACAAAGTAATAAAATATAAGACCGTAAAATGATCGACAACATGCAAAAAATGAAAAACATGCAAGGTATGTGACATGGAAGGTGTAATTTCCTACATTATCACACGTAAAGAATTAGTCTCAACCAATCATTAACATAAACCAAGACCCTCCTATATATTCCGACAGATCATATATGTGTATCTATATATTATATGTATTATTAAATTGCGTATACATCGAGTTATATAGCTCACCTTCCCAGAACTGCTAATCTGTTACTATCAATCTCCGTCAACTCGTTGTTTTAATCCATCTTCTTCCTCTAAATTCTAAAATAAACGACCAGAATAACATTTTTTTTGCTGCCTTGATTTGCAAAATAAAAATGTGCTTTTTTCATTTATATTCTGATCATACAAGTAATATTTTTCCAGAGCCTGAAACGGCACGCACGGATCCGGATCATGTTTCTGTCAAGATTTCAAAATCAAATGAATTCCCCAGATATTATATGTAAGTTGTAACCCTCCATTATGATTGAACCTACGTACGTACCACTTTTGTTTTAGCTTCTCGATCTTTTGTCTTTTCATATCTATATATTATATGCATAGTTCGTATTTGGCGAGTAGAGACAATCGGACAATTATCCACCATCAAAAGCTTAGTTTTGGCCGGTCCGTATTTTGTTCGATCCGTCTCGTGTTCTGTCCTGAACCTGCTTCCGACTGATCACCAGGCAAGAGTTTTAGTTTTCTAATGCTGCGAGAGGAGGAGGAGAAATTTAAGAAGCTTTGAATTAATGCAAAACCAAAGAATAATGAAAAGGTCAGCTGCCAACCTTCTTGTATATTATATTGTCATTTATTTATTTTGTGGACCATTGAAAAAAAAGAAGCAAATATATGGTTGCTATTTCTTCAACTCAAATAAATCTCTTTGCAATTTTGATTTTCATGAATGTCATCAAATTTCAATCTTACACTACAAAAGAAACGGAGATTTGTAACCGAATTAGAGACCGACTTTTATTTCGGTCTCGAATTTTGTAATATCGGTCGCTAAATTTATTTTCTTCACTTTTTTATTTAATATTATTTTTTTTTATCTCGATTTTTTATTCTACTCACAAATTGGAGACCGGATTTTTATTTAGGTCTCTAAGTTTGGAGCGGGGTAAAATGGAAAAAAAAAATCAGAGATAGCTACAAATAATAGAAATAGAGAGGTTGCTGGCACAGGCACTGGAGTTACTAAGCACACGACCGGATCACGCTCTATAATTGAGCATACTTTGAAATTGGTGAGTTTCAAATAATATATTTCATTCATTAATATTACAAACTTAATATTACAAACTTAGCATATTTGAACTTGTTTGTGCAGGAAGCGGATTTAAAGCGAAAAATTGATTGTTGGGAGGTGTTTCGAATTACACATCGTTACAAGGATGGAATATTTGTCGATGCACGATCTCAAGCTATAGATGTAAGTATTAAAAAGTTATTAGTAAATAATATAGTTCTACCATTTTCAATGCTTGAGTGCTAAAAACTCATCTTTTTTCTGTTGTATTTAATTTTACTTGCTGAAATTTTTTTCTTTGACATAGGATAATATGACCACAAGAATTTCCGAGATATCTCAAGCTACTACAGAGAGGGAGGAGCCACATACTCCATCACAGGATGCCATAAACGACATATATTATGAGGTTGTTGGAGGGATGAAGAAAAGATGCATTTATGGACTTGGCTTCTAGAGCAAAAGTTGTCTTTCCTCATGCGACGTCTGCTTCTACAGGAAGGGTTCGTCCAAGTAGCTCATGTGTTGAGATACAAGAGTTGAGGGCAGAGAATGCAGATTTGAAGACTCGAGTTACTGAATTGGAGGAAAATATGCGTGAATTCATGGCTCGTATGGTGTTTTCGCAAACGCTAGAACCTCCTTCTGCTTTTCCAGACTTTTCTTCACCTATTATAGATTCTGATGAGACTCAAGCTCCTTAGACACCGTCCTAGTAGTTAAAGTTTCAATTTCGATTGGATTGACATGCAAATGTTTGGAAGTGGTTGAACATTTTGTAGAATGAATTGACATTAATTTGTTTTGGATATTTGACACTTGAATAGTTGGTATAAATATTTGTGTTGATTTTGGTGTTGATAAGTTGTGGCTTGGATTAATTGTATTGATGTTAATACTGTGTTGTGTTTTTTGGATGGTTATATTGATTGATTATGCATATTGTGTTGTGTTTGGATTGGTGTAAATAACAGAAGCTGGAGCGGGAAAAACAATATCTAATTTAGAGATCGATTTCTTAAATTCAGTCTCTAACTTAGAGACTGATTGTGTTGCATCGGTCACTCATATAGCGACTGAATAATGAATCAGTCTCTATATTAGAGACTGACTTTAATTAGTCGGTATCTAAAGTAGAAACCTGTGTTTTTTTGTAGTGTTAGTTTCGTATTTTTTAATTTTTTGACAATTTTAATAATTTTTCATCATGATTCTTGATGTGACATTACATACATCAACGTCATCTCGAAAAATTATTTAAATCACAGAAAAAAAAAACCAAAAATAGCTGACTAAAACTAAAATTTGATATGCAAATGACCAAAATTGTAAAGAAGCAAACAATAATGGACAAAACCCATGAATTCGAGCATGATATGTTGATAACATTGATAATGGGGTTCTCTTCTATGTTATTTACTCCTGATTGCCCAATAGTGTCGACGAAAAATACTTGGTTACCTTGTTAATACAACAAAATTTAAATTCTTTTTAATAACTATTAATGTTAACCAAAATAATATTTACATCACTAAAATAATATAATTCTTTTTTCGTTTAACATAATTTAATTTGCTATATATAAATCTGTAATAATAAACAAAACGCAAAAAGTATGCAAAAATGAACAATATACCTAAAACCTCCACCTATTCATTAATATTATAGTAATTATCTTCTGAGACGGTCTCACCAATTTTTATCGACAAGACCATATTTATAATAATAAGTAATTATTATTATGTGAAAACCTAAAGAATTTTTGTAAAAATATATATCATGTTTCCCATGCTCCCAAATTGAATAATTGAAAAAAAATGACCAAATTTATTAAACTAATAATTTGAAACTAATCTAAATTTCAAATTGGCTCAATGTATTATTACAATAATATGGCTATTTCAATATTTTTCTCCCCGAAACTTACTCCATTTGCAATTGCTTCCCTCTCTTCGTTATGGAATTTATAAAGAAACATTCAAAGAATTTTAAAAAAATTTCATAATCATGAATTGTATATTTGCCATAAAAAGGCGCAAGATATTAAAAAACTTCATACAATCAAAAATCAATATTTTATTCATATAATTACGTAAAAGTGGATCATTGTTAAATAATGCATGCAAGAAGAAAGTTTCTTTAATGCGGGCAAAAGAGAGAGTCAAAAGCTGCCAAAAATGCATAACAATATCGCGGGAAATCAGACAACTTCCTGAACGAGACCAGGTTTTCCCTTTTCATATATAGCTTAGTTTTACAGATCTAAATCTAATCTTAATATATAAAAATTAATCGCATTTGCGATTAAACAACTGACATTACTCTCCCAGTCCAATGATCATCTCGATCCGAGTGAGAATTTTCTTGTTTCCATGCTTTTCTATTACCAACACAGAAGTATGTTTGTTTTCATGGGGCCTGCGTGCAAAAATCCATGCATGTTACACTGATTTTTTAATCGTTGAAATACACTAGAAAAGTCTTTATTTCGACCACCCTTTCGCCTTTTGTTATTGCAGGCCGGCACATAACCAAGAATTCTGTCTTGGGAACTTCTTTTATTTGAAAACAAAAGAGAACTACTTTTTTGAATTTCTTTAGCCTGAAAAGATAGTCAAGAGGGTTGTATCCTTAATATGTGACATGTGATTTCTTCTTTGACAGAAGACTAATGGAGACACAAGGGATCGGGGCGGAAGTGAGGCGGCTCGATGTTGTCTACTTTCTTAGCCGAAAGGGGCGTATCGAACACCCTCATCTCATTCGAATCCATCATCTTTCAAGAAATGGGGTTCGGTTGCGAGGTCCGTGTGCTAACGATGCAAACAATTTTAATTTTATTAATTTGAGTGAATCTGTTTGAAATTCGAAATGAATTACGCTCGTATCTGATATATGGGGTTTTTTATATGAATTAGACGTTAAGAGATGGCTGGGAGATTTGCGTGGAAAAGACATGCCAGAATCTTTTTCTTGGTCATACAAGAGGTATGTACTGTGTGTACTTTCATAATATAAATGTATACTTGGTACTTTTGTCTCAAGTTTTTGTCATTTGAATGGGCCAATCTTTTCTCTTCAGCTATTATTTTCTTGATCAAATTCTTAGGGGAAATTATTCTTTTTTTAAATTTTTGACATAATTTGACAGGAGATATAAGACCGGCTATGTGTGGCAAGATTTATTTGATGATGATCTTATTACTCCAATCTCAGACAATGAATATGTTGTCAAAGGATCAGAGATTTCTTCAGCTATTATCAACAGAGGTGAACTAATTTTAGATCAGTCTACTAAAATTTGATTCCGACATGAAATTAAACAAGTAGTTTCTAAAAAATTTCGAACTCAAAATAGGCAAAAAACGACAGAAAGCTATTATATATGTTTATTCCGCTATCTGATGAGTCGTTTCTTTCGTGAAACTCTGGCAGACTTTGCATGCACTCAGAAAAAATCTGCAATTCAAAAAGATAAACAACCAGCAAAAGATCAAAAAACAGACGAAAACCAAAGCCATTCATCAGAAACTTCGTCACATGTCCCAAGAAGATCTTCATCCGAAATCGAAGAAGAATCCCTCTTCTTTGGCTCCGAGACATCCACATTGACGGATGACTCTACAAAACTTGAAATGGAGAAGAACTCAGACACAGCAGTACACAAGCAACAAGTGAAAAAACCCGAAACACTGGAGACTTCATTGACTTCCGACGACTACAAGCTCAAGATCAACAAGAAAGACAAGAGCAGAAGCAATAGAGTTAAGATCAGTGAAAAGATTAGTGCCACACCAGCTGATTCATCCAACAATTCCTCCAAGGCTCGTTTTACGAAAAGCAAGAGCTACTCTACTGGTGCATCAAACATCTTTCGGAACTTGATGAGTTGCGGTGCTTCGAGTACTAATGATTCAGCAGTGGTGATGATCAATAAGCAAAAAAATTACCCTTTATTGAATATGTGTTCTAGTGATCAAAGAAATGTTGATTCATCACAAATATGCAAAAGGGATAAGCTTGGAGACTCTCATAGGATCTATGGGACTCCTAAATTGACTCAATCCCAATGGAGCGGCAGGTATCTCAAGTCGAACCATTCATCCGGAAAAAAATCATCAATATCTTTTTAACATGTCAGACTTTATTGACGATGAATTATAGTTCTTCCCTTACCAGTACCCAACTGTAACAAACTTCCTCGCTCATCTCAAAATATCGGGGTGATTATTTAGTTATAATTGTTGGATAATACAGGAAGAGTTGCGATGGGGTGATGGATTCAACAAAGAACAAGATTGAATTCAAAGATCAAAGGGTGCCTTGTGCTGCTAATTTCAAACCTATTAATTGGCCAAATTGCTCGTAAGTGCTTTCTCCATTAATTGAGTTTTTCTATATAAATTGCTAACTGAGAACTTTATTTTCAAGACACCTAATTGTATTCTTAACTTTGATTTGATGGTGATTGTAGGATTTCATAAACTAGTTATTGCTTACGTATTAAAAAAAAATTGGCAGGCAATGTGGGAAGCCTTTCAAGCCAGAAAAGCTTCATGTGCACATGAAATCTTGCAGGGCTATCAAATCAAACTCCAAGGAAGCTGCAAACTCTCCTGCTTCGAAGATCAAGATTTAGTGTATCGAAGATTTTTACCTCATTTATTGTGACAATCTTTGTGACCAAGAATTAGCTTAGTAGAAATAAATCTTTCTTGGTGGCAAAAAAGGTTCGTTTAAACTTTATTCTTTAATAAGTTTTACCCGAAGTTAAATCATTTTCATTCATGAAAAAAATACTCAGGTCGGTACCTCTTGGGGAAAAAAAATGAACTTTGCACTGATCGACGGCTACAAACACATGATGAACCCATGGACTTCTTGATCTCACTTCAATGTAACTTCCTGGTTTCACTTCAATGTTTTCAATCTAAGACTCAGGGACACACAATTCAACAGTTTGTATTAAAAAATAAAAAGTTGGACGAGAGACGTGTTATGATTGGATCTCAATTTTGAGACCACCTTCCAAGCTTCATATCTTAGTGTTATATGCATTGTGAACCATGGACAACAATTTACCTTTTACCCATTTTTTCCCCAGTTCGGAAAACTCCAGAAAAATATGGTTCGCATTTTAAATCTATAAAATGACACATAAGGGAAATTTGGATGGCATCTACAAAACTCTGGGCTTTTTGGGAATTATCCTTCATTATAGCTCAGCACACAAATATTTTTAACGTACTAAGATGAAATGAATCAAGAACTTCACCACTTCTACAAAACAGTCCACTGCATGTCAGTCACTTATAAAATGAAAAAAAAGGACAAATATAAAATAATAATTATTTGTGTAAAAGGGGGCAGAAACAGAACAATAGAAAATTACAAACCAACGTACAAATGACCATCCCCAACAAACTTTCCCACACTTGCTACGTTAGAATATAACTGGACAGAGGGACTTTCATATTTCAGATGCTTATTTGTACTCGCACCACCTCATCTAACTTGAAGCTCGAATCTTGCCGGAGGAGACATTTAAGCACCACAAAATGATCGATTCATGCGAACATCAGTGTCAGTAACTTCATCCTCACAAGAAATAATCTGGTGTTCTTCGAGTTACGTCAGGCTCTCCTCTCCTAGGAGCTGGCTCAAACTGAAATAAATTAAACACAGAGTGAGTTGATATCAACTAAAGATCACTAACAGGCACGGGAACAGAAAGCATAATGCTTGAATCACAATTGACAATAACATTACATTACAGATAGTTCAAAAACTATCGCAACGCTTGACAACGAACATGACTGGCATAAAAATTAAAAGACGGGTTAGTGAAACCTGGATAAATGTGTGCTCTCTGCCATCATCAACTTCCAAAATGGACGCCATATTTCCGCAACGATAACAATAATTTGGAGCACTAAAAATAGTGACGACCTTTTGTTCCTGAGATGGGGGTTAAAAGATTAATTCATAACAAGCATCCCGTCCTCAGAAAGGTAATTAAAAAATATGTGCTCAAGAATTATGATTTTATTGATTACATGGGCCCAATTGTACCCCTCCATAACTAGCTGATGAGCTCTAGCAATAAGCTTCAAATTATTGGTGTGATTGAATTGCTCTGATATGTCCTGTAAGAATTTAATACATGATTAATAAAATGATAGGATAAATGAAAACAAGAATGTCTGGTTAGTTGTTCGATGGTTGATATTTACCTGGCCAAAAGTGTATCCAGCACCGCGAGGGGAGATGCCCCAACCACAGCGATCATCAGGATCAGACCACAACAAATCACACATTGGACCTTCATGTGGTACTTCTTGAACACGATCAAAGTTTCTTATATTATCAAGGGTTTCGATAGAGGGAGATAGTCCACCATGCAGACAAAATATTTCTGATTCAACCTATGCAAAGATTACAAATCGATTTGAATGCCCAATGCCTTGATACACCCAAATTTTTTTCTAAAAAAATACATAACAAGGGCCTCAAAACTTCTAGCTGCATACGATAACTACAATTTTGTTCACGTTCATTTACAATGGGTACACAAGGAAAAATTCACTGCAGGACTACGGACTAGCTTTTCACATATGTAACAATAAACAGGTCAGAAAAAATAGAAGGAACAAAAGTAGACAAGTAAATTTACTAACCAAGGCAGTCAGAGGGAAATAATCAAACAGATCCGTGAATGTCTTCCATACATTAGCATTCCCATATCTATAATCCAAATGAAAATATCAATATTTTTGCATTGATATGGGATGAAAAAAGAGGAAATGAGATGAAAAACAGGTACGAATGTAAAACAATTGGTCATTCAGATACTTTTTCTTCATTTTTATATTAACAAACTAATATTCTAAATGAGATGCAACCTTGTCAAACGTACAGGTCAAGTTTGTAACGTTCTCATGGAACTCGATATGCTGCTGGGAGGGATGAGGATCGCAGCATGCTCTGAGGCACTGACTTATTCAAGAGCTTCATCCATTACCCCTCTTGTGTCATTTCTCATTCTCCCATGCTTAATCTTATTTCTTATAGCTTTACCAATTTCCTCTTCAAAAAATCAATTTGTCTTAAAACTATTCAAAACATTCAAATGAACAAGTAGGAATATGACACCAAAATAAATACACACAAACTACTGCCAGCAAATCTTTAAACTCATAAATCTCTATGGTGCTCCATCATAACTTGGCATCTGCTTCAGTTACCTAAGAATGCACAATCTGGTGAAAAACTGAAGAAACAATTGCATCTACAACTGTTGTTTTTATAAAGTGTCTTTCAACTACTCAAAACAACTCACTGGAGACCATGTAACATAATTTCAGTAGTAAGCATGCAAAAGGACATTATTGTGACCACCAGACCATATCAATCCTACGAGCAAACATTTTTCACCATATCTTTAGACTATTAAACATTAGTACTGTAGTACATGATACAAAACTTTGAACATAGCGTGAAGCAAATAATATGGGAACAGAATGAACTCACTTTCGCAGGCATTCATCATAAAACCCGTAGACTTGAGTTATCTGCAAAAACAAATAATTGTTTTACCAAACATTCAGCACAAAAAAGTCTAATAGTATGAAAACACATCAAGATGCCAATTAGATTCAATATATCAAGACTTGGTAAAAAAAACACAGTCAACTTGAATACAAAAGGTTTTAAGTTAAAATATTTAGCTTACATGTCACAAAGTTTGAATGTATCTCAACAATAGAAGTGGCAGAATAAATGAGAGGATGGTAAAACAGCAATACCACACCACATTTATCCACACACAAAATAGCAATTCTGCAGTGGATTGAATCGGTTTTTATCATAAGCAAAGCTAAAAGTAGTGCTTTAGTTATTTGCAATTAATCAGAACCAGGCCATACATAATAACACCTTTCAGATAAAATTAAATCAAGAACTAGCGTGAATTAGTAACGTAAATTAATACCTGTCTACTTTCATGATTTCCTCTGAGAATTGTGATCCGTTCTGGATAACGCACTTTTAGTGCTACTAGAAGCTGCAGGAAACAAGCGGACAAATGTCTCTCAAGTTTCGATACTTCTGTTTCAAAACAAAATGAAAGGAAAACTGGGCAACCAATATTCTGTTTCGAATGTATAGTCATTTAGCTAGTACTTACAGTTACAGTTTCAACCGAATAGTAGCCCCGATCAACATAATCTCCCATAAACAGATAATTTGTGTCCGGGCACTGTCAACGAGTAGATTAACCCATATTAGATACTCAAAATGCACCTGTACACATCAATTAACTGAGGTGTAAAGTAGAAGAGGTTGAGAATAATAACCTCAACAAGTTAATAGCATCATACCAAGAACAACCCATGCCCCACCCATTTATCAGACTGACTCACAGTTAAAGGAGAGTAACAAGAACCAACATAATCCATATAAAATGACAGTACAGGCACGTTACCAAATTTAAGCACACCCACAAACCCCACATAGAAACACAAACGTATACCATTCCCTATTACCTGTAACTTTTTTTAATAATGATCACGACGATAGGTCTAATTTGTCAACAGTCACTGTCTTTGATCGTGGCCAACTAGATAAAAATATGTGGTAAAGCAGGCATCACAAACAGAATCATCAAGTGCAGTTAATACAACACAAGTGAAACATGATCAGAAAAAGAAACCTGTAAAAAGAACATCTATAGAGACAGAAATAAACAGAATACCAAGCAATATATCTTTCATTTTTAAAAAGAAAAGCAATATACTAAGACCCAGGGTGACAAAAAAATCAATTCGACTGGTTATCATATACAAGAAATCTCCAAGTTACACTCAAATTCTTTGATATTTCAGCCAAAGATCTATTAACCAGCTCAAGACAAAAGGATAAGTGTCGTAGAAAACTACAATACCTTCCCTCCGATTCGGAAGAGTTCAGCAAGATCATGAAATTGTCCATGAATATCACCACAAATTGTCACAGGGCTTTTTACAGGCTGCATAAGAGCAACAAATAAATCAACATATTATCCACTGACAAGTGAACGTTAGTCACTGACACTTGCGTGAGTGTCCATACATGTGTTAATTAGGATTGTATGATGAAACACCTCAGAAATGCTAAACCAAAAAAATATGATTAACTAAGAAAACATCAAAAAGAGCCAATTTTTTTAAAAAAATACAGCTTTAACAACACATTCAGAAGACATTCTCGAGGCATCAGTATCCAATATTTATATATGATTAAGACAATAAAAAGGTAGGCTCAGGAAAATAATCAGTAAGTCAATCAGAAAATTTTCCCCTCAGAGACCTTATGGCAGCAAACAATCTGTAAAACTAACCTATTTTCTTTACTGAATCTGTTCTCAAATAAGTTTAGTTCAATTACAAAATAATGAACTAATAGAATGAATTGCAATTAAACCAATTCCTTCCATATAATGTATCGCACAAAGGCATGGAATATTGCACAAAGACAGCTAGCTTGTGTCAAATAGGTGGTGGATGTCAAGTTCCAATTCATACTAATCAAAGGTACCATCTTTTAGATAGCTCAGCCTTAGTACATCACAACGAACACTAGCAACCACACAGGAGGCTTTACTATGTCAATTCGTTGATAATGGGAAAAAAAGTAAACTGTTATCTTCCAGGCCAATAAGAATACTTCAAGTTTCAACAATAACCTAAACTAATATAGATAGTAGCACTAAACAGGGAAATGTTGCCATACCTGGACATTGCTTTCTGTCATTAGTATCTCTTTAGCCTTATCGCATAAGGTCCTAACCTGAAATTAAAAAATGAGGTACCCTCATATTCTACATCCTGTTTCATGTTATGAATGAATATTATGGGAACAACAATTTGAAAAAGGAAACAAGAAGAGATCAAACTACAAGGTCAACTCATCAGCTAAATGAAGCATAAAGCCATCGCTATTCCTTTGTGTTTAAATCACACTAGAAGCAAAAGGCCAATTTCTAAAAATCGACCACTTAGAGGAAAGCATAGAAGGCCAAGTATAGTTTCAACAAATTTCTAACGTCCTGTGGATCTCTACAATGCAGAAGTTACCAAATAGTAAGACCGGACAACGGAAATTCATGCGAATCTTGGGCACGTTTGGGGAAGAAACCAATAATTAGCAATGTTACAAATAAATTTTATGGCAGAAAAATAAAAATAAAAACATTGTTTTCATTCTACAACTGCCATTTCCTTTCTCACTCCACACCTATTCCACTTTCAGAATCCATCTGAATTTTCTGGCATATATAAATGATGTTGAGAAACCATCTCCAACTGCCACAGCTTACAAAAACAAGATCAAAATTTTCAAGATTTTTCCATAGTTTCTCAGATAAATATAACTTCAAAGATAAAAATTCAATGCATCCATCAGTCAGTCCCAGAAGACCCTAATGATCTCGTCTAGAAATTTCTTGACAAAAGATTGAAAATCAATCAAATTCCTATTGACTTCTCTCACTGAACATAAAAAGAAATCACATCGATGAGAACGAAATCTAACATCTGAAAACCGAATAATATTTTCAACATCATAAACGTGCAGAACGAAGAGCCAAAAATCCTCCACCCCTCAACATATTCAAGTCTACAACACGCACCAGATCTGTAAAAAGACGACGACGAAAACAAAATAGAAAATTTAATAAATTAAAAGGGATGAAAGAAAACCTCGGGCTCAGACAAAGGCTTGCACTGCATAAGCTGATCAATCTGTTCGTCCAGATTTCCATGCGTGCTCGCAGCTGCCAGATCCGCGCTCATCTTGTTCTATGTTCCAATATTCTGTATCAAAAATAAGGCAACCGGGGAAGAAATTCTTTAACCCTGGGCCAAGATTCAGGGTACAGGTGATCTTCGGAGGATTGATTTGAGGAATTGTGCGTGTACGGGGGATGAGAGAGAGAAAGAAAGCTCGGCTGAGAGCAGATGGTGAAACCGAGGGAGATGGAGGAGCCAAATTCGTCGATCTGCTTTTATTTCATGTTATGTTGTAAATGAATTCATATATCAATAGTAATATCACTGATTGAAAATATTTATATATATAATATATATGGCCATCATTCAATTTTTATTTAAATTTGCTTTTTTCCACGGCGTCCAAGTGTTACGTGTTCATTTTTATACAAAAAGAGTGGGTTTCATGTGAGACTGTCTCACGGATATTAATTTGTGAGACGGATCAACCCTACTCATATTCACAATAAAAAATAATGTTTTTTCATGGATGATCCAAATTAGAGAGATAAATCGACCCTAAAATGGAATTTCATCATTGTTATTCTCATATAATTTCTTCGTATGTATAAGTTTAAAAACTATAGAATTGCTTCGTAAAGTTACAAGGCTTTAAATATTATTAAAGAAAGTGTTCGAAGATGATGAATCATGCTATCAAGACCTCGGCCTACACTTGGCAGAGACACACACAAAAAAAAAATCTATATCGTAATATGTATATGTAAGTAAACAAACTAATCTCGATCAATTGCTCCAGTATCTGCATATAAGGTTTGCAGATTCCTTGATTCATTCGGCGGCGACCATCAACATCTGCCGGTGAACCAGAACTCGATGTTTTGAGAGAGGGTAGTTTCACCACTTGCTCTTATGCCAGTAGCGTATCCGACAAAGGCGTAAAACTGGGATCCGGGAGCTTCATGCTTAGTGTTACTAACACCCCGAGAAGAGAACATATTGCGGGAACAAGGCCTAGTCCGTATCTCGTGACAGAGAAATGGAAACTTGGGTGATGATAGTAGAGCCTGCAAGAAAGTGACAGAATATTACCAATACAAAGAGAGACATCGCGTGGAAATGTAATCATATATTCTCTGATCCACATGAGAAAAGTACTTAGAGAGGGAAACTTGGTCCATACCATCATCAAAGCATTTGCAACTCCAATCACAATGGATAAAATATACATAAAACAACTCATGCTACTTCGAAGAAAGAGGATCTCTGCACCAGAAATCATCCAAAGAAACCCTCCAGCAGAATATAGCACCTTCGAACGTTGACCTGTTCAGGTTATCTCCTGTGTGACGAGTACATGTCAATATCACTACAAGATGGGAAATTTTCAAAAAATAAATAAAGCAAATAAAATTTTCCGATATATAAACCTGTAGGAGGACTGATACGAGGAAGCTGCTAATGTAGATGACAGCAGGAACCTAGGCACGAATATTGAACACATGATAACTAGCTATCAAAATTTATATCCTTTTCCCGAATAATCTTATATAAATGGAAGTCATGATGTAAAATCAAATGTGTACCACAGCTTTTGAGGATTGGATCATTTTCAGATCATTTATGACATAGAAAGCTAGAAATGCCTGTGCCATCAAGTAAATGAAGCAATTAAAAGTAAATGTTAGAAATCTCTAATCTGGAAAACTCCTTTTTGAAACTACTGATCAAAATGTCAGGAAAGTTTTTCGATAAATGTGTCATAACCTGGGAAACAATTGTAACAAATCTAGTTAGCACATAAACAAGGGCCACTTGGTAATACAACACTTTGTTAAACCAGTACGCCCGAGAAACTCTGGCATGACCTTTTTCACCTGCTTCTCTTTTCAATCTGGAAGAAAGGAGTGAAAAATATCGAAGCTCGGCAATCATATTTCCCGTCACATAGCATGAAGTAGAGGTACAAATAAAAATGAGATTCGATATCTACTGCTAGTGTGATAAAATCACAACACCGGTTACCAACCTTGGCTCTTCAGTTCCAAAATGAAATATACCCACGAAACAGCATCCAATGAAGATTGATAAAAATGCTATCCAGCGATACTGGAAAAAATTAACAGTCAAGTTAGTAAGCACCCAAACAGAAATCTCCAAAGACCAAAATCACACCTATAGTGTAACATACCTGAAATTCAACATTGATACCTGACCTTATGGTGTCGATGTTGAAAACAACAAAGGCAAGAGCATATAGACAAAGGTTGGCAAGCTTCAGGAAAATTAAACTTCAAGAATGGGAATGATACTCAATAGAAGTTACTTCACAAATACACAACAAGAGAGCAAAATAAAGCAAAACAAAAGAACTATTAACCATTGTAAAAGCATTGCGACAGCTCGCCAAAACTGCTCTGCTTGTAGAATTCAGAGTGATGCAGTTCACCATCGACCTAAAACAAAAGTAAGCTGCATAATTACTGGCTTTAAAAAATTTAGAACTGTTCTGCAAATTGAGGGAGAAAGAAGTCAATGGAAGTTATAACTTTTTGCGCATTTAAACTCACGAATCATTTCATTCTGACTTGATTTACCATTGAGCCAAAACAATTGCATCCGAAGTTCACTTTTAGCTTGAATTGTATAATGAGTCAATGGGACACGTTACAAAAAATTATATGAAGCACATTTCTTGATGAGTAACAAGATGGAAATTGTTGGTCTCATATTTTTCATGACAGAAGAAATATCGACTGATCAAAGACTTTCATTACATGTGAGATACTTGCGTAGCTGCCCAGCCGACATTGAAGATTGCAGCAAAGAAGCTATAACTCATGGTTTCAACATATAATGAATTGGACCCGATAATTTTGCAAGGTAAACAACCACCAAAGACTGAAGAAAATGAGACAGCTACCAAAATTGATCCTGCACAATGCCATAGCTTAAAATGGCCATATCTGTCTATCTGTCAAAAAAGGAGAAGGAAGTCATATTTGCAGTAGTATCTGACACCTCAATCAGTTGAGAAAAGATTTCCAAGCTTGATCATTCTCTTACAATTGTAATAATTTATACCAACACACAATCAACCACACCCTTTCGCAACATAGATGTGCTTTTACCTGCAGTAATGGAAAACTTGCATGCCGCCTTTCTCATTACACTACCCCGCTGGCCCAGTTCCCCACCCCAACCCCCAAAAATAAATAATAATGAAAGAATGAAACCAAAATTATAATTACCAAATGACATATTTTGGCTCATAGTTATATTTTAAAAGTTGTAAAGAAACAATGCAATGGCCACTTCACACAAGGAAGTAACGTGTTTGTAGTTTCCCAAATGAAAGCAACTATGTCTATTTCTCGGTTATACATTGGATATTGATTCCTAGATATGGTTTCTAGGACCCTTAAACCCAACTATGGAAGTGATTCAGTGATGCCTCTCCAGAGCAGATTCCATCGACTACCAAAGTTTAGTAGTAATAATATGATACTCTAACGAACTCTAGTAATTAAGAATGTATATCACATACTGAGGGCTATGTAGGGTACACCATGCATATGGTCGCCAAACCATTTATTGTGTTACTTTCTCTAGAGCACATTTTTCACTTTGTCTAAACTTACCAGATCACCTGCAAATATGGCTGTGAATCCATCGGCAATTTGGCCCAAAAGCATGACAATTGCAGCATCACTGTTGAAAAGAGGCGACGCATGACGCATGGAGCATAAATTGACAGGAAACAACCCGATTACATCTCATGAAAAAGCTTGAGTGACCACATTATAAAAGAACTTATAAGTATCGCGAGCTTCAGTTTCCAAATCAATAACAGTATTACTTAAACCATTTGATGAATTAAAAGGACTTCTCCGTATTATATATCTCATTTCCTGGACTATAGAATCGAAAGAAAATAATTTTTTTGTCATATTATACAACGGTTATTATATTGAAGCAGAGATCAAGCCGATACAGTACAAACCTTGGAGGCAATCCAATATCAGTCAAAAATACCAAGAGATATGTAAACCAACAGGCAGCTGTTATATCATTCAGCATATGTCCCACCCCGTAATAGAAGATAGAGCACCTTCCAAGGGGCTTGGTGGTGCAACTTTGCAAGAATCCTCCTCAGTGGTTCCCCCCGCCATACTGTTTCACGACTGCAAGAATATTCCGAACCAGAGAGATCCTACAAAACGATTCTTGTCATTTCAACAAAAACGGAAACAATTCTTGTTATATATTTATTCAACTTTAAAAGTACAGGCAAATTTACGAAGATGGATTCGTTTATTCAGGAACTGGAAGTGGTAGTTTGTACTTTCAGTTTCTTTTTTCCTCCGCCGCACAAAACGACATAAGTAAGATACAATGTAATGCGACTATCGGCCTAAAATAGTATGATGTCAAATGTTAATTCTTTGCGCAAAATAACTTGAGAGATTTCAAATGTCATCCGTTGCAATATTTTATCATCAAGCAGAAATCAACCATATACTGGATAAAACCAAAAGAAGGACAATCCAAACCAGAACACAAAACAAACACTTTGAACCCAGTCATTTTCCATCGTGCGCAAACCAAAATGGAAATTATTGCCTCCGTGCGTGATTTACACAAAGCCCAACAACTTTTGCGGCACAAAACACTTTCTCCGAGCGAGAACAAGCTTGAAAATGAAGAATTTTCTGAGGAAATTGGGGTCGGTCAGCTTCCTTTGTTGTCCATTACTGAATTCATTACAATGCATATTTATATTCGTACATTAATCCCAATCAATGGTGCGAACATTAATCCCAATCAATTACACAATGATTTTCCATCTATTAGTATTATTAATTTTGTCATTCGTCTTACTTTTTTCTTTTTTTTTAAAAAAAATTTATTATTTAGTAGATCTCCTAATTTTTAAATCAATTAACTACATAATCTATGGCTAATTATTAATTGAGAAATGCTTATAAAAGATAATGTCAAATACAACATATAATCCGAAGGAACGAAAATCAATATAAACTTACTTACCCAAATCAAAAATCAATATCGAAGAAATAAATTCATAGGTTGATAAAATTATGTTTTATTTCTGCTCCCTTAATTTTGTAGGTCCACTAAATTGTCTAATTTTGTGTTTTTGCTCAAATTTCAATTTTGAAACATTAATTTTCAATTTTCGACTATTATGTTATATTATCTAAAAATATTGATATGACATTGAAAAATACTGATTTGTTAAGTATATCAAAACAAATTTAACTTTTAAAATTTAATAAACCAAAACTCAAAATAAAACAATTTAATAAAAAAAAAATTATTTTCCCTTAATATTTCAAGTATTATATTATAATACTACAATTTATGATAACCTTTTCCCGAGCGTTTAAGTTTTACTCAAACATTAGTATACTTACTGTGTATTTCTAATATCATTTGAGTAAAAAAAAAAAAGTGCAATCTATTTCTATTTCTCATACAATCTATTTCCTCTTGTTTATAGTTTTTATTAGAAACGTCTTTTTTTTTCATGTCGCCAAATTCATCCTAATATTTTGTAATGTTTTCCAAATTGATGACTACCGTTATCTCTACGTTAAAAACTAACAGATAAAAAACTCATATCCTCTTAAAGCTTCTGAAACACATATTCAACTCGTTTCTCCTAAATTATAGAATCCTAAGAGGAAATAAACACACAAAGTTACGAGCAAACCAAGTTACAAATAAAATTGATTGATTTCTAAGTACTCGGAGTGGGCAACACCATGCAACTTACTCGTGTTATTATTTGTCTGTTGGTCAAAGTGACGCGTGCGTGTTCAGCATATTTTGATCGTCTTTTTTAATTTATCAGATTTATATCAAAATAAATATCACGTTATTGATGGGTTATAATTCAATTTGAGAGAAGAATATATGACAATTATAAGGGAAAAAAAATAGTCTAAGGGGGAAAAACCTGCTCAGTGTAAATGGGGCAGAGACTTTCCAAACCAAAAATGTTGTCATTGAATTTTTGTCTATTTCTATTTGATGGGCTACGGCGATGGACGTGTCTGGGGAAGTTTTTTTCTGGTCTTGGCAAATCTCCATAAACAATAAGCCAGCAATCAAAAGCATAAGCATAATATCCATTTTGGTCCTAATGTTTATATTTTTTCTTAAAATAGTTTATTTTTTTCGGGTAGCCAAATTGATCATAATATTTTGTAATATTTTCCAAATTGACGACCACCGTCATCTCCAGGTTAAAAACTAACAGATAAAAAGCTCATCTTCCCTTAAAGCTTCTGAATAGGGATGTCAATGGGTCCGGGTTTTACCCAGACCCACAATGGACCCACCCCGTCTGGGGCGGGTTTGGGCATACTAAATGGGTCATGGGGCGGGTCTCGGGTCTAATTTTTCAGACCCATCTGGGTATAGGGCGGGTCATGGGTCCTATAATATCCGCCCCGTACACTCCCCATATATGTGGATATAAATTGATATGCTCGCGAAGATGGTTGTGGGGTGGGGTGGGGTGGAAAGTAAATAAATCACAGTTTTATTTTGTTATTGTACTTTCATTTTAATTTTGTTACTATACTTTCTCTCTTTAAATTACATTTTTTTACGGTTTTAAATTACAATTTTATTTTTTCAATGTATTTTCTCTATTTAATTTTGTAGGTAATTCTTCAAGTAATTTACCAACTTGTCGTACCATTCTTGATGAAGAGGAAGATGATCATGAAGAATGTGTCTAAAATATTGCTTACTCGTTGATTTTACATTGATCTGTTTAAGTTCTGATGAGTTATTTTGGGGATGACAAGACTTTTTTTGGAGAGCTAGTAACTTTTTTTTAATGTAATTCATTACGTCGTGAAAATACTTTGTTTGTTATTATTAAGTGTGGTCGAAGACATGAATTAGTTTTATATTGTGTTTTATTTAGAGACTTGTTTGTTTCATAATTCAGTAATGTGATCAGAAGATTACAGTTTCATTTAAAAAAAATTCTGGTCTAACGGGTCTCGCGGGTCTACCCGACCCCATTTCGTATTTGGGGTGGGGTGGGTCCGAAGAATATTTAACCGAGGTGGGACGGGTAATCGGTCAAAGTTTTCTTCATGGGGCGGGTCTTGGGTTTAGCCATACCCGCCCCATACCCGCCCAATTGACATCTCTACTTCTGAAACGCATATTCAACTCATTTCCCCCAAATTATAGCATCTTAAGAGAAATAACCATACCAAATCACGAGCACATCAAGTTACAAATAAAATTAGTTGATTTCTAAGTACTTGGAGTGGGCAACCCCATGGTGGAGAAGTAGGAGAGTGCATTGATACATGAAATGGTTGTATTTTCCAATTATATGCTTTGTAGATTGCTTCATACATACATACATACATATATGTATACACATATATTGTAGTCATTTGTAAAACACGTTGTAATAAGGATTTTTTTAAAAATATATTTTTAAAAGTTTTATGATATTTGTAATAAAAAATAATATTTTTTTATAAATAGTTTAAATAAAATATTTGTTTTATAAAATTAAGTCGTGAAATATTTTGTGTTTATTAAAATTTTAGTAAATTTATTATGTGCAAAATCGTTTATCTAATCTAAAGCGGTAAGACAAACAAACAAAGCTTAAAATAAAACAAACGATCGTCGCCTGAGAGATTCGAACTCTCGCGGGGAAACCCCATGTACTTAGCAGGCACACGCCTTAACCACTCGGCCAAAGCGACGACTTGACAATTAGATCCGTTTTAATTTTCTTTATTCCGTGTTTCACCAGCCACCAAAACGTTGGGACCCAACCTCACTTCACAACTTTCTTCATCAAACCAAACTCCAAAGCAATTGCATTCATTCCCCTCTACCCAACTCCAAAATCACCCAACCACCTAACGATCCCTCCTCCGCCACTGCCACCGCCACACCATGTCATCCACCCCGTCGACCACCACCCCTCCCCGCCTCTTCTACCACCCCGCCTTCTGGTGCCACTCCTGCGACATGAGCATCGGCCTTCCGCCCTCTCCCACACCCACCGCCCTTCTCTGCCCGCACTGCCATCGTGACTCCCTCGAACAGATGGATTTGGAAGATTCTCTTGCCCCACCTTCCCCCGCCTCCCGAAACCCCTTCTCCATGGACCCCAACAACGCCACCTCCTTGACCTTAACCCCTTCCGATGACAATTTCCTTCTCAACAGCCCCTACCTCCACCGCCTCATCCACCACCTTACCACCACCGCTGCTGACGTCGAGAACCCACGTTCGAACCCCGCCCCGAAAACGTCCATCGATTCATTAGAGGAAATCACGATTACCCTCGACAATGACCCTACTTTGCTTTGCCCGGTATGCAAGGACCCGTTTGTTATAAACTCTGTCGCGAAATTGATGCCTTGCAAACACTCGTATCATTCAGAGTGCATCGTTCCGTGGCTTGAGATAAATAACTCTTGCCCCGTGTGCCGGTATAAGCTACCCACATGCCAGGAGAAAGGAGCGGAGATCGGTAGGGAGGATGTGCGGTTTATGAGGCTTGAGGAATTTGTAGATGACGAGGTGGATTTATATGGGTTTAGGAATACGCTTCGGCATATTGTGAGAAGGCAGGGGTGGAGTGAGGAGGGAAACGTTGGCAGTGGGAGCGAGGAGAATTTGTTCTCGCCGACACAGGTTGGGGCGGTGGAGAGAGGAGATGAGGTTTTAGAGAGGGAAAATAGTGTGGAGACAGTGTCGAGTTGGCCAAGGTGGCAAGTGGATGAGGATGGGGGAGGGAATGGTGATGGCGGTGCATCTGCAAGAACTTGAAGTTCAATCGGAGCTTCTATTTGATGTCATTATGTTCCGGCATAGATTAGCGGTACAATATGCTTCTTCTTTTGATTTTCGCCAATATGTTGTTTTGCCTGAGATGTTTTGTTCACAGTTTTGGTAAGATATTAATTAATATTTAGGTGTCAATAAAAGGAGTTATCAGAATCTTTCAGAATCAATTCATCCTCACGGTTGTGAGGTGCAATGCATAAGAATGGATTAAATTGTGATGTAGATTGTAGCCATTGTTTTTAGTTTACAGCACATAGTGCTAATCAGTGATATAATAGCTCCGAATGATGAAGATAAAGGAGCAAACTAAATAAGATTGTTTGCATGTACAAGAACTTAGGAGAGTAGTCTTCACTAGATGTTCAAGGCACAATTAAGTTGGATTATGGTGGCCAGCTATGATTTAAACACATTAGGTCCTGGTATTTGGAAATCCGTTGAAAACAGTGGGAAGATTATGTTGGATTGCATAGTGAAATTTGAAATACATAGGTGTGCAATTGGGTGTGAGGAGATTTCAAATCATAGTATTTGAAGTACATAGATTTCAAATAACTAGACTGAGGAGTGGATTAAATCAAATAAAGAAAGTATTGGACCAATTGTGCCAATAGTATATGATGGTTTTGAAATCAAATCCCCTCATCTAAATGCACCGTAGAACTTAAGTTGACCGTACATGATGGATTTGAGTTGCGAGTTTGACATAAAATCATTCTAAATTGTAAATCCTCGTGCCAAAATTTAGTGGTGGCGATGGTGAGGGTTTACATGAATGCTTCCACTCCCTTCTAATCTTTCTCAATTATTTGTGTGAACAATGTTAAAATGAGTTGATTTGAAGTTGTTTATGTCTTCATGTTTTGGATACCGAAATGTCTCATGTAATGCCATACGTTTGATCTATTGACTGCTTGGACTATTTGTCAGCAGTTGTCACTCGTAGTTATAAACTAAATACCTATTACCCCTCACTAATTGTCACTAACCAGAAAGATATTGGTCAGGGCACTAGGGTTGTGAAATGTTCCCTTTTTTCTGCCGCCTGAATTACACAGCTGGGACTAGAAATATTAGTTTGGTGTTATGAGCCTGTCTTTGGAACTTGATAAACTAATTGTGGTAATTGCACGCTGGCTATGACTATTTTTATATTTTCATCGTAGTTGATACATATTTCTTTGGGTGGCCGGTATATGCTTTCTTGACGAGATCAGAGAGTATCATATCTACACCACTATCTATCTGGGAATAAGTGAGTGAGAGTCAATATGGTCTCATTTGTGATGAGGTCTCTCTGCTTCGTTTTCTCAAATCTCCCATTCTTTCTCGATAACGTTTTCAACCATATTGTCTTTCTAAAATTTAGATGTATCGGCACTATAATTTAAAAGAACATGAAGTAGTGAGGGCTCATATTCTTGGACAGCATAATTAGAACCTAACACATGCGCTGTGTTTTCTGGCGAAAAATGAAATAGCTATTGTGGTTTCTTGTTGTTTTCTATTTGGTTTGGGGTGTCAATAGGGAATAGCATATGAAATTACTCATACCTGAAAAAAAATCACTTTCATTTTGTTTTCAGGTAATGTACATCTTTTAAAGCGGCCTGAGGTATCCCATCACCAATAATGGTCTTGTGAAGTGTGTGGATGACTGTTCTGTTTAGTGACCTAAAATTGTGGATCTTGCCTTCTCTCATCTCCCTTTCCCTCCACTGTACTTTTTCGTGTAGCATGAAGAGTAAATAATTCTTGTAATTGCATTCGAAAACTTTGTGCTGCAAATTTTGGTCATAATTAATAACCAAAAATGTTTGATGCCTCTCGACATTCTGCACTGTTGACCTATCTTCAGTAATTTACCCTGCAGTTGCACTGCATTTTCCTGCCTTAAAAGTCAAAACCCGGCCAAGTGTACATGCACACTTTGTGAAACTATTTTTAATATAATAATTTTATAGCAACACCGCTCCAATTTCAGGATAGTTTAAAATTTAAATATGGCACGTTAATTATCAGAGATTCATTTTAACATCTTTCATAAAATTAATAGCTACATATATTTACTTTTAATTTTAATTTTTTATTTGAATTAATTTTTATTTTCTATTATCTATCCTGACCTATGTTAATAGGGCAAATTTGTTTTAAATCTCCAAATTTAAACTTAACTTTGCAAGAAAAAAATATATTTTTATACTCTTTGATTCACAAAAAAATGTTTCACACTCCTTGGGTGGGTTCAAATGTTTTTTCTCAATTGAAAATTGGTAAAACATGTTGAAACTATATTATTAATATACATGATATTTGAATATAAAATTAATATATATTTTTGAGTATTTAATATGTATAACAAATATTAACATTAATGATATATTTGTCTTTTAGCTGATGAAAATTAGTATAAAATAATAAAAATATCATATTCGAGTACCAACTGTTTAATACTTAAATATGTATTACAAGTGTTGATATTAATAAAAAATTTATACTCAAAATATTATTTATTATGCTAGATTTAAACCAATTTGATGCTCAAATATCTTAAATATATATCTTATATATATTTTTATATATAAAAAATAAGGCTATTATAAAAAATTGCTTTTAATGTTAAAAACATTAATATGTTTTACATAGTTTAATTTATTTTAAAAAAATCCATTATCACTTGATTTAAGAGGTTACACTACTCTGGAATCGCCAGCCGTTGATCATCATCAAGGAAGGCCTTGCGCATACCTTTACTCGTTCGTTCGTCCATACCTCACACGATTTGGCCAATATAGTACTCATTTCAGTCACTTCTCTTGCTTTTTCGTCATTGTCCAGCCTATTACTTTACTTTCTGGATTAAATTGTCATTTATTTTTAATTTTAGTCGCTATTTCGATGTGTTGAACGTTGAATTTCTTCACCTTTCGGGTAAGCATCTGGTCGAATTTTTAGTTGTTCGTATTCGTTGAGCTGATCTTCTGATCGTATTGGTAAATCCCATGTTTTTGAAACTAAGGTTTAGAAGCTTCACATGGTTATTTTGCTCTAATATCTTATTCTTTTAGTCACATTGCAGATTGCTTTATAATTTGAAGTAGCGGCATTTGAATTTCATCACTTTTCGAGGTATCATGTGGAATTTTCAGGCTAATAGTTTCAAATTTTTATGTTTGGTCCGCTGATCTGCTGAAATATTTCTGAACATTCTTATTCCAAAATGAATATTTAGAAGCTTTACCGTGGTTCATGCGTTGTAATATCTGCTCAGATGTGGTGATTTATTATTTGTTTTTTTAGTCAGTGTCGGACAGTTTTATGTTTAATATCTTCTATTTCTATCTTTTGCTCGGTTCATCTTATGAAAACCTATGTAAATTCAATTTTCACAATGAATCTTTGAAGCTTTATAGTGGTCTGTTTGAAATTATATGTGCTAGTTTTGAGCCATTTTTGTGTAAAGTAATTGATTCTTTTGGTAATAACTTATCTGATGCAGTACAATTTTGGTGTCGGTGTGCAATGGTGTTCTATAAAAGCATTTCTCTATTATCCAGGCTGCATTCACGAACCGTAAGTGCTTTCAGAGACTTGGCTGTTGTCTATATTTTTTTTTGCAGTTGTGTTCATGCACGAAGTACAGAAGATGTGGTGGAATGATTGATTTTATATGATAAAATTGATGTGTTTATATGTCGTATAAACAACAGATTCAGCAGCCAGGTCTCAGCGCTTCTGTTCGCTGGCTTCAAGTCCAAACCTCCTCTGATGTTGTAAGCATTCTGTTAGAAATCAGTTATTTAATTTGTAGTTCCCCCTTGGATCAGTGAACATGAGATGATCTTCTGTAGTGGATATTTTATTGATTTGTCACAGATATCAGTCATTTTTTGGCTGCTCAGTGGCATTCAGGCATCTGTTGCTTCAATTTCAGCAGTAGAATTATAAGAAACAATTTAGGATAAAATAAAAATTTAATTTGTTTCTTATAATCTATTGTGGTCATATGTGATTTGAAGCTTTTATTTGCTAATGTAAGAAAGAAAAGATTAAAATTTGAATTTGTTTTTTCCTATGCTTACTATGCCCAATAGGTATAATTAGGAGGAAAAGGGCAGGTTTTTAAGTGGATATATTATGGAGCTCATTTATCTATAGCTCAACATGTACAGTCAAGAGCCATGATGATATTGTGAATCCTCGGTGTTTAAAACTGTTGATGTATAGATCATTTCCTTGCTAGGAAGAATCCTAGAGTGATTTGGGGATGTTAGTCAATGTGGGTTACTTTTTAAGATGATAAATTCTTCCAAACTAGTGGTATGATATGAACACTGGAATAGAAATAGCGCTACTGCAGAGGGAAAGACCATGCCTAAAATTTGGTGTTATGTGATCCGGGGTGAAACTGGGCTTAAAAGTAGTCGGGAATTGCATAATATTATTTTGAGTTCCACTCATTACCAAGAGTTTTAGTTCTCGCCTTGTTTTGTTTTCATGTTGAAAACTAAATTAATTGGTGGTACTCATGCTATTTTTGCTATCGAATTTTTCTAGGATCTCCATTCTCAGCTGAAGGAGTTGATTCCAGAGCAGCAGGTACTTTTACCAGTAGTATGTTAATTAAGATAACTGAAAACGGATGGACAGATATCTGACCATGCACTTGCACACTTGTTTGATAGTTTTCTTTTTTATTTGATGAATTGGTCAAACTACCGATGTCTGATGTCTGAAGGGATTTTGGTGTGATGATGTTAACTGTACCCTCCATTTCCACAGGAACGCCTAAAAAAACTTAAGTCTGAACACGGAAAGGTTCATCTGGGAAACATCACAGTTGATATGGTCTGTCTGTTTGTTGCAGTTATTTTCTCCTCCAGTTATTTAATGGTGATAGCGAAGTTGACAGCATGTAAAAATTGAGTTGTTTGTAAATTTACAAAGGTACTTGGTGGGATGAGGGGAATGACTGGATTATTGTGGGAAACCTCGTTGCTTGACCCAGAAGAGGTAAATTACTGACTTGATTTAAGATTGTAAAATATCCATGCAGTTCTAGATATGTAAGGATCGTGGCTTGCAGAATTAGTAACTCCTTGTGAAGTAGGTTGTTTACTGTTTAATTGCAAATGTGTATTACTGTTCAAACTATTCATTCAGGGAATTCGTTTTCGGGGTTTGTCTATTCCTGAATGTCAAAAGTTGTTACCTGCTGCAAAGCCTGGTGGAGAACCATTGCCTGAGGGTCTCTTCTGGCTACTTTTAACAGGGAAGGTTGGCTGCTAAACTCTCTCGGTGCATTTTTTTTTATCTCTGTTATATTTTCCTGGAAAGTACAAGTATTTTCTACTTAATTTGTATGTTGAGTTAGCTACTAGTTTCGTTTTCTCGACTGCTTAGAAGTTGGTTTGCTGTTGACGTTCTGATTGACTTGTTGTGCTTTTCTGTTTCCTCTATGCTCTTTTGATATGTTTAAAAGTTAATCAATTTGTTTCTTTCCTAACCTCATTTAGGTTCCAACAGAAGAACAAGTGAGTTTGCTGTCAAAGGATCTGAGAAGTCGTGCTATTGTCCCAGGTTCCTAAATCCACAAATTTACCTCAAACTGCTTATCCTATGATTTCACATAAGACAGGATTCAAACAAACCTCCCTTTTGTATGCATCAAACTCTAAAATCCGTTTATGATGTGAGATGCCTAATCATTTCATTAAATCCAATCAAATTTTTTGTTTATGCAAATTGATTTTTCAATGAGAAGAAAGCTCCTTCACTTAATATGTTGTGTTATTTTTATTCACCGTATTCTTTTTTTGTCTTTGAAGTTTTCGTGTCTGTTTTCATGCAAGTTTATCGTGTTTATATGTGCCAGGAAAATTATTCCATCTTTGAATTCTCATACTTGATTGCAGATCATGTGTACAAAACTATTGACACCTTACCCATTACTGCTCATCCGATGACTCAGTTTGCAACTGGTGTCATGGCTCTTCAGGTGGATTGATGAATTGCTGTATTTATTTGGGTCATTTATTTGGCAATGAGTGATGTTTCATAGCTGGTCTTGATAGCCNTTTTTTTTTTTTTTTTTTTTTTTTTGATTTGGTAATACTGATAATAGTTCTAACTGAGAGAGCGAAAGAAAAGTAGCAGGTTTGTTGTAAAGTAGCTGGTCTGGAGTTTCCTTAAGGGAGTAATGAGACACTCGGATATGTATGATACATAATTCCTGTCTTGTAGTGATGTATGAGTACAGAAAGTATTTAGCAGTGATTTCTTGGATAAACTTTAATTCTTGATTAAATGCTGATTGTTTCTTCTTCCATTAACAAGATGGCTCATAGATTTAGTGTTTTAATGCTCTCTATTGGGCTTGTTCTGTATGATGTGTTTTAAATCATATATTTTTTTTAATTTCAATCTATTTTAATTGAGTACAACTTATGATTATATTTCTTGATTATGTCGCATCAATTATGGAAACATTTCGTGATGCTTGATTTTATTTAAGAAGTTATTGACTGAAAATTCACTTTCACATTCTTCATGAAGGTTCAAAGTGAATTTCAGAAGGCATATGAGAAAGGGATCCACAAATCTAAGTGAGTTTTTTCCTAAGATTTTGTGTTCCTATTTTAGCTTCATTTTGTATTCTGATGCTACTGGTTTGACCATCAGGTATTGGGAACCAGCATTTGAGGACTCCCTTAGTTTGATTGCTCAAGTTCCCCTTGTAGCTTCATATGTCTACCGCAGGTTTGGCAGTTGGAACTTAACCTGGGGTGATTGAACTCATTAATCTAGATCAATTTTTTTGGGGTAATTGTATGCTTCATTCATGTAAATGTTTGAAATTATAAGGATGTATAAGAATGGAGAAGTTATACCAATGGATGACTCCCTTGACTATGGTGGAAATTTCGCCCACATGTTAGGCTTTGATGATCCGGCCATGCTAGAGCTTATGAGGCTTTATGTCACCATTCATAGGTGTGTTAAGTGATTTATACCCTGACATGCATTTTTGCATAGTGATTCTGAATCAGCTTACAATTACATACAACAATATTTGTTTTGTTCAGTGATCATGAAGGTGGGAATGTTAGTGCCCATACTGGTCATCTGGTTAGTGGTTTTCGCTACCTATGATTCATATGTAAATGATTTTAGCGAACTCATGATATTTTCAATCCTTTTCTGACATTTAGGACTTAAATTTGGTGCAATTACCTTTGTGCCCTTGAATTTGTTTACTGCTCGATAAATTATCTTATCATTGCAGGTTGCGAGTGCCCTCTCAGATCCATATCTATCATTTGCTGCTGCATTAAATGGTCTAGCTGGTCCACTTCATGGCTTGGCTAATCAGGTGCTAAAATGTTTCTGTTCCCATGCATATCTTTTCTTTTTGTGGGTGCGGCATGCATTGCTTAATTGTCAGTTATGATGGTGAAGTGATCTATGCACTTCATTAAATTCTTCTTGCGATGATTTTGTAAAGAGAGACTTCTAAAAAAAAAAATTCTGCTTGCTGTCTGACCATCAAATTGATTTGAATACATTACGTATTAATTATGAAACTGATTTGTCCAACTGAATTTTAACCTTTGTTTCTATTGGTGCCTAAAAGGATCAATACCATCAAAGAACAATTATAGATAATGTAAAAGTTGGACTTACGGTGATGCTGTGCTATGTTGACTTCTGCTTGTTAACTAGTCAGTCTTTATCTCGTAGAATTTTAGGAGGCAGACTCCAGAAACATGTTGTCTTATTACAATTGGTTTCTCCTTTTACTCTAAAATGTTTATACATCAGTACAGTTGAACTTAGAAAGCATTGTCCTTTTTCAAAGACTAAGTTTGTTTCTCCTTCTATTATGGGCATGGGTAAAACGTAGATAATATTTTCTTGTATATAAAAACTTAAAAATTGCATTTCTTAAAAATTGTCAACATTGTGGACTCCTTTTTTCTGGTAGCAAGCAGAGTTTCTTATATCTCATTGGCTGCTCTCTTTGGTTATTGCAGGAGGTGTTAATATGGATTAAATCTGTCGTAGAAGAGTGTGGGGAGAATGTTAGCAAAGAAAATTTGAAAGACTATGTATGGAAAACATTGAACAGTGGCAAGGTAGTGTGTGAATACTCTTGAAATTGTTAATCTCGTTTTCTGTGAGAATGCGCATTCTAGCAAGCTTCCTGTTTGTCAGAAATTGCTTCGTATTTTATAACTAAATGTAGATCCGTTTTATCTTGAATTTCTTTTCATTCGTCATTGTTGTTTACTTGAATTAAAAATAGCTGAAATTTCCCATCTGTAGACACGTTTTTTCTTTACCTTGCCATTTTAGCTCAAAAGTAGCTGAAGCTCGAGTGATCTTATTTATGAATTACTAACAGAATCTCCATTATTAGCCTTTGCAGTGACGAACTTGAATTTTCTAAGGGAAAAAATTCTTTCATTTGAACTCTTATTACCTTGACTGTTTGGGGGAAGAGAAATACGATATACAAACCTTATCCTATCTTATCTCGATTAAAATCAACATGATGTACTATTAACAAAAATTGAAACCAGCGTTGAAGCTGGTCAAATAGTCTTGTAAACCAAAGGAGTCTCCTGTCTTAGTTTTAAACACATGTAAGTGAAACATATACACCTATGTACAGTGAAAACTTTAGTGTGCCTTTTTTCCTCGCGGTTTAAGAATTTCACGGGTCTTTTGTTCCTTAATACTAAGTTCTATTTCGAATTTCATCATACCTGCGGTGCTTATTTTGTTTATCATTTTTTGGCTTCTTTCTTTTATATCTGCTCTATTTTGGGTGGACGGTAGCAGCGAGCTGGAGAGCAAATAATATAGGAATGATGAAAAAGCTTCGATCTCCTAATTTTATTATCTTTAATGTGACTTTCTCATCTCATATTGATATTGAAGGTTGTTCCTGGATTTGGGCACGGAGTTCTACGCAAGACAGATCCAAGATACACATGCCAGAGAGAATTTGCTCTGAAGCACTTACCTGATGATCCACTATTTAAACTGGTTTATCTTTAGGCTTAAAAACATATAGTTGTCTTTTGAGGCTCGAAATTGTTCGTTCTTTTGAGTAACCTTCATTTATTTACAATGTAGGTTTCACATCTTTATGAAGTAGTGCCCCCTATACTGTTGGAGCTAGGCAAGGTAAGTGGTGACTATTCTGCAATAGGAAATTTCTTGTATGCAGTGATAACCATCTGGGCATGTGATTGAGTTTCTTTATATAACCTCAAAATAGATTAGAAGTCAAATTAATTACAGCTGATGAAGTAGAGTTTCAACTTGAACGGATTACAACAACTTGAACGGATTACAATATCAAAATTAGGTCCCGTTGATTCAAGTAAAAAGGTGATTCCTGTCTAAAACGGTGGAAGTTGCAACATGATGAATTGTGAAAACCAACTCTTTTCTATTTTTCACTTTTCATTACAAAACTAGGCCAATCTCCTGTTCACATGTTCATCTTGTCAGGTTATTCGTGTGGACTTGGTTTTGAACACAACCTCTATTCCATCTCACAGCGCTGCAAAATGACTATATTTATGTTTAATACTCGATGTAACTCTGGAATAGTTTGCTCGTTCTTGCATTATAAGGTTGAACCATACTCTGAACGAACCTCTCAGTTTTGCGGGCCTTGTCCTGATGTTCACCTTTCTCTCATCCGACTTTTGTAGGTAAAAAATCCTTGGCCCAATGTAGACGCCCATAGTGGAGTGTTACTTAATTATTATGGCCTAACGGAAGCAAGGTACAAATGTCATATTCTCCGATAAAGAATAACTCTCTATCCTTATCCGTTTTAATAATTACCCAAAGTAAAAAAAGAGACGGATTATCCATGTAACCATCTTTCTATTATGACAGATATTACACCGTTCTCTTTGGTGTGTCAAGAGCTATTGGCATTTGTGCACAGGTTCTGTTTCCATATCAGTCTTCTTCTTATTAGTATTTCTTTATATTCCATGTGAAAATTAAACTGAGATTGTTTTTATTACTGTTTTATGTTGTTTAGCTTATATGGGATCGAGCCCTGGGATTGCCCCTAGAGAGGCCGAAGAGTGTTACTATGGAATGGATTGAAAGTTACTCCAAGAAAGCAGCTTCTGCTTGAAGTTTTACAGAACTATGCGGAATTAGAACAATTCTAATAATGAATGCTTGGGAAAAGCATATTTTTTTGTCGGAAATGTAACAGGTTATTTCTGTGTACTTTGTACACAACCTTAAGAACGTTAATTCTGTTCGCATAATCATATAAACGATAGAGCATACTTGAACTCTTAATTTAACCAACTCGATATCAAAAGTAATATACTGAGATTCGACATTTCTGTATGAGTATCCTCGACACAACTTGCAAGGGAGGAATTAATCCATTGCCATAGGATCAATTGCTACGCAGAACCTTTCCCTTGGCCCTCGTTAATGTTTTCTTCTCCGATCGTGGAAGTAAAATTACGCCTTTCATCAGATGTTGCAGTAATAACTGGAATCCAAACATCTGCTGTGCTGCTTAAGAGATTCTTGACTTGTGGGTCTGAAGCCAATGCTGAGGATATCATCTCATCCACGTCGTCTAGTTTCGCTGATAATTTGTCCAACTCCTCTGCCATCTCCATCTGAATGGACAAGATAGTAAATCCCAGATTGAATAACGACTATCACGTGCCTTCTTCCTGATTGGTTAATGATTCTACCTAGAAAATATTAAGGTGGATAGGAAAAATGACCGAGTTAAAATTTCACACGCATATATAAGAGAAAAGAACACGTGAGATGCGAAAAATAGATTCCAAAGGGAAAGAGAGGGCCTGATTTGGATTCGTCGGAAACTACTGAAGCTGACTTAAGTTAACTGGAGATGGATTAGTGTTTTTAATTACAAACAGAGCACAATACATAAGATTGATAAGAATAATGGACCTATTTCTATACGTAAACAAGTTCCTTGAAAAGTTCAAGAAGCCATAAAACTCATTTCAACTTCATTTTGCAAACCAAATCCATAAACTAAGTTTGCATCACATGTCATGCATGGAAGACAACTAAAACTTTGATCGTTTCAAATTTTCTGTAACGCAAGGATATCAGTTACATTGACTGCATATTTGGGACGAGTCTCATATCTTAAAGGGACATGGCACCATCAGACATACATGGAAGCCCACACAACATGCTCTACTCTAGCTTTACGCCAATTTGGAAACCAGTAATCACAACATAATTCCCAATTAAATCAGTCTTGCATAGCAATTCAGTCGTATGCGATGTCTTGTTTTAAGCTCCCTGTGTTTCTTTGTCAGAGAATAGAGCAGATTTTTGCCTAATTCTGGTGGAATGATACTGCTGGGAAAAAAGATATGCATTGGGCGAGATGGGATAAACTTTGTAAGTCTAAATCAGCGGGAGGGCTTGGCTTTCAAAATCTCATTGCTTTCGACAAAATCTTAAACAAGTGTGGCGAATTATTCAATCGCCCAATTCACTTATGGCTAGGGTACTTAAAGGAAGATACTTTCGGCATAAAGACATTATGGATGCGGAGGTAGAATTCAATCCTTCTTAATTATATTTGGAGATATTTGATTTGGGGTAGAAATTTATTGAAGAAAGGCTTGTGTTGGAGAGTGGGGAATGGTCAAACCATTAAAGCTTTCCGGGACCCTTGGGTTCCAGGGACATCAATGTTCAAAAGCTGCCTATAATTGTATTCAGGACAGGAGACATCAGTGGCTAGGTTCATTAAGGATAGGGGAGCGCGGAATGAACAGGAACTAAGGCTAAATTTTCCCATGCATGGAGTGGAAGGAATCCTTGATATCCCTTTGACCCGAAGGGGAAGTATTGATACTAGATTTTAGGTTGGAAGCAAGGATGGAAGTATTCTGTCAAGGCAGGGTATTTTGTGGAGAATAATTGTGCAGCCCCCCAACATCTCAATCATCACAGCGTCTACGTTCTTGGAGGCAACTAATACCGCCTAAGGTATGTATTGTTTGGTGGCGTGCCTCTTGGAATGATTTGACTACTTCTATGAACTCATTGCAACATCATGTTCCATCAAGGGCATTTGTGATCTATGTAAGATTAATTTCTCTTCCACTAGTCATGCATTTTGGTTTTGCCGGTTCTGCGTTGTGTGTGGAAAAAGACAATTTTCTGGGTCCATTTGAAGAAGTTGCGTGATTTACCGTTCCTTGATTGTGCATTAGCTTTGTCAAAATTGCTGAAAGTTGAAGATTTTGAGTTGTTGGTCATTTTTAGATGGGCTGTTTGGAATGAAACTTGCAAAAGAACCTATGATTCAGTAGGGAACATGACTACTTTCAATATTGATTGGGTGTATGCTTTGCTGGATTCGTTTCGCCATACCAATGCAGTTTGCTCAGTCAATCATAAGGTAACACAGTCGGCTTCGGAAAGTGTTTGGAAACCACCGATCCCAAACAATATGTTTGATGTTCTTCGACACAGATATAGCCCCAAACAATATGTTTGATGTTACAATATGTTTGATGTTCTTCGACACAGATATAGCCTTGGGGCAGTGGTGAGGGACTCAGTTGGCAAAGTTTGGGGTGCAGCAGCGACCTCAGTAGAGATTTGGGTTCGGTAAAAGGAGTGGATCGGAATTATCAGCGATTAGATTTGGCATGGATTTTTGTGTCAAATTTGACTTCAAAGATGTGTGTTTTTACCTATTCTTCTTAAGCAGTCAAGGCTATAAACGAAACAGACGAGGAGTTGGGATCTCTTGGGATTGTAGCAATGGATATTCGAGCACAAATGGAATCTGATATCTTCATTCAGTGCTGATCGCCATATCATCCGTGCCGTGGCCTTCATAATTTCTTCCATCCGATCACCACTTGTCTCAGTTCCCCCTCTCACCTTCTTCACTTTCATCTCGAATCTCCCTTCGCCGACACCCCGCAGTATAAATGCACCCCATGGAACACCACAAATTTCGCAGTGATACAACCACATATTCCTATCGATCACATGACCACATTAGTTACATTACATGAACCCAAGACCTGCTTGTTTTCAGGTAATTTGTACACCAACTTGAGTTCACGAGGATGGTTTTCGACGTGTCTAGCGTGAGGCAAGAAGCACGCGGACTGCATGTGAGGATCATATTCGATGGGGGTTGCTGAAGTGTCGCTTGTTTTGGTGCTCCATTGTTAATTAATTATAGGATTTCTTGAATCTTGATATTATATGAATATATGCGTGCATGTGATTAACATATATTAATGTTGTTATATATATGAATTTTGGAATTTGGATGGTGAAAATATGATTTCCTTGACTTTTAATTTTGTGATGGGATGAAGAAAGTTTGGTTAAATATGGAAATTTCCTACTAAAATACAATAAATTTGACCCATTGTTTAGAAGTTTGATTTATTGGGTGAAAAAAGATTAAATTTGAAAGTCAAGTTTTTAAGCTTATTGCTCGATACCATGTGATTGGGCATATTCCCATTTGACGCGCTTGGTCAGGTTACTTTATTCAAAAGTGTCTTGTTTTATTTTTATTTTCCCAAAAAAAAATTATTCTTGCAATTGAACATATTGTAGATCAGAGTTTACAAAAGATGAGGTTCACTTCGTACAATCGTTTCCGATTGTTTTTGTTTGCAAATTTTACATACATATCTAAGAATTTAACGAGGAACAATTTAGGAACAACTTGTGTTGAAAAATCTCATCGATCGATTAATACAGATGAAACAACATAAAATCAAAACAAAGACAACAAATAGAATCCCTCTTCCAAGAAAGGGAAGTAATTATTTGACATAAAGCATATATAGATAGCAGTTGTTGAAAAACCAAGAACAATGGAATCAAAAACGACAGAGATTGGAAATTGTTTGGGCATTGAGTTGAGCCATTTGCATTTGAAACTGAAGCTTCACCATCTGATCCTTCGCCTTTATACTTGCAAGCATCAATCTTTGTTCATCAGATAATCCCTCTAAATCTTCTTCTTCTTCTTCTTCTTCTTCTTTGGATTCATCCGGAGGCCCCTCAGCAGAGATCGCGCACACTAAATGAGTACGGAAATCGCATTCTTTACAACCGTAAAACCAGTACCCCTCTGTAAGGCAACAGTCGCAGACATCACACAGAACCATATTATCCCCGGAACCACCCTCCTCAGGTTTCTGTCTGGACGAGTATTCAACAGAAAGAGTGTGTTTATGCGCTTTCGAATCCACGGATTCAGCCAAGAAAGCGCATTTCACGTGGAGCCTGAAGTCTTCACATTTGTTGCAATGGAAGGAAAACCCATTGATCAGGTCACCACAAGCGTTGCAGTCGTAGTAAAGGCTGTGCTCTGGGGGATCCGAGAGGAGCGTGAGCTCGTGTTCCTGGTGGGATTTGTGTTCCGTATGGCGGGGTAGTTCAGAACACGATTTGTGGAGGAAGAACTCGCAATCGCGTTGGGAGCAAGTGTAGACCGGATCGGCTGGAATCAGGGCTTGCTCACAGCCTGAGCAGACATCATCAGCTTCATATTCATCATCTTTATGGAGTGCTGGAACAGAGAGTTTGAGGGGATGAGGGTGGCTGAAGTGCTTCTTCATTTGTTGCCAATGGCTGTGAGTGCACGCAGATCTGAAGATTCCCATGCATATATAAATAGATCATTCGTTGCCGATCGAGTTGACCTACAATATATAGCCTACAAATAAAGGAATATTATATATTGTTATAAAAATCAGTTTTTTACTCATTTATGATCGACAAAATAATTAAAAAGTTACGCGAAGAACAAAATTATTTTTCGATTATCAATTAGGATAAATGAAAAATTAATTGAGTTCATCGAATTAATAAAAAAGATTATGTATATATTATATAATATTATAATATATATAATAAAAACTAATAATAAAAAAGAGGTTGAAATCACACGGCAATTGTTTGTGGTTGAAGAGGTGCAATGGCCAAGTCAATGAATTAAGTGGAACATCGTATTTTTTCACGAAGATGTATGACTCTTGGTTAAGGTTTTTCGTTTTCAATAAATAAGATTTCATCCATTTGCATTCAAGACATCAATTTCTCTTCTTCTCCTTTTTCTGAAAGTTTAGTTATATATGCGAATTTTTAAGCTAACGCTTAAAATTCAAATTTTCAAGATATAAAATCTTGAGTTTTGATTTTCTAATCTTATATGCTTAAATTCGAACTTTGTAATTAAATTCGAGAGTTTGTCATTTATTTTTGAGTTTTTTAAACATTTGCCCTTAAATCTAAATTTTGCAAGATTTAAACTCTTGAAATTATATTTTTAAGTTCGCTTAGAATTTGAAATTGAAAAGTTTGGATACCATCTTGATAGCGTTCTAAACATTTTCAAGTTCGTGTGACTTTAAAATTTGTAGTTATGTATCTTGAGAAACAAATTACCAACAACCGTGAGCACCGGTGCAATATCGTTTTAAGAAAAAAAGTCAAACTCTTGACTTGACTATTTTTTCGTAACCATTTGATTAACCTATTTTTATCGCGAGATTTAAAAAAAAAAAAAAAAAAAGTATACTAGCAACATGTATAAGATTGGATTAGACACAATAATTATTTGTTTTGTTTTGTTCAGAAGACTNTTGTTGCATTATATCTTAATTCCTAGCCACCGAAGCTGCATAAAGTATGGAAAAAAATGTAATAATGAATCAAGGGGCCGCTTAGTATGTAGGACGAAATTATTACTGTAAAAATTATATGAGTGATACGTAATTTTTATGTAAGAATTTTTAGTGTTTGAGACTCTGTTTGGTTGGTTTATTGTGTTTAGGATAAGGGCAAAAACTTGTGTGAGATAAGGGCAAAAACTTGTGTGAGACGGTCTCACAAGTCGTATTTTGTGAAACGGATCTCTTATTTGGGTCATCCATGAAAAATTATTACTTTTTATACTAAAAGTATTACTTTTTTATTGTGAATATCGGTAGAGTTGACACGTTTCACAAATAAAGATTCGTGAAACCGTCTCACAAGAGACCTACTCTGAATTTTTAGTGTTTGAGACAAGATGATTTTGTGTTTGGTTGGTTTATCGTGTTTAGGATAAGAATGTGAACAAGTTATTTTATGCTCATAATACCACTCTTCTTTTTGCAACTCCCTTGTCTCGAAATCTCTCATGGATAGAATCACCCACCACTAGCAAGAAACCAACGATGACAGCAAAAAAAACCTGATCCTGATCAATATTCACTCCTAGATTCCACCGACCCAAAGCCTGAATTCTAGTCATTTTCATACGTGATGTTGACGAAACGCTGCCATTGAAGTTGTATGATGTTATATCATTACTCCTTATGAAAAATGATTAAAATTATATAATAAAAAAATCAAAAGATACATTGAAATTTCACTTCAAAATTGCATAATTTAACATATTGCCTCCTTGGTTAGTATTGACAGAGATTTGCAATTTGGAGTTCATTAATAAACTAAATCAACATGTTTTTTTTTTTAATATCGAAAAGTTTTGTCCTTTTTCTTGGACAAAGTCTATGAATTTCTTGGCAGATGACTAAGCAAATCTAAGTCGAAGGTGTGCAAGACTTGTTGAGAAATTATCCACAAAGAATTCGTATAATTTTTCACACATTTCATCTGTCACGACGTATTGTTGCATGCAGCCAATTATAAGATTGGTTATTGAGTTTTTAAAATTTTATTTGATTCATTGTTTGACATTTATCTCACTTATCAATTTATCAAGTATAAAAATTATAATAAATAAAGAAAGTAAGCGTTAAATTCGTTAAATACAAGGGAGATGGGTGCGAAAAAACCATTAGGTTGCTTTTGAATTATATTTGAGGATTTATATTTTATATAGTATTTGAAAGAATGATTAAAAATGAATTTATATTGACATAAATTTGAAATTCACAAAATAACTTGAAGATTTATAATCCATTGTCAGTAAATTTACCCAAACAAACCAATTGATTTATCATTATGTGCTTAAAATCCTTAGCTTCAAAGATTTCATTTGAAACCTCATGTTGCATTTGAATTAAAGAATTTTAATGGATTTGATTCTAAATCTGTTGTATCTATAATGTCACGATTCGACGATTGTTTTCACTGTACTCAACATGAGTCTTTTCACAACGTGCTAGTAATTATGTTTTCATTCGCATGCAACTTGTGAAAATTTTCAGGTTTCACTCATCTCAGAATTACCCCAAGTCAATTTATCCCAAAATTCGAGAACACTTAAATTTGGAATTTCGAAGTTTCGGGTTTCTGAAAAGAAATCTTGAATCCAAACATAAACTTAAGTTACATTTGGTCAAATGATTTGATTTGAGCAGAAATTTGATTATAAATGTAAAATGACAAATATTTTGAAAATATTTTAAATTTTTTATAATTATCATTACATCTAAATAGATTAAATAGATATACATTTGAAATCCAACAAACATACCTTAATCAACACAATCAAATATATTTAATATCTATATATTTGAAATAATTTTTATTATACAATATAAGAGAAGATACACTTCCTCGAATCAAGTGGACCCACCTCTTTTTGTTGTGGGATCCAAATCGAACGGATGAGGCGATTTCTTGATACTACTTTTTTTTTTTTTTTAGGAAACTCAAATAGTATAAATGCAATTTGGATTTTAATTAAAAAAAAAAAAAAAGTATTAGCTACCTTACCGCCTCCCTCGCAATTTCTCTTGAAAAGAAATTTTATCGAAACTCTACAGTTCAGTCACCAAACGGGCAAGAAATTGTATGTGGTTCTGTTCTTTTTCATCATCGTTTTGATTTTCTTTGTTTGATTTCTGGGCTTATAAACCCTGATCTTGTTGATTTAATTAATGTTCAATTTCGATTATTGGTTGTTGGGTTATTTCTTTTGCCAATTAAAGCAGGATTCTTGGTAGGAAACTCAAGGATTTACTGGGACGATGTCATGGATCTTGATCTTAACCAACAGTCGCCGGAATCACCATTACGTTTGGGGTCGTCGTTAAATGAACCGGAAATTTGTAATAGCAGAATAGGCGATAGAATTCGTTTTCTGCAGGCTGTGACCGGTCGTGCCATTCAACGGCGTCGGCATGACCAGCAACCAAGCGATCATGACATGGCTGAGAGAGGGAAATGTTGGAAAAGTGAGAGTTCCCATTTGGTGGCCAAGGCGTTGGAGATGGATGACGGGGCTAACAACGTTTGTGTGCCTGATGAGGAAGTATGTTTCTATGCTTGCAATATATGCTCGGAGACGGCGAGGAGTCCTGTGGTGACTTGCTGCGGACACCTTTTTTGCTGGGCTTGCTTTTATCATATGAATTACGTGGATTCGACGTCTAAGGAGTGCCCGGTCTGCGAGGGAGAGGTGTCGGACGAGTCGGTGATTCCCGTGTACGGGAATGGGGATGTTGCGTGCGAGTTGGAATCCAGTGTGAAGACCCCGCCGAGACCCAAAGCCAGGAGAGTGGAGAGTGTTAGGCAGCAGAGGCGTGGTTTGGATGACGTTCCTGTTGCGGAGGCGCTCAGGCGGATTAGGATTGGTATTGGTGCAATGGCGGAGTGAGTTAGGCCATCAGGCTCTCTCTATATCTTCCTTGCTTCCATTTTCATGTAATGAATGTTATAGAATTAGAAAATTGTTAAGAGACAGATTAAGTGGAGGATCTTACTCTTGTTTGTACTCTTCCGTTCTATACTCATACTATTTGCAGTCAAAGTTTTGGATTTGGATGCAGCACCAGCGGTACTCTTTTTACACGAGATTTCGATTCGTTGACAATTTTAAAATTTACATGACATTGTGTGAGGTCCAGATGATCAACTATCATCTCGTGTAAAAAAATTCAACACTTGATACTGTGTTTTCAGCCAAAACCAAATCCAAAAGTTTTGGATTGTTTAAATAAGGGCATAGCTGTGGAATTTATTAATTTATCCTCTGCTCATTTTTTCAAAGATATTTATTTATGGAGTACATATTGAGTCATATAATTTGGTGCACTCGTCCGATGTAATTTGGATTTTCTTGAAAAAATATGTTTTGGGTTGATGTGAAAGGTCATCCCAAGAAAATAGTGACGACTACAATTGGATCATATGAAGCAGATCTTTACCTGAATTCAACCCAACATATAACGTTTAATGTTTTCAACTATCAAAACCCAAACAATGTCAGCCCAAATTATTATTATTATTATTATTATTATTATTATTATTATAGCAAAATACTTATAAAAAAAAAACCTCAAAGTTTTCGAACGGATCGATCTATTCTCACCATCTCTGCCAAGTTTTGACCACGGGCCGTGGATTGTGTGACATCAAAAATAAATTAAAGCACAAGATCACTGCTACAATTGTTGCATATACAAGAGGACAGCACTTTCAATTATAACAATTTTCATAATTAAGATGATAATGTATAACCCTTTTTATTTAAAAACAATGAGATTTTATAAGTAATTTTTAAACGAATGGCACATTTTTTAATTATTAAAAACATCCCTAAATCTAGTATCTTTATTTCTTCTTTTTCTATCCTCTTTTCAGGGTAGTTCTAGGTCAAGTTATGCATGTAATTATTTTTTAGATCAAAACATTTATTTATTATTAAGTCATGAAACCATGTTCAACGCAGAAAATGTGATGCTTTTTGAATTATTATTTATATTAATTGCGATCAAAAGCCATTATTTTTCATTTTTAGAATAATAAAATAAAATAGAGAGTGAATGATGATGCGAGAAAGCATGAAAATCACGGTGTGCTAGACAATGATTTGGGCTTCTCTCACACATTTTTATGAAAGTTGATATATATATTGATGATCAAATGATTAACATTTGACCACATCATAGAGATAAAAATACTCCAGCTAAAGCATAGAATAATCCGATTTGGGGTAAGCTTGAGCTCCTCTTCGTTGCAATGAATGTTTGTGTTTGAGCTGGTGTATATTTTAAATATTTTTTAGTTGTATTTGTATCACTAATTGTAATCTATACTATTAAAGCAAAAATTTGTGTGAGGCGGTCTCACAGATCGTATTTTGTGAGACGGATATTTTATTTGGGTTATCCTGAAAAAGTATTAATTTTTATGTTAAGAGTATTACTTTTTATTACTAATATCGGTAAGGTTGTCCCGTCTCACAGATAAAGATTCGTGAGACCGTTTCATAAGAGACCTACTCTACTATTAATTAAGGGAGAGACCTTAATACTTAACTAAATTTTGGTGAAACCCTTTTTTCAATCCGAAAATTACTCCTAACACATATGATCTTATATATATACAATTTCGTTTAGCAGCAAAGTTCTCGATTTTTTTAATTTTTCGAAATTTTTAATTTAATATACAAAAATAATAATTAGGTTTGAATGAGAAATAGGCAAGGGTCCCCCAAAATCTTGTAATTATTGGAACCACATAAAAATTGTAGACTTTCATGTGTGTTCTTTCGGTCAAACAACCGTATATATTTCATCGAGTGACACTTCATCGATGTTCACATAAATATGTATGGTAAGTGAGTTTTGATATGCCGTACACTTACCGTGCATACTTATGTGAGCACCGATGAGGTGTCATTCACCTATTGGATGCACAATTTTGAACATGTGTCATGCACCTAATTAGAAATTTAGATTGGAAAATATAGACATAAAACTTCAATTAATTTGGAAAAGGAACAAGTCTGTGCATGTTTGGTCTACTCCTGCTCCTTGTTCTCTATTTCTTTGTTTGCAATTAAATAATTTCATGGAATTATAACTTATGTATAAAGACTCTTTCCAGTACTCATTCAATCCAAAAACCTTTTCTTCTTCTTATTCTTCTTCTCCTTAACCCAGCTCTCTCTAATTCATTTCTCCATTGATTTGTGTTATGAGCTATGGAATTAGGCTTACGCTTAGGAGATGCATCGGAACCCATGAAGTTCTTGCAAGAAAACAGCACTCAAGAGGCGCAGAGAGCATTTACCAAAATCAAGAGATCAACTGGTGGATTAAACTTGGGCATCGATTTGAGACTCATTCAAGAAATGTAGAAAAGTCGAGGAATTGATGAAGAAAATGGTGAAAATGAAGATGATCATTTATCAGAAGGAGTTGGCAGTGATGGTGATCAAGGGGAGGCATCGCTTCATCTTAATCTTCTCCTTTTTTTCTCCTGTTCCTCGCGAGATTTTGACGCATGTTGAATTACCTTGGTCATCCGATAATGGTATTTTAATAATTCGTCTGATGGCTGAAATTTGATACTGGTATTAGTGGTTTTTATGTGATTACTGTGTATTTTATGCTGTAATCTCTGAAGTTCCGGTTATTCTTTTTGACTAAGAACAGTACTATTTATTTTTTGTGATGAACAATATTTATTCCTTTTATATTTATTTCTTTTAGAATAAATATTCTTTGTGGGTTTTTCCAGGGAGCTCCGAAAATGATTCTTCGAGGAACAAGAGCCACCGGCGACGAGGCGTTTGGACGTGAACAGACTACCGGCTGCCGCAGAAGAAGTCTCGACGGCGAACAGCGAAGGGTCACTGTTCCAGATGGATTTTGGTAACAAGAGAGATTTTGAAGCCACGGGAAATGAGAGAGAATCGTTTAGAGCAAGTGATGACGATGATGGCAACACAAGAAAAAAACTCAGACTTTCCAAACAACAGTCTGTTTTTCTTGAACAAAGCTTTAAAGAACACCCTACACTCAATCCTGTGAGTCAATATACACACACCAAGCATTATACATACATGCTAAAAAATAAAAATAAAAAAGATTAGATTTTTCTTCGAAAATAACTCATCTTATTCCCTTTGTAATATTCTATGCATATAATTAAGGTCTTCCAATTTTTAATTTTTGTGTTGCAGAAGCAAAAGCTTGCTCTAGCAAATCAGCTTAATCTGAGGCCTCGACAGGTAGAAGTATGGTTTCAGAACAGAAGGGCGAGGTTTGTGAATGGATATCGATCCTCTTATCATTCATTCATTCGTTGCATGTATTTCATGTCACGTAAACACGCACTAATGAACACGTGTGGCACAATATGCAGGACCAAGTTGAAGCAAAACGAGGTGGATTGCGAGTACTTGAAGAGATGTTGCAAGACTCTGAGCGAAGAAAACGCAAGGCTCCACAAAGAGTTGCAAGATTTGAGAGCTCTCAAGACTCCTAACTCCAACCCATTCTACATGACCACCACCCTCACCATATGCCCGTCTTGCGAACGCCAACGACTCGCCTCCGCACCCCAGAATGGCGGCAAGCTCACTAACATAGATTCCACCCCAACCACCCCAAACCCTACTCCATTTCCTTTGTCGACACCCAGATTTTACCCTTTGAGAAACTAATTAGTAGATTGGACTTTCATCACCATATATGTGTGTATATGCATGGGAAGGTTTTTAAGTTTGCGTTTTGGTATTGGAATGAGGGATTGTCTGATGTTGATTTGTGGGATTCTTGAGCTTGGGCAAATTTTTTAGCCCATCTTTTGTGAACTTTGGGGGAGTTTGATACCGATAGAGAAAACAGATTGGAAAAGGAGAAAAAGAAAAAGACCAAAAAGAAAATAAAGTGCTTGGATTTGTATGGATCCTTCTTTCTCCATTATTTTTCTTGGAACGTATTTGACGTTAGATTTGATCAAACACTAATTGTAATTTAGTGTTAACATTTTTGAGATATGATATAGTTGTGATTAGCTATCGTATAAAGATCTCGAAAACGTGTTTTACTTTTATTGAAGTCAAGATGTTTACTTTGAATTCTATGTTTATGAAATGGATTAGTCAAGAATTAATAAAGTTGTCTCTAAATTATCAGGTTTGTTGACAAGATCAATGGGGGATTAATTGGCTAGAAAGTGAGAATATTCATGCTACATCAATATTTGTTTCCTGATCGCTCAAGTTTCATGTGAATTTAGAAAGTATATTTTCGCTAAATCTGTATTAAAACTGATATAATGTCATAAAACTTTAAAAGTAAGTTTATGTGAGACGATTTTATATATTTTTAATTGTGAGACGATATCTATATCTACTATCATATTTTGACATAATGTAACAAAGAAAAGAGAGTATATATATTTTCAAACAAACCAATATAGGATGTAAGATTTTGGGAAAAAGAGTAAAAAAGAAAAATAAAAAGTGGGATAGAGAAGCATGATAGGTGGAAGTTTCTTGGACAAAAGTGGTATATGCATGATTGTGTCTGCTAAAAGTTAGGCTTCCCTTCATCGTCATTGTCGATTATTATTGTCATTTAACCAATTAAATACATCCCCTCATTATTCATGTATGTGAACTTCCATTTTATTTTATTTTTTATATTTCATTGTGTTTTGTTTTAATGTAGAAATAAGTGACTCAATTATCCTTCTATTTGTGTTTGGAAAAGAATATAATTTTAATTGGTAAATAGGTGTACAAAAAACAACGCATTCTCCTAGCCCCAAGATAATGTGTGATTAACCGGTAGAAAGTAGAAACAGTAAAATTCGAACAAAAAAATTAGCCTTTACGGATATGTAATGGTGGGGGCCCGTGAATAATCAGTTCGTTGAGGGGCTTATTGCAATACATAAATTTATATATCGGACAACACACGTGTCTGTTCTCTAATATTTTTATTTTTTTGAGAAACATCTAACATCTGTAAATATCAGAAGTATCGTGTTTATATAAAACTATTTTTTTAGCCTTTTTGAGTTTGCTAATCACGACCCTTTGAATCTTAGGTTCAATTAATTAATTTCATGATAACACTATTAGTTAAAAATCTGTATAAATTTATGCAACATTAAATTCGAAACAATTTCATGCCCACAAAGCTAGCATATGCCAGCATCAACGGGCAGGCGGGTTCAAGATTATTTGATCAGTGTGTGCAGTCCAATGTTCAAGTCGGAAGAAATTGAAATGAGGAGAGGGAGAGTGTTGTGCCATACAGCTTTAAGGACTCGTTTATGATGGGCTCTTAGTGACTCCAATGGTTTCTGAGCATTATGTCTGATGTCAAAGATGTGAATTAGGGGATCCCCTGAGCCAGAACTTATGCATACACCATCCGGAGACCACGCCTGACTGATGAGAGCCGACTGTGATTCACCACTCTCTTGGTTCCACCCGAGACTATGGATCTCCTGGGCCTTCGCTCTGAAATCAATTAGTTTAAGCTGCCGCCCTGGGGTCCTGCAAGCACAGACATTACATCCTGTTGAATTTGGTTTACAACTTCAGATGGTAACCAAAAAAAAAAGTTGGCCTAGCTTCACAAGTTACTCATTGAATAAAAACTAGTTGAACTTGGCTGAATTTACTACCCAATCTTGACTCAACCATCGTTGTCAAAACAAATCTCAAGATATTTTGAATGAGTCGGCAGGTGGTCTGTCTGGAGTACAGTAATATATGCTTGGCAGAGAAAAAAAAAAGATAATAAATGGCCTATTAATAAGAACTTTGAGAAAACTTACCCTGTCTGAACCATAAAGAGGTTGAAGTCGCATGGATTAGTTAGAACACTCATGCATTTGCTTTCAGTCTGATACTTGTAAACAACTGTCCCAGATGTCGTATCAAATCCAATTATTCTTTTGTCTGCACCAGCAGACATTACAACATTCTTATCCTGCAATCCAGCAACCCCCATTACAGCACTGGTATGGATACTTCTGTGTAATGAATTAGGTTTCCATGAGCCTTCCTTGTCATGTTCGGTCCAAAGAACTACATCATGATCGCTGCCACCAGTAACGAAGCATGTTTTGTCCCATGGCATGAAATTTATGCTGTTGATTATGCCTTTAACGTGAGGCTTGTCTTCAAGAAAGCTTACACGTGTTCTCTATGAAACCAAAACTGAAACTGAGGTCGACTTCACAGAGGTGGTAACTAAAAATAAAGTGCATAAAAAACTGACTCAATTGCCACTAAATCACAGCACGCACATATACATTTCACAATAACAGCATTACAAGATAATAGCGCCGTGACTTGAGATCCTTACATCATCTCCTTCATTCAGTTCCAGAATTGATATCTGAGAATCCCCACCATCAGCAGTATAAACCGAAAAAAGTCTATTTGCCTGTGGATGCCAAGCTATATCTTCTGGCCATCTCCTTTGCTTGTTGGATTGACATTCAGAAATACTTAGAAGATCGACACCAGCACTGCACTTTTTATATTAAGAGTTCAGTTCAAGTTATAAACCTACATCACTTGCCAAGTAATAACTGAAAAACATGTGCCAAACAATACAAGTCCGAAACGTATGTTAGTATCCAAGCTATGATTGAAATGTGCATACTGAAAGCATCATAAAGGAACAAAAGTATGAGATCAAAGAGATCTGATGCGACTAAATTTGCTTCCAATAATACTTACCCTTTCCCCTGGATTTGCCACAGATTAACCACTCCATCCAATGCACTGCAAATCAGTCAAACTTATCAAGTGGAAATCCCATCAAGAGAGTTATGAGGCAGTTTAAGATCAAAAGGTTTTAGTCAAATGTAATTGAAAATCTGCAATGCTAACAAAAGATAAGATTTTTTAAAAATGCAAATGGCAAAACCGAATCTAATACTGTTGGCCAGTGCATGGTAATCTGTAAATAACTTATGTTTAAGAGGATAAGTCAAAAAGTAAAAGAAAAATTATAATCCGATGTTGAAATCAAGACATGGCCAAATGCAATGGGTGCAATTGCATTCTCTTTCTGATCATTTGTGACTGAAACATATTTTCAGACTTTCTTAATTAAATGCCACATTCAAAATTATACTATAGACGAAGATAAATAATAAAATCAACAAAGCATGGCAATACTGACAAAGAAAATTGAGCATTCAATCTCTGATTAACATGTAAAACATAGACATGTTTGAAACATACATTATCAAAGAAAAAGATGACAAAACTAAACATGCCATAAAGTGTATAGCTTTGTTGAGATATCATGCATGTCACCACCATGTCCACCAATCCAACTTATCCAGTTGCCAAAAGTGGAGAACAAAATTACACAGTATATTTTAAATTTATATTAGGTCTGCCAAAAGAGCAAGAATTTTGGATTTAAATCATTTGATAGTATTGTGAAAACATAAACTGACAGTTGAACCAGAAAGCCACAAAAAATCCCTGAGAAAAACGAAGAGAGCCCTTTAAACATGATGAAGATATCACCAACTGGTTGTGCTTATTTTTGTGCTACAGTTCAATCATAATGTTAATATTTGACCTGAAAGAAGCATTAGAAGTACGTGATTGATGGACAACTTTACCATGCTGCCAATAGAAAACTATTAAAAGAAGATAGGTACAATATACAACATTAAGCTTCAAGATTTCACCTCTTTCAAAATAATATAGTTTTGATCCTCAACTTTGTCGTGAACTCAACCGATACATTAGTAAAAGTAACACTCTCAACTTTGTTTGAACACAATTTATACATTTAGCAAACATCATTAATTCTGAAGTGGAGAGAACTGTTGATTATTGAAGTTTCCAACAAGATGAATTGTAACAAAGAGCAAAGTTTCCTTATGGCTCAAACCTTTCATATGTACTGAGAGAGCTATTGATATGCATTCCAGGTAATGTGTAGATTATTGAACCAGTGGCATGCAAAGCAACTGATATTATGCATAATAACAAAAATAAAACTAAAAAAAATTAAATTTGTGCCTTGATCTTTTTCTTTTCTTTCTCGCAGAGCAACCAACATCACAACATCCTAGTTTGTATCATGAGCTCAAGAGCGCCACAATCTCCATCAATTATAATTTTTGTTATTCCTGTGAGAAATCAGGAATGATCAAATCACCTGGTCACAAATAAATTATCACTAGTCGGACAAAGCTCAAGGCTTCTCAGCCTTCTTTTGTGTTGACTAGATATAAGAACAGCCTCGCAATGGAATCTTTGTGATGAAGCCATGCTTCCTATCAACGGAACCAAGTCTTTATCTTCTTTCTTCTCTGTATTCACAAAGATATGATCATGGATAATATTATTTACTAGCCATAATATCATGCAAAAATGTGAAACTTTAAAAGACTACCAGATTACACTCCTCAATTATGATTATCACAGAACAAGGATGCAAGTCCAATAGTTTAAATAAAACCCACAAATCCAGCTCAAATGTTACATCTGAATGGGCAGAAAACTTAAATATGAGTTCAAATAATGAAGATTATGATAATTTCACATTGTTACCCTCAACAATAGAGGTTGTAAGTTAGTGTTATTGTTTTATGAACTTTTGAGCTTTATATGGGAGGAAACATAAAAATTTTGGTGAATACAGCAAAAAATAATACAAGTAATCAGTTAGGGACGGAGTGAATAAATTCTTAGCAGCACCGAAAGATTTTACAAAAATGAGCATATTTTGTGGCACGAGAGTATGCTACATGCATAAGCATTTTTTTCACCCTCAATTTTCATTAATACTAAAGACAGTTTTGCCGCAGCCGCTATTTGTCCTTTTGAAATATGTAAGGTTCACATAAATTATGTGTATCCATGTCTTTATTTATTCTTTATTTTTTTTGTTTTTCCTCACAAGAGCAGCCTTCTGCATATGCCTCGCATATATGGTACAATAAGTGCTTTTGGTGATGCATAGAATGAAATAGAGTATAACCCGAATGATGCCTGATATGCAAAGTTACATAGCAATTACCATGCTTCTTTTTCGTTCCTTTAGGTTGAGATTCCATGTTTTCTTGCTCCGAAGATGTTTTACGAGCTTTGCCTCCATTTTGCCATCCATTGCTATTGATTTGAGTGGCTATTGAAGCAGGAAGAAATGCACCAGAATTGCCACTAACTTCATTTCCAGATTCTTTCATGGTCATTGAATGTGACGTGCTTGGATTCACAGAAGGAATCACAAGCTGTGGTTTAGAGTGATATTTTTCTCGAGAAGAATCTCTATGTTTACGTACAACACTAGCTGATATTCCTTCAATTCCATGATCATCTCTTGATAACTTAATCAAATCCACACCAAACAGCTGTGGTTTGTACTGAAACTGGTTTTGAGTACAATCACCACTCGCATTGGCAGGATTCGCTGAACTTTCCGAATTTACCTTTCTTATACAGTTTCTTAAAGTTTCTGAAGCCATTGGAGTTTCCTGGCCACGATGACGAGACAATTCAGTTTGTGTATCCATCAACCTTGTTAATGCTTCATCAAGCTGCAACCAAACATTAAGTCATAAATCCATGGTTTCTCATTGATGAAAATGGTACTGACCATGTGAGTGCAGAAACCATGAGGCCTACCTCCTACCTCATCTCACCCTAACAATTATTATTTTGTCAAGTGAATGTATTATTATTTTGAGAAAATTTACTTTTAGGAAAAGTATCAAGAGGGCAGAGGCATAACTTGGAACTCAACAATCAAAACAAAAATAATCTTGCACCATGCTACATATTATAATGATTGTAACCAACTTCATGCACATGCTCCAGGTAAAGTTACTCTACAAAAATTCAAGGTGTTAAAGCACAGCACCAATCAGGGTAATAATTACGGATGGCCACCAATAGCCCCACGATAGAGTTGTTGATTTTTCGTAGGTTTACTGTTTGATTCACACTTCTTTGACTTATTTGCACGAATGCAAATTCTTTTTCCAAAAAAGAGGGTAATGATTGGGAATGGTTGAGCTCCTTGCTTACTCGTGTGGCATGATCGAAACTTTAGGCTCCATAGGTGAATTATGTAAGAGAAATTAGTGCAGATGCATGTGACTATCTTCAAAGGAGAATAAAATAAAAAGCCGCTGAATGTTTCAAAACAGACAAAAATGAGGTCCCTGCATCTCATCAGATGCTTGCAACATATGAGGCTTATGGTGCATCACGGGATAGACTAATTTCACTTTTCTATTCTCTTTGTTCTGTACTAAACCGACACTGTTATATACAAAGAATATCTCTTGCCTTCTCTGAATAACTAGAGCTTGAGCCTAACACTGGTACCGACTAAAATCAGGAAAATAAGTAATTAAAAAAAGAAGATAGAAAATTAGAAAAACCGAGAGAACTGATTTAAAAGTATTCCTCCAATCATTTAGACACCAATATGCGAAAATAACATTTAAAAAAAGAAAGACATTTGTTTTCTCAAACTTCAGGGTAAAATCTCCTTTATTGACCCTAAAAACATTGAAGTGGGTACTTGATTAGTGATGACCTGAGAATATTCACAACAGTTCTCATTCATTAAGTTTTTAGTTCAACTTTTCATGGACCATTTGATTTTACACGGATATAACATGGGACGCTAGAGCTAACAAGATGTACTCATAATACAATAATTGAATCCAGAAAAACAAGATCATATCCCACACTTTCCTATAACATTTGGTCCACCAATAATTACCCTTAAAATGTTGGATACTTAACCGTCACGATGTTGCAGCATTCACTAGTCAAGGAACAAAAGAATCTCAATATTGAAATCGCTGCACCTGCATTGCACTTACCTATAACTTTATCAAGCATTACACAGGAGGGCATTAGTACTTTGGAGTTGCTGTAATCTGAATGATAAAATCACAATGTAAATCATGTCCAACGAGTGGTGACACCCCACGAATAAATGTTTGTAAATACAGCAAAAAGAAGAAAGACACCCGCAACTCACTTTACAGCGTACATTAATAAAACAACAAGAAAAACAACAAAAACAAGCACAAGTTCAAATATCCCCCAAAAAACCTCGAATCCAACAAAAGAATAAAAAATCGTACTCGAAAGTGTTACATTGAGAAGAAAATAAAACCTGGAACTTGTAATAAGCAACGCGCTCACGAAGCTGCTCCACTTCTTTGGTACGTAGTTCAACAAGGACTTCTAGTGCTGCTTCTAGGTCTTTCCAACTCCGTTCCTCCGTTGTTCCATCTCCATATTCTTCTTCTTCGTCTTCTAATTTCACAATTTCGATTTTGGGCTTCTTCGGAAACGGTGGCCCTCTCATTTTCTTCCTTCAAAAAAGATTCCTCGCGTTCTGCCGTGAATTTGGTGGACTGATACGCAACTAACTGGAGGAGGCGGCGGGAAGCACGATAAGTTTTTTCAGAAAGCCGGTTTTCGAACCCTCGCGGGCATAAAGACCCGACCCGAGCCCGCTACTTGGCGTCATAAAAAAAGAAATTAAACAAAACAAACAAGTAAAATATAAAAGATAATTTTTCTATATATTTGAACTCCACTTTTTATTTATCACACCATTTTGCATATAAATTTTATACATAAAGTGGAGTGTCATGAAAAAAATTGAATGTAAATGTATATACTTTTTTAAAAATGATAAGGTTTGTTTGGATGAAACTATTTCGTCAGTACAAATTATCAATCAACATAAATTCATCTAAGTAATCAAATATATTTGAAATTTATAACTTTAAATCATTTCATTCAAACGCAAGAAAAAAAATAAAACAACGTCCAAAAGATCTAAATAGTTATTCTATAAAAAGTTTTCTATAAAAATATGAGAAATTACTAATTATGATCCATTGGACATTTGGAAGTACGAGTGCAAATTGAAACCAAGAAATTTGAAAACGCAATCCTAGACACCGGCTTGATTATGTTGATTCAAGTTGTTAGCTCGAGGATATTTTCTTAACATGAAATTGATAGAATTTACAACCAGATTTCTACTTCTTTATCATATATACAAATAACTTCGACCAGTTCAAATACTCAATAATAATTATAAAATAATCATTTTATTTTAAGATTTTTATTGTTTTTTTTCGTATTTGTGTATTTTAGCAATTAAAATATATTTTGAGTAAAGAAATTAAATTATTTGTTGAGTTATATATAGTTGATAAAATTTTCACTTTAGCATATTTTCTATGAGTTTATTATACCATACATTTAAAAACATTTTTTAAAAATATATACAACCGGTTCACCAATTCACAAATTACAATAACAATATTTAACTAGAATACACATGTCTTAATTAAGCAGTATATACTATTCGAGAAAATGTTGGGACCAAGGACAATGCTCCTGTGTTTTTGAGCTAGAGATCTGCAATATGGAGAACTTCTGCAGCTGATTTGTCCTCTTTTTTCGTGATCTTCCTTCTCTTCTTCTCAGATTGAGGTGTTATTTGTTTCAAATCATAGCAAAAGGACCTTAGGAATGCAGCAAGATGATCATTACGATGCGCTGAAACAAATGTAAGCAATTTCAAGAATTCTAAATACAAATATCATAACTGAGGGTGAGTCGACATAAATAATCTAATCGAACAGTTTGGTTAATTTCTAGCCATGGAAGTATACAAGGCTTCAGACCATGTAGAGTTATATGATTAAATTAATCTACAATCACAGCAAAGATATGAGCACATAAAAAAATATTGTAAAACAAAGTTGATTAATTTGAATTTTATTGCAAAACACTTCATATGACTTATCAGAATCTTACCAGAAAGAATGACATCTTTCGTGCTCGCTGACTTGTGAGTGCCATGCTGAGAAAATAATTCAAGGTCTTTTGCCAACTGTTCTGATTTTCAAGAAGCATGGTGTACGTTAACCCATTACTGAAATAAATTAGTGAAGCTGATGATCCTATTTGATCAACTTATGAAGTCAACATAGACTTGTGTGAATAGAGAGATTCTCAGATGTAAAACGGAATTCATATGTATCAATACTTATCTTTCTTCTAATCCTTTGATAACTAAGTCGGGAAAAGTTTTAGCTTCTGAACCAAAATTTCCACTCATTTGAACGTTAATTACCCCATTGAACAGCCCCCTCATCCAGAAGCATTTTCATTGCATTCTCGACAGTTTTTGAATGCCCGAGCCTGATATCAAGCTGCACCTTGCTAACATCATCGATTTCTCCGATCCGTAAATTCTCCTCCATATTGAGAAAAATACATATCACACGTGTATCGATCTCTCATACACAAGATGCATATAAGTCGATATATAGTAACATAGTTAATTTTATACTAATTAATATTATAATTAGCCATAGAAAACGTTATAACTAGTCGTAAAACAAAATAAATAACATTTACTCGTATTTTATTTTTGAAACAAATGTATTTTTGGTCATGTAATTTTGTTACTCTGGAAATTTAATTTGGTCATCTGTGAACATATAGGACTAAAATCTTACAAAAACAAATATATAAAAGATCAAATAAGATGCTTTGTTGTAGGTTTGATCCGATTCACGTTAAAAAAAAACTATCCTTAGTTAACATCTCGAATTAACATAGTTGAGCTAAATCAACCTGGTTTCTAGGATGTATTTTTTTTTTAAAGTCATAATTAATAATCTCTATTATTTATTTATTTATTTTTATAGAAAACACATAAAATAACTATTTAATCTCTCTGGACTTTGGTTTATTTCTTTATTGTTCTTAAAATATCATATAGATTTACCATTCACTTTTTTGTTTGGATCAATTATTTGTGACTCTCATGGCCAGTTTTATGGTGTGTAGAATGTGCAATGGAAAATAAACTACTTGACATTCGAAAACCTGAAGCATTAGCATTGTAATGGGCTGATAGTCTTGAATTTGAGGATGCGTTGACCACAGTTGATAATAATCTTAAAAGCTGTGTCGTGTTTGCAAATTTCAGTGATGGGGATTGTGATTGTGCTGGCTAGTTATTTTACTTAGGTGAAGTGCCTCGGTAGTGCGCGAGCTCAGATGTTGGATGAATGTTTGCATGTTTAAAATCTCTTTCTAAAATGAAACATGTTTACATTTTTTGGGTGTTGTCTTCTCTTATTGGTTATTTTTTGGTCAAATGTACAAGCTATCTAAATGCCATTGACGTCTGCTCTGAACACAAGGATGATGAGGATGATTCAGAAGATGAGAAGTATTAACTCAGCTGCTCGTCATGGTGGTGATTGGACTAACAAATTATGACTCCAAATTCCTGTGATTTTCAAGGGTGTCGATAATTTACAAGAGTTGGGAGTGAATAGCTATGCATGCACCATGTTAATTTCTACTTCAGTGTTCTTGTAGTACTGAGTTCGAACCGGAAACTTTTTATGAAATTTGTGTTATATTATGGGCAGTGTGTTGCTTATACTTTAAATCTGTCTGAAAGTTGGCTTGGCTATGAATAAACATAATTCACTATTTTAAACAATATTATATAATTTTAAATAGATTGTATTTATTTAATTAAAAACAACATTCAAGCATCATTGTATTGTAATGTCCTTTTAGTGAGGTTTTTCTTCTTCATGTCAGCAGTATCTTCTTTCATCGTCTTCAAACTTGAAATTAACGAACGAAAGATAGATCGAAAGCAACCTAAAAGTTGTTCATTCTTAATATTCTTCAAATTAATACGTCTGCCACTTATTGTTAGAATTCAATTAATCATCAATTTAAGTCACGTGTTACCAAACATGTATTTCAAGATTCTTTCATATTTTTAATAAATTATCTTCATCCATTGTCACCTACGAAATCTTAAATCAATATTTCAATTTTTTTCAACAAATATACTTGATATAAAGTTTGTTTTACGAACAATTGCATTTATTTCATGTAATTTTGTCATCGAACCAACAAAAATTATGGCTACTACAAATAATGACAATCTTCATATTTTCTTTGAGAATAAACAATGGTTGAAATCAGTACAATTAACTTTACATTGTTTGAAGTGATTATGTTAAGCATACGAATCTAATGCATAAAATATAGGAAAAAAATTAAAACAAAAAATCCAATATAGAGGGAGAATACACCCAAAAAGATTCGTCACAACATATATAACCGATTAATAAAAAAATCAAAATTTTGAAAACCATATCAATTCGAACTTTACTCTTAAATAATATTTTATATGAATATGATCCTATTATAAATCGAGTTCATTTAAGAAAAATACAAAAAACAAAAAGCTATGATATCTATATAAAATAAAAAATTTTAAGTTAAAAAATTTAATTATGTGCGCTAAATACAAATACAAATAAATATAATATAAATGAATCTATTTTTCTAAAAAAAATAAATAAAGATGAATTTAGGTTTCCATAAAAAATAAAAATAAATAGTAATAGGAGCGAGTCCAGGGACAATAAAAAATATACGACTCATTTTAAATTTAATTAAATAAAAGTGATTTTGACTTTTTTAAATCGAAAAAAGGGAGTTGACTGCTGTTAGTTAGGTGAGTTAATTTATTAGGTCATTAATTAGTTAGTTAGATTTTACTTTTTTAAAAAATATTTTTTTTAATTGATATATCCCTCTCCGATTTGAGTTTTCATTTATTCCCGTTATTTCTGTGTTCTTCACGACAAAATAATCAAAAATCATTTGAAAATTTGAAGATTTGTAGACAAGTTAGTATATACTCGAATGCTCTGTATTGCTATATTTGTTTCAGTTTAGTTCTGATTTTTTTTTTTTTGAATTTTTGTGAGTGGAGTTTGTGTGAGTATTTACAGTCGAGGAACATGTTTGGGTCGAGTGGGTGGTAAATTGTTGGGTCGAGTGGGTAGAGTGGTGGTGTTTGGGGTTTGATTTAGAGTTTTGTTTAGGGTTTAGGGTTTGGGTCGAGTTTGGGACGAGTTTGGGTCGAGTGGCAGAGAGATTTTGAATTTTGATCATTTCATAATACATAAGTCATTCTATACATGATTAGAACGTAAATATATAAAAAAAATTTAATTGTGTAAACATTTTAATATGAGTTATGTATTATAATTTAAGTGTGTTGGTTAAAAAAATCATAACAATATTAGACGAATGTATCTCTTATCGGGTTGAATTTATGCTCGACTAAAATTCTTAACAAATTTTTTAATTCCAATAAAATATTTAACAAATTTCATAATAATAGAACCTAAAAAACTCATAACATGTAAGACTCGACTCAAATTAAACTACTCTACCAAAAAATTGAGTATATTGTGTGGCGAGACTCAACCCAATTTTGGGTTGAGTGGGTCANTGGCGCGACCCACTCAACCCAATTTTGGGTTGAGTGGGTCGCGCCACACAAATATTGGGTTGAGTGGGTTGCGCCACACAATATATGTGTGGCGCGACCCACTCAACCCAAATTGGGTAGAGTGGGTCGAGCCAAAGAGCTACAATTTGTGTGACTAGAAACAATAATCCTAATACAATTCAAATCACAACTTGCTTTCATTTTTTATGGTGTTATATAATTGATCAATTGATGAATCATTCTCTAAATATATTTTTTGTATGAGATCGTTATTAGATCGAATGTAGTAATAAAATATCACATAAATTAACTAAAAATCAATATAAAGTATCATATAAATGTTTTAATCCAACTATCATATAAATGTTTTAATCCAACGACCATAATTTATCCCAAATACAACAACAACAATAATGCCTAAAATTTCTCGTTGGATTTCTTGCAGATGAATATTTTCTAGACTCATCGTTAATTCTTAGCAAAAAACCAGAACAATGATGCAAGATGGAAGATGGTTTGAGTGTGCAGCAGCAGCAGATGAGGAAAACAAAATCTTGGGTTGAGGTGAAAAAGAGTGGGTCGCGAAGAAGAGAGGGATAAGTCTGTAAAAAAAAAAATTTGTTTTGTGTTATAATAAAAAATTGGGTCGAGACTCAACCCAAAATATCAAGTCTCGACCCACTACTAATTAAAAAAATTAGATTTTAAGTAGAGGATAAAAAAGTAAATTCCTCTCCACTCCCTTTTATTGAATAAACACGTACTACGCTCCCTTTTTCCCCATTTCCCCAGCGAGTCCATCTGTTATGGCCCATTGCCCCAAATCCGGCCCACGTCTTCTATTAAAAGACCTGGAGAACAGAACGCGTGGAGGATTAGGGCGCCCATCGGGATCGTATCTCCCCTTCGATCTCTTCGTATTTCCGCTTCGCAGGCCAAAGCCGGTGATAGTTGGCGGTAAATGTTTGGTTTTCTTCTCCTTCTTTGTTTTATTTTTGTTTTTTTTAACCCACTCTGTGTGGAATTTATGCTACGCTAGCCGAAAGGATAGAATAGAAAATACAATTTGAGTTTCTGATGTGTTCAATTTGCTTTTGTAAATGTTTGAAAACTTTTTCATCCAAATTTCCTTACGAGACCTAGGGCCCCAACAAAAAAATTGGATTTGTGTGCATATAAAGCGTGGAGAATCAAAGAGAGTGGATTCAAATTAATGGGTTCCTCATTTTGCAGGGCTTCATCCAATGGGATCGCTGTCATACTCAAGGCTACGTGATGTAAGTTGTTCGTTGCTTTCTAATCCATGTGATTCGATCCTTTGGATCTTTTAGCTTTCCCGGTGAAGATGCACATGCACATGAATTGGGGAAAGACGAATTTATAGTATTCTTTTACTAGGCTATGAGTATATACAATAGTTTACACTTGAGTCTTTTACTGTATTATTATTTGACAGTTATTTGTGATTAACACTCCGTATCGTCTTTAATTTACACGCACACCCCATCTTTAGACATGAATGTCGGAAACTAAACTTTGTTTAAATTTGTTGACAGCTATGTGATGAATATTTTGATCCAAGAAAATCTATATGCTGTGGAGATCCAAGAAAAGCTATATGCGGTGGAGGGACGACGCTGTTTCATGTCGGTGGTTTAGCTCATATCAAGGACAAAGCGGAAACGGCCTTAAACTTCTACAATAAGAAAAGAGTTAGAGAAATTATTTGATGTTGTTAATAGTCTTGTTTGCTTAATACTGGTAATGGTTTTGTTTGCGTATTTTTTGGTTGGTTACAGCGAAAGAATTTCGTTCTCGATAAGGTTGTCAAGGTTAACCGTGTATCTGGTGGTGCTATTTTCTGCTTGACATTTTGGGCAAAGAGGGACGAAAATGATGAGTGCCGTCTTTTTCGAGGTGTTTATTGTCGGGGTAATGTATTGCTATGTGAGATCAAGGTACCATCCTCGCCATTTTATCATTGTTCCTGGTTTATTTGAATGTTCAATGATATGTCTTGTGTTGATGGCGATGGCCGAAATTTCCTGGTTTACAATCTTGAAATACCAATCTCCAGTGCCACTAGTGTCGGGCACGAAATTCGAACAAAGATCGAATGAAATAAAACCCCGTGTGTTCATTATGGATTTGGATTTAACTAATTTTTTAGCTCTTCAAAACAGGTGCTCGTTACTTTTGTTAATTGAACGAGAGCTCTGTGAATTTATAAATCACATGTTCAAGCAATTAACTATAAGAGATGAAACTGCAGAGAGTTGACATAGATGACAAAGCAGGAATATGTAGGTCAATACGATCTAAATATTGTTTTAAAATGTGGTGGTATTCTTGCGGCCGGGTGATTTGGCAGGGTGCTTTTGATTAAATATGTGAAGATTCTCTTCGCTACGGATTGATGTTGTCTGATGCTAGAGCGAGGCTTCGCCCTAAGCATAAGTGGAGCCTGCGACCAAGTTTGAAACTAATATCTCTCGCCATAATTTTGGAGTAGGGCTTGAATAGGCGAAAGAGGAATATAAATGCATCCTCAAAGGCTTACTTTTTATCTTTATTTATCCTTTTATTGGCACATGAAGTTTGGAAGTTAATCTTGTTATGCATTTTTAGGATGGCGATTGTGAAATTACGATTCCAGCTGGCCACGTAGATGGTTTACCTGGTCCATCTCCAATTGGGACAGATCACCCTCTTTACGAATGGTACCTTGATGTGCAACTCTTTTATTCTTTTGTAATTGGATGGGAATTTATACATTCTTGCTTTAAGTATGTCTTGGTTGGAAAGTCGTACATTCTAGTAGTTACTAGGGATGCGTTGATTGCAGCTGACAATGATCTTAAAAGTTGTGTCGTGTTTGCAAATTTCAGTGATGGGGATTGTGATTGTGCTGGCTAGTTATTTTACTTAGGTGGAGTGCCTCGGTAGTGCGCGAGCTCAGATGTTGGATGAATGTTTGCATGTTTAACATCTCTTTTTAAAATGAAACATGTTTACATTTTTTGGGTGTTGTCTTCTTGCATGTGTTGTCTTCTCTTATTGGTTTTTTTTTTGGTCATATGTACAAGGTATCTAAATGCCCCCGATGTCTGCTCTGAGGACGAGGATGATGAGGATGATTCAGAAGATGAGACTTCGCCCTAAGCATAAGTGGAGCCTGCGACCAAGTTTGAAACTAATATCTCTCGCCATAATTTTGGAGTAGGGCTTGAATAGGCGAAAGAGGAATATAAATGCATCCTCAAAGGCTTACTTTTTATCTTTATTTATCTTTTTATTTGCATATGAAGTTTGGAAGTTAATCTTGTTATCGTTTTTAGGATGGCGATTGTGAAATTACGATTCCAGCTGGCCACGTAGATGGTGTACCTGGTCCATTAGCAATTGGGACAGATGACCCTCTTTACGAATGGCACCGTGATGTGTAACTCTTTTATTCTTTTGTCATTGGATGGGAATTTATACATTCTTGCTTTAAGTTTGTCTTAATTGGAAAGTCGTACATTCTAGTCGTTGCTAGGGATGCGTTGACCACAGTTGATAATAATCTTAAAAGCTGTGTCGTGTTTGCAAATTTCAGTGATGGGGATTGTGATTGTGCTGGCTAGTTATTTTACTTAGGTGAAGTGCCTCGGTAGTGCGCGAGCTCAGATGTTGGATGAATGTTTGCATGTTTAAAATCTCTTTATAAAATGAAACATGTTTACATTTTTTGGGTGTTGTCTTCTCTTATTGGTTTTTTTTTGGGTCAAATGTACAAGCTATCTAAATGCCCCCGATGTCTGCTCTGAAGACGAGGATGATGAGGATGATTCAGAAGATGAGAAGTATTAACTCAGCTGCTCGTCATGGTGGTGGTTGGACTAACAAATTAGGACTCCAAATTCCTGTGATTTTCAAGGGTGTTGATAATTTACGAGAGTTGGGAGTGAATAGCTATGTATGCACCATGTTAATTTCTACTTCAGTGTTCTTGTAGTACTGAGTTCGAACTGGAAACTTTATTATGAAATTTGTGTTATATTATGGGCAGTGTGTTGCTTATACTTTAAATCTGTGTGAAAGTCAACACACTTTAAATCTGTCTGAAAGTTAGCTTGGTTATGAATAAACATAATTCACTATTTTAAACAATATTATATAATTTTAAATAGATTGTATTTATTTAATTAAAAACAACATTCAAACATCATTGTACTGTAATGTCCTTTTAGTGAGGTTTTTCTTCTTCATGTCAGCAGTATCTTCTTTCACGGTCTTCAAACTTGAGATTAACGATACTTTCACAGCTTCAAACTTGAAATTAACGAACGAAAGATAGATCGAAAGCAACCTAAAAGTTGTTCATTCTTAATATTCTTCAAATTAATACGTCTGCCACTTATTGTTAGAATTCAATTAATCATCAATTTATGCCACTTATTGTTAGAATTCAATTAATCATCAATTTAAGTCACGTGTTACCAAACATGTATTTCAAGATTCTTTCATATTTTTAATAAATTATCTTCATCCATTGTCATCTACGAAATCTTAAATCAATATTTCAAGTTCTTTCAACAAATATACTTGATATAAAGTTTGTTTTACGTACAGTTGCATTTATTTCATGTAATTTCGTCATCGAACCAATAAAAATTATGGCTACTACAAATAATGACAATCTTCATATTTTTTTTGAGAATAAACAGTGGTTGAAATTAGTACAATTAACTTTATATTGTTTGAAGTGATTATGTTAAGCATACGAATCTAATGCATAAAACTTAGGAAAAAATAAAAAAAAAATCCAATATAGAGGGAGAATACACCAAAAAATATTCATCACAATATATATAATCGATTAATTAAAATTAAAAAAATCAAAATTTTTAACAAGTATATCGAGAGATTTTTTTTGTTAAATAAAATAAAGTATTTAATTTAAATAATTATATAACTCATAACATAAAAATTTAATAATTTAATATAAAAAATAATTTTAAAGTTTTAAATTTTAAAATAATATTTCGAATTCAAAAATAATATTTAAAACAAATTTTTTTTTAATATGTACTCGTATATCGCGGGCGAAGAAGCCATGTATAATAATATGCGTTATTTTTCAAAATAATTGGTTTATTTAAATTCAAATGTTTGGTTATTTTTGTAAATATATATGTATGTGGATTAGTTCGATATGCTTTTGATCGGGTTTGGTTTTGAGACTTTGAGTGGATTTAAATACGAGAAATAACTAGCTACTCGTTTGTCTCTACACAACAATATTCATCTTATCAAATTGTATGTATAAAATAAAATAAAAATAAGAGGAGAAGGAAGTACTGTATATAGATTGAAACATTTGAAATCTATAATTACGAATTTATTTCATTTTTAGATAAGTTAAATCGAGGAAACTCAAATTAATATTCTGCTAATTTCTAATGTAATCACACACATCTCAATGGATTTAAAATAACTTCAATAATAGATTTGAAATTCACTATAATTAGTATAATTGTAAGGGAAATCTATAACACCTCAATTATTAGACAAATAAATTTTTTAGATAAATAAGATTGTGTTGGATTATATTTTATCATTCCTTCTTAAATTTTAAATTGTGGATGACATGTTATTTTTGTTTAATAAATAAGTAATAATGAGACTTATAGATAAATCCTGTTAGTACGTTCAATTATTTGGATTCTTAACTATCTTGGGGTTGGGCTCGGTGATACGACTCAAAAATATATATGGATCGCACAAAAACCCTTTTTGAAAAAATAATATTAGATCCAATATTTTTGAAAAAGTCCAAGCCCGATAAAATAATTAAACAAGAAATAGTGAAGAAAAGCCCATTAGTTATGCAAAGAAATTTGAATGGATTAATAGCGGGCAAACACAAAATGATCGTGGGTAAAAAAGATCATGAAAAGTGAAAGTGGGGATTGAAGAAAATTAACTTGCTAGAGTTTGAATTAAAAAAAAAAAAAGGATCAACGGGCAGAGAAAGAACATCACAAACAACACCAACAATTGCAAACACTGCAAATTTCAAGTTTCTAGTTCATGTTTTTTTACTTTTCATATCATTTCCAGTTCATTCCACAGGGAGTGAACCAACAATCTGCATGAAACGTTTCCGCTCTGGCATGATCTTGGCCCTTCATTCATGACCATGTGGAACAGCCACTCGGATCAAATCCTGGTCATCCGTCGAGCCATGTCAACCTGCAGAACAAGCACATAACAAACACAAGAGACGCTAGCCATGGATCGGGATCCGGCCAAACTCTTGGTGTAAACTTCATATTTCTTTTAGATAAAAAAAAAATGAGTACTATTGATAGCCCCTAAAATTATTGAGTTTGGACTAATCCGAGGCCATTCCCCTTAATAAACTCGATTTGACCCTATCTCGTAAAGTTCTAAACCTTGCACTAGTCTTAAAGATGGTCTGAGCCCATAAAGATGAATATGTAAATGAGCCCATGTGGGCCAAGTGAAAGAGCCGAGCCCAAGAGTTCGGGTCGAGCACAGGAAAAAGCAAGCTCAAGAGTCAGAACAGAGCCCATGAACATGGGCTTGTGGCCGAGCCCAGTTATACCAAGAAGAAAGGCCGACCCAAGCCCATTAACTAAATGCAACCCTAGATTTGTTGTATCTCACGAATATGGAAAACACTTGGAAATCTCTAATGATGGGGAAGAAATCCCAATAAACACGTGATAAGGCCAAATCCACCAAATCTGATAAGAGTCCTACCACGTAACAACTGTATCCTACACTTAGAGGTCTCCTATCTTGGGCAAAATTCTACCTCAACAAGGATTCAACTTCAGCAGGTTAATCAACTCATCATGCTCCTATAAATACTAGGTATTTGTTGTGTCTTTACACATTTACTTCCTTTCGCTCTCTTGCTTTCTTAATACTATTATATTCCTTGTTCCCTGCATTCATGATCGGAGCTCTGACTTAAACATCAGAAGATCACGTCGAAAACATCTCAGACGCCCCTAACCTTATTTTCGTCTTTGCAGACCCCTTTTTACCTATCCGACTCAAATATTTGAAGATTCGAAGATGGTAAATTTTGGTTACATCATATGTGTTTTATAAAATTGTTGTAAAATATTTTTGAAAATATTTTTAAAAAAGTGTTCTCCAAGTATAGTTTTTAAAGAAAAATTGAGAATTGTTTTTAGATGTTTTTAAAATGGAAGACAAAAATAAAAATCAAAACACATTACTTTTAAAATGTTAAAATGTTTTAATAGAATAGTTTTTCAAACACATATTTATTTTTAAAATAATTTTTAAAATATTTTATAAAAAATTAATTTTATAAAAACGTTTTATAAATACTTGTCCAAACGGAGCCAAATGTATTATTTTTGTGGATAAATTCATTGAAATTCATTATTATTTTATGTATAAAATATAATATGAATAATAATAAAAAAACGTACTATATAAATTAGAGTAATATTATTGACGAGAAAATTAATATTTTTGTTATGTAAGTTGGTGTATTTTGGATTTTCGTACTGTAACTTGTCTAAGTTTAATTTTCATCAAATAACTTGGTTTTTAGTATTTTTTACACGAAACTACTCAGAATTCAATGAATCATGTTAATTTGACATCGATATTCTTTTAAGTAACTAATCCGATAATAATAAAACCTATATTAAAATCTACTAAGCAAAATAACAAGTTTTTTCCCTCACATTTTAAAATATCATATGTTGTCATGGTGAATAGATTTTATGACTTCCAGTGAAATTTTTTTTTAATATGTTGTCGTGGTGAACATAAGTTTAATGTGTATAACAATAGTTTTATTTGCACCATATCTAAGCCATGTAAGAAAGAATTAGTGCCAAAGAAACAATATTTTTAATAGATTTAATGACTTCCAGTGAAAAATGACCAAAACAAAAAAAGCAAAGTTATTGGATGAAAATCAAACTTTGACAAATTACAAGACTAAACTCATAAATGGATCACACATCCATATGCACTTTCGTTGTTAGATTTGACACCCTTCTTTAATTAAATTAAAAAAATAAAATTTAATGAATCATATTTTAAATTAACAACACACAGTTGGTGATACTCGCTGAAAATTTAGGGTCGATTCCAGCAAGTAACACTAGTCCAGACGCATGCTTTGAATTTGCACTGAGCCTGAAATCATGAAGAAAACCGTTAGAAGAGGGCCGGGATGGTGTCCCGGTGTAGCCTCTCCAACGTTCAAGTTAGAGACTGGGGATATAAAGGGAGAGCAGATAATTGTGCTGCTGAAAACAATATAGTGAATCTAAATGAATTAGACACTCAAACCTGATATTTATAGGAAAATACTTGGTTCTGTCTTCCATTTGGGCTAGAGATGAGCAATGGATAGTGGGGGCTTGATGAGGTATCAGTTGACATTTTAAAAAACATCGAAAAAAACACAAATTTCACTTCACCATCCATTTCATTTGATCGTTTTTCTAAATAACAGAATTTATATAAAAATTTTGACATAAAATACAATAATGAACTGTTTTCCAACAGAAACAAAAAGCAATCCTACCTCGAATATATGTTGTCCGTGAGCCGATGGCAGACAGAGCTTGCGCATGCCAACAAACAGGAATAGAAATTGGCGCGCTCTGAGTTGAAACGAAAGGCATAGTAATATATATTAATTTAAACCAACAATATGTAAAAGTGGAGAACATATACATAAAAAAAAGCTCTCTTTTGTGACAGCCATGAAATACCGCAAAAGATGGTCCCCCTTTCCCAATTCTTCCTCCATTTTCACCTCTCCTGAATCAAACCCATCATTTATTTCTCTCTTTTTTCAATATATTATTGAATTCCTTCTTCCAGACAGGTTTGACTCCGATAATTTGCATCAAGATATGATCTTTTGATCGCTGACTCCTCGATTGCGTTGTGGGCATGTGGTTTGCTCGGATATCATCTAGGATTTTGTGTCTTTTCCCTTAAACGGTTTAATGGGATCAATTAATGACGTAAAATAGGCTGTCATACGTTGGATTACGCGCAGGAGACAAATATGTATTTCACCAGGCTAGATGATTCGCCTATGTTTCGGCAACAGGTTATTTTCATGTCTTGTTTTCTTTTTGTATGTATCAAGTGTACTCCCCAGACATTCAAGACTTTCCTTTAGAGTTTCAATTCTCTACATTGTGTGGGTTACTGGAGGGGGTTGTTTACTTTTTATCATTTTATTCAATGCCTATTTTTGAAGAATAATAACTAGTGCAGAGTTACTTTGGTAACCTTTAGAAATCGGTTGTAATTAGAGAGCAGTGTTGTAGTGAATGAATATTGGCCGCGTTACAGTATTGGGGTTTATTAGATACACTTTGTTACAAAATGTTGAAAGTGAAATTTAATTGGGGCAATAGGCATTTTGGCAGGGTTTTTAATTTTCAAGACCAAAGTTGGAGAAAAAAGAAGAAAGGGAAAAAGTAGTATAATGGAAAATTTTAGTGGCAGTTTCTATTACATACTAGTATCTGCAGTAAGCTAGTCTCTGATTAAACTCTAAACAGTTTCTTGAGGTTCCTTCAACATGAAAATCTTATAAAACTTCCCGTCTGGGCCTACTTGGAAAGACAGCAAGGCCGGGTTGTAGCTCGACTTAAAGGAGAGGAGTGGTTTGGCTATCGATGACCGGCTTCGCATTAAGAATCTACAGACAAAGATTGAAAAGGACCCACTGCCTTTTACTTTTGATATACAAGCTCATGTGTCTAATGGAAAATTTTAGTGTAGTTTCTATTAGAGACATGCATCCTAAGATATGGGCATGACAGTAGTCATTGATTCCTGGCTTCAGCCGATTGGGTGCAAGTGTACCATGATAATAATCATGTCATTAACTATGGTATTGATTAAAAAATCAGCAATATTTCTAACTATTCGTAGCACTTTTTTTCAATAGCTCTAGGGGTTCATCTCTCTCTCTTTTTCGAACATAAAACACAAACTTGTTTCATCTCTTATATTTCATTGAAATACCCAATCTAACGTACAGAGATCACGTATATTTTTATGTCTGAACTTTATGGACACATAGTCTTTGTTGACCATGCAGATCCAGTTGCTGGAAGACACTGCTGAGACATTACGAGATAGAAGTCTTAAGTTTCATAAAGGATGTCGGAAGTACATGTAACTTACGAGCTACGCATTTTTTTTCACATCTTCGATAATTTATTACCAATAGTCATCAGCTTATGCATCAAATTTTATTTTAACGATATCTTTTAAGTATCGTATGTGCATTATTTAGCACAGTTAAACATATTGTGCAAAAACAGTTGTTTGGTGCGAAATTCTGGATGACTTTTCTGTTGTGGTCGTGAATATATGTGTTGGATGCAGCTTGTGTCACTTATGAATACGTGGATAGATGGATAAAATTATACTTGATATCTTAAACATCTTCTTTCCTTCTTTGCTTGACCGATTTGCTCTTTTCTGTTTCACATATTTACTCTGGGACATCGTTAACTTTGGTTCAAGTAGATCGGTTTGTTATCTTCATTTTCTAATTGATGAAATCTTGTCAAATTTAGCATATGGTCATCTGTTTCATGATTTTTTTTTTGGGGTAAAATGGAGCATTGATGAAACATGGATGGTTGTTTGGTTCTTTTTTTTTTTGGAGTTTTGGGGGAAAATCTCGGGGAAATAAAATTCATGTTTGGTTTTGAGAAAAATGAATTGTTGCCGTGGATGCTAATTTATGTAAAAAATTATTGGATATATTATTTTAAATTGAAAATTTAATGTTTTGAATTTATAATATAATAAACAATAGCATATTTTTTAGAAGTGAGAAAAAATTATTTAAAATTAATGATTATGTTGGGCGGATTGACAAGGTGGGAAATGGGGGAAGAGGATAAAATAGATAATAGCGTTTGTTTTGTTTTGTTTTGTTTTGTTTTGTTTTGGCAGATGAAAATGCGAGATTTTTTCTTCATTTCTCTGTTCTCTAACTTTTTCTATCATGTAATAAATTTTCAATTACATGCTGTTTTGCAAAACTTTTCCTTTATTGTCACTAGCCTTTTTTTTTTATTGGATACATAGAGACGGACTTGGAGAAGCATATGATATGGACATTGCTTTCGCAAGCTCCCTTGAAAGTTTTTCTGGAGGACATAATGATCCAATAGCGGTAGCATTTGGAGGTATATTTTTAATTTTCTAAATACAGATACTCTTCCATGCTCATGAATGGAAATCAGGAGGCAAAGTTCGTCAACTGCCCACATTTCTCAATCTTCCTCACCCCAAAAGTAAGAAGAGATAAAATAAGGCAGTGACAGAGAGTTGGGCTTGCTAGTTGTTTTTGTTTCTTATTCTTGTACAAATTTTTGTCGTAAAGAAGAAGAAATCTATAGCAGGAATGTTTTGGCTGGATATGACTGGCTTGCCAGACAGAGGATGGAGAGAAAAAGTCAAGAAATTATAAAAATTGTTTTTAGCTGCTCACATTCTATAAATTATTAGATGGCTTGGCTTGACAGCAACGGATTAATCAATATTGTGCTCAACGAAACTTCAAGTCAAAGTTTTTGAGTTGTGATTTCTGATTTCGGTCGGGCTAGGCATCATAATAAGAGGCCTTATGGGCCGAAGCTGAATTGGTAGCTATAGATTTATATATACAATAACTAAGCCATCCGATCACTTTAGTGGCTAGACATGGACATCTCTGAACTGCTAAGATTCGACTATGAGAAGATCCTAGAAAAAAAAATCAAATGGCACCACATTTAACCCATAAAAAATATGTCATAAATAATTGTTGCGTATTCTTTGTTATTAATTCTGTATATTCAAGTCTTCGTGATGTTGGTTTAAGTCTAGTTATATTTCAGGCCCAGATATGGAAAAATTTGCAATTGCACTCAGAGAAATTGGAACTTACAAGGAAATTCTTCGGTCACAGGTGGAAACTTTTCTCTTTCTTATGTTATTATAGCTCATGCTGTTGGTAAACAATTTAGCGCAATAGCTGGATAACTTGGTGATTTACTACTAATATGCTCTGTCAATGTCTCAGGATATGTGATATATGTGTGCTTATTGAAAAAATAGGTGTCGGGTGCGCATGGATAGGGGCTGATGAGTTTAGGCTAATTAGTTAAGAAGGAAAAGTCCAAGGCACCTTGGAATCAAGAATCACAGATCAAATATAGGAGACCACGTTAGATCTTCATAGAAGGAACTGATTCTAGTCTTATCCCCTTCATATATTATGTTTTCCAAAAAAAATTTGATGTTCTCATGTTTACTTTAATGCCCAAGGAGTTTCTAGAATTATGCTCCGTATTAATCATTTGCGGGGTTTCTAGGCTTCAAATTTAGATGTTAATCGACTTCCACTGCAAATTTGAGTTGTGATCTCTCGAAGTGTTGTACTTCGGATGGCTACATGTTTGGCGAACAATGAAGGCTTTACAACCCCATGAATTGGACCTATGGTAGTCTGCAGGCCATACTTTATACCATCACTAGAAATCAGAAGCAATATTTTGTCATAAGTGTGCTTATCTTCCCCTTTTATGATCCATATCTTAAACTTCTTGGAGAGACTTTAGCGTTCTTCAGTGTTTCTTCAATTTGGTTCTTGTCCCCTACAGTTACTCCTAGTCACCCATCGATGTTATTGATAAGTGGAAATATATTGGTTTTTAGCACTTGTGAGCAGGAATCTTTGAATAAATAGTGAGTAATGATAGAAATCTTATGGGGCCTCAATGTAATCATTGTCCTCTGAGCTTGTATCGTCCCTGTGCACTTTCCTTATCAAGATGTTTGGCTCTGAAAATATCTTTTTGACATTAAGTATGTGAAACGACTTCTATCCTTCTGTGGCTTCTTGCTGACATTCTTCACTTGTCCCTTTTAGGTAGAGCACGTGCTGAATGACAAACTTCTGCACTTTGCTAATGTTGATCTTCAAGATGTCAAGGTATGCCCTATTTCACAATTGTGTTACACATATTTTATGTTTTGCTGGTCCTTATATTTTATTGGCGGGCCCTGATTTTAGGACAGCATTAATCACTAGAAAACATCATCGTACTAATGCATTCATTTTATTGTCATGTGAGTTTAGATTGCAAGCGTGCATTTTCCAGCAACTGCTAAATTCTGCTAAGATACGCAATTAGATATAAGCTAATGACTAGTATCCAGATGATGGGGTGTAGTAAAAAGCTATGGATGAAGAACATGACGGATCATCCTAAGAAATAAAAATACAGTGATTCTATGTGAAAACTCATTCACATATTTTTATAAATGCTTTTTGATGAATAAGTCATTATTACTCTTCAACTGTCATGAACTTGCAGCAAAGTTGAATTTTTACATATTTGCTTAGTTTCAAACAATAGATTAGATATGTACTTGGTTGAGCCTGGGATATTGTACATACCATCTGTAGCTCTTCCTTTTTTAACCTGACCTTTTCGTGGACCATCTGTCGAAGAAAATGAAGATTTTGTACTGAGCTCAAGGATGTTAATTTCTGCTGTATCAAAATTTGGGAGGATGTGGCTACCTACATTTACACCTCTGTCATGCACCTAAAAAATTTCTACTATTTTTGCAGTTTTCCCCACCTCTCACGTAATTCCTAGGAATTTTGTATCTTACATTGTTGTTATTTGATCAAACACAGGAAGCCCGCAAGCGCTTTGACAAAGCCAATGCAATTTATGACCAGGTGTGGATCGAGTCATTATTTCTGAAGTCAATATTATAACTTCAAGTGTGATTTTTCTCTGAATTTGATGTTTGGTGTCTTTTAATTGTCCTTAATCTTTTGTTACTTGATTAGCATGAAGTGGGCGGTGTGGGGGGCCTAAGTTGTGCTAAAGATACTAGCATAAAAGACACAAGCATACTATATCAAGGATATGAATCTGAAGGATATATGAGTAACTCAGAAGAATGACAAAAACACCTGCAGGGTGGCTATGGTGTCTCAGAAGCGAAAATGTCCAAATGGAATTACTTCAAATGCACATTGTGTCGTAGATTTATTATTTGCAAAATAGGGAAGTGACCACATACTGCACTGTAGATGAGCGTCAAAACAGAAGAACTACTATCACTTACTTATCCAAAACTCTTTCTGATTGAAGTCATCTCCATTCCTTAGTCCTTCCATTATTGCCTTTTTACTTTTCCATCAAAAGGTGAGTAAAAAAGGAAGACTCAAAGTGATTGCATTGATAGGAGACGTTTATATGGGGCAGATAAATTAAACCTTGACAATTCTACATAACAGAAGGCTTGTTTTGTTGTGAACTTGGAGTTGATATTGATTTTATGGTATTCTCTTTTCTCACCGAATTTAACACTTCATGTGCAAGTTCATAAGAGTTATTACAAGGATCAACTTAATAATTAAAATTCCTCAATAAAAGATAGGAACAGCTACTTATCCTTTGTAGGGAACGATACAAAGGAAGATAGCGAATATCTCTCTGTTAGTACCATTTTGGTGTTGTTTCGCTCAGTAGAAATTAAATCCAGCATAAACTGCTTCCCTTTTATATCTGGACAGTGAAATGGTATGCTTCGCTCTATGCAACTATTATAAGATAGACTTGAATAAAATCCAACCATCCTTTAGCAGTCTAGTTCCTACATATTTGAAACAAGAAAAAAACAGTGTTGGTTTGTTTCACTTCTGTGACATAGACTGGTACTTGATATACTGGAATGCATATCCCTGTCGTGTTTCAGGTTCGTGAAAAGTTTTTATCGCTCAGGAAAAGTGCAAGGATAGACATAGCTACTGCCCTAGAGGAGGTATCTGACCATGAATACCTATCTAATTCAGTATCACTTTATTCCTGTGGCTGTAACTATCAGATAGTTGCCATGGGTAACCATAATCTGTTGAATTCTAATTCATCAAGATTTTCCAGGAACTCCACAATGCAAGATCAACTTTTGAACAAACGCGCTTCAATCTGGTTTGATAATCTCTTCCAAGTCATCTAGTTTCAAATTTTCTATATCACATAGCAATGCTGAAGGATTCAGTTGGGAAGGGGAAGATTTTGAGCACCCTTTCAAATTCAGGTCCGTGCCCTCTCGGCTGTAGAAGCAAAGAAGAGGTTTGAATTTTTAGAGGCTGTTGGCGGTACAATGGATGCTCATCTTCGTTACTTTAAACAGGTTTGTGGCATAATGAGAAATTGTCATTCTTATGGTGTGCATTGTTGTTTGTTTACTTATTCTGAAGTTCCTCTCTATGCTAGGGGTACGAACTGTTGCACCAAATGGAGCCTTATATTAATCAGGTGTATTTGTTTTTGTATCAGTATTTTTCTGTTGTACCCTCATTTCTTTATATCTTTTCTTATTTTTCGTGTGTAGATTGTACTTTTCTTTTAAAAAAGAATAGATTTGCAGTTGATTTACCCAATATATGGGAAAAATTAAAGAAAGATGATTGTTGTCAAGGAAAAAGCAACAGCAATGCCTATCTGAATTTTTTGATTTCCTTTAGATTCTATGTACAGAGGAATTTCTTAATTTGATATTGAACAACTAGCAGTAGAAAGTACTGAAAATGGCAAGAGAAAATAAGTATGACAAGGAATGGTCCTGCCATGATAACGGAATAGGAACTAGCATGAATTCAAAATCAAATGATTATATACTAGACGATGCAGTTTATTTTTCCCCGCAAAGGACAATTTGTACTCCAGCAGATAGTTTTTCCCTTAAAATGAGGATGAGTTAAGAAAATTTAATTTTTTTTTATCAAACCTGGTTTGGAGGCTTTATGTAGATATTTAATATCTAGATCTTCCTCATCAAGATTATATTTGGGGAGGATAGTCCGTTAAATTTTTACACAACCTTTTGGTTTTGGCAGCAATTATTCATCCTTTACAATGTAGTTATTTGCAAGGATTGAATTTGTTGACTGATGTAGTTACTCAAAGCTATGACAAATGCCTCTTGATTTGAGTTGATTTGCATTTATAGATAATTGTTATCCAAGTATATGATTTAGTGTTCACGGTTTAGGAATTTTTTTTCGATTTGTGGTACTCTTAGCTGCTCCTGTATATAATGTTTTCATCTCAACATGCACCCGCTCTTTGTTCATTTTGCTACTATACTACAGGTATTGGCTTATGCCCAACAAGCAAGACAAAATTCTAACTATGAGCAAGCAGCACTCAATGATCGTATGCAAGAATATCAAAGACAAGTTGATCAAGAAAACAGACGGTCTTTTAGTGGATCTTATGGTCCCACAAGTACGGATGGTATACAGTCTTTTTCCAGAAACTCCCATAAAATGATAGATGCAGTGATGCGCTCTGCTTCTGAGGGAAAGGTTGTTTTCTGATACTGCCTTTGCATTTCTAATATTCTCTTTCTAGACTTCTATTTCTTTTAGAGATGTCATTTCTGTAACTAAGACTTCAATAGTGTAGGTACAAACCATTAAACAAGGATATCTCTCGAAACGATCCTCCAATTTGAGAGGCGATTGGAAGAGAAGATTTTTTGTTCTTGACAGCCGGGGAAGGCTATTCTATTATCGCAAACAATGGAGCAGGCCAACTGTGAGTCATGGAATAACAAACTCACTGTGCCCTGCATGTTGTTTCAGTTTATGATACTTTTTGCTAACTTGATCATTTGGCACTCAGTTTCAGGGTTCTAACGGTCCTATTCCCATACACAGAAGTTCTCCCTCTGAACCTGGTTCTGGACTGTTAAGCCGGTGGCTTTCATCTCATTACCATGGTGGTGTGCATGATGAAAAATCTGTTGCACGTCACACTGTGAACCTGCTGACATCAACAATAAAAGTTGACGCAGAGCAATCTGAACTAAGATTTTGCTTCAGGATTATTTCCCCGACAAAAAATTACACTTTACAGGTTAACTTTTTTGCATCAGATAGAATTCTGAGTTTTATCTCTTTCACAAAAACTCTAAAGTGGCTGATATGTCCGAGGTTTAGTTTCTGTGCTGCACATACTTTTCAACAGTATATATCTCCGTGGACATAAGGATATGATAATTGGCAATTCCTTGTTTGATACAGGCAGAAAATGCAGCAGACCAAATGGACTGGATTGAAAAAATAACTGGAGTTATTACTTCTTTGCTGAGTTCACAGACTCCTGAGAGGGTAAACAAATTGTGATTGAATGGGCAGTTTCTTTCATTTGTATTCTCATTGTTGTAATCATAATTCATTTGTATCTCAGCATTTCTGTTGTAGTCCAGTTAGTGAAAGCAGTCCCATTGGAAGTCCTGACCATGATGCGAGGACCATTGAAGAATATGCATCGGAAAAAGATCTTTCATCACGAAATATTATGCGAGTATCCAAAAGTTCAGTCCAAATACCCAGCAGCTCAAAAAATGAAAAGCCAGTCAATGCATTGAAAAAGTTGCCTGGAAATGATAAATGTGCCGATTGTGGTGCACCTGAACCAGATTGGGCTTCCTTGAATCTTGGCATTCTTATATGTATTGAATGCTCTGGCGTTCATCGCAATCTTGGTGTGCATATATCCAAGGCAAGTTGACATAGCTTCCTCATTGCGCCTAAATAATTTTGTCCACGAATTCAATTGTTTTCTATTTTGATGTTGATGTAAGTCCAAGGGAGTGTTTGATTTCTACCGAGGATGTTAATCATGAGCCAAAAAATATTTGACATCTATACACTCATCTCATGGCTTTCCAAACTTTTAATGCAGGTAAGATCCTTAACACTTGATGTGAAAGTTTGGGAACCTTCTGTCATTACTTTGTTTCAAGCACTTGGCAACTTCTTTGTCAACTCAATATGGGAGGGATTGTTGCAAGCAAGTAGAACTGTTCAGGCAGATGAAATACCAAGAAGGTAAAGTTTTCCGCAATCAACATTATTGTCATGTTCTTCATATTTGTTTATAACGAGTATGATATTTATACCACAGGTCTTTTGAATCTGACAAACACAAAAAGTTTTATAGCAAACCAAAGCATAGCGATCATATATCAGTGAAAGAGAAGTTCATTCATGCAAAGGTATCACCTCATTTGATTAATATTCAGTTTTTTGTGGTTTTGCTTTCAATCCTATTAGGAATAGTGATGCCTGAGCAGTAATCGATAGGTAAATGTGGCAATCTCTATATATCTTCAGAATTTAAGCAGCTTAGAAGGCATAGTGATATGACACGAACTACTATAAACGAGAAAACTTTTTTCCAAGGAATGTGTGGAGCGAGCGATTGCCCTTTGATCGAGACCTTAAAGCTTTTCTTTCTGGAAATGGCATTAATGCCAAACTTCCTGCCTTTGTTTTCAATGACTAACATTCAGATTTCCATGGGACTTATTTCACATAGGAAGTAGTGCAATCATTTTTCTCAATAAGCTAAGCCAGTCCTAAAATAGAGTTGAAGAATGAGCACTATCAGCCATAATAGATATTAGTAGTTGTCCATTATCCTAGTAGCAACCGTTTCTTGTGAAGACCACGACTTTTCAGTCTTTTAAATGTTCAAACTTATGTTTATTCTGGCTTTTTGTGCGCGAAAGCTGAATTGTTACATTTCCATCAAGCATTTATGTGCAAACATACTTACACAAACTTTCATTTCTCTGGTGCCACCAAAAAGGTTTTCTCTAGCAATGTATAATTTGTGTTAGGTTCGCAGAAAACAAAAAGGCATAAGTTTATGGTTGAAATTCTTTAGCTAAGCCTGTGGAATTTAACGTATTTGTGGTGTTCAATGGTCATTTCAAAAATGTATCTGTAGACGTTGATACAACTGACTTCCCAGAGATTGGGATTGCACTAAACTTAATATATCATGAACCTTATGTTATAGTCCTAGAATTTACAGATAGCCCTAGTAGTACTATATTTGATTTGTTTCTAGTTGTGTGTTAATCCTTGCAAAGTAAAATGATAACATAACATGGTTGCTGTTTATTTTATAATTAACTATGATCAAGAACTCACTAGAAATATTAATCATGATCAAGAATTCACTGTAAATGTTAATCATCGGTTGCTGAAATATTGAACATGGAAGAAGTTGGTGGTATAAGAAGGCTATATATAGTTCTCGAATTAATTTTTATGTTTCATATCTAACCTAAAGCATATTGCCTCTTTGATTGCAGTATGTAGAAAAGCGTTACATTCACAAGGTAAAGGACAGCCAGCGTCTTCTTTCAGTTGCCGAACAGTTGTGGGGCGGTGTACGTGCCAACGACAAGAAAGCAGTATACCACCTTATTGTCACATGGGAAGCAGATGTCAATTCAATTCATGGTCAGGCCTCACCCCTGACATCTTTTACTTTAGCCAATGTAATGAGATTATATGAGCATACAAATCCAGATCAGAATTTTCATGCTGTAGATGATGGTACTTCAAGATCTCCAGAACCACAAGTAGAAGATGAAAACAGATTCATTGGTGATCTTTTTGATGGATGTTCCTTGCTTCATCTTGCCTGTCAAACTGCCGATATTGGCATGGTAGAACTGCTCCTGCAGCACGGGGCAAACATAAATGCTTGTGATCTAAGAGCTCATACTCCACTGCATCATAGTATTATTAGGGGAAGAATTGGAATCGCAAAACTGCTGCTTGCCAGGTGATATGCTTTGCGTTCTCTGCTATGTTATGTGTGTGTGTGTGTGTCATGTCATCTATGAAACAATAATTTGAAGGGATAACAATATGCAGTTTCCATGCAAACCAAAAAAATTCTTTTGTAGTTGAGTTTCACAAATTCCCTCATTCGAAAACTTAAGGTTATGACTTATGACTGCTGCTGCTATTTTTTTTTTTATAAGAAACAATATTTTTATTATTAATATTGTGTCAAATTACATTAGTGGACTAGTGATCCACTATATGGAGAAGTACACGACACGTTACATTTTAATGATAAACAAAAGCCCAATCTCGCATTGTATCAAATATGGAGACATTCTTGAAATCTTCATGAGTGCCGATTCACATGGCCACCGATATCTTTATTCTTTCCCAACATTGTTCTCTTGTTTCTTCCTTGTTTTCAAAAATTCTTCTATTTCTTTCCAGCCATACAAACCAACAAATGCACTGAACCACGACACGCCAAAAAGTTCTTCCCCTGGTGCCTGTCAGTTGTCCTAGATCCATAGCAAATAAATCACTTGTTGATTCCGGCATCACCCATATCAACTCAAGTTCTTTCAATGCCTTAGCCCACAAACCTCTCGTGAATGGATAATGGATGAGCGTATGATCCTGACTCTCTGAGTCATTTCGACACAAAACACACCAACTTGGACAAATAGCAATTGAGGGCCACTTTATTTGCATCGCCTCCGAGGTCGGTAGCTTACCCTGCGCAGCTATCCATGAGAATACCTGAATTTTTTTCGGGACCGGAACCTTCCAAATTTGATCAAGTAGAGGAAAAAGTTGAAAGGTAGAACTTTGGAAAAAGACTCGAAGAATGATTTGACTGTAAAAACCCCAGATGAATTAGACCCTCGCCACACTCGGAAATCGTCTACCCCTCAATCAACCTAACCCTCTCTATCACCCCTAATAACTCGGACAACTGAATGAGTTCATCATCTCTGAATGCCCTCCTAAAGTGAAAGTCTCAAGATGGAGTAGACAAGTCATCATTGAAAAAGACATAGTGAGGGATTGGCATATTATGAACTGTTGATAACTGAAATAAAGCAGGAAAAAGATCTTTGAAAGAAGAATCCCCCAACCACCTATCTTCCCAAAATCTAACTTTATTACCTCCTCTCACCTCTAATGACACACGCCGCTGAAACGTCGAGTAGATTCGGGAAATAAACTTCCAAGGGCACTTGAACGTGACATTTCTCGCCAAACCCGCATCCCACCCATTTTCTTGTAACCCGTACATGCTGACAACAATTTTCTTCCAAAGTGTTCCATCTTCGGTATAAAATATCCACCACCACTTCCCAACATGGACTTGTTTCTCAATATGATATTCCCAACACCTAGCCTCCCCTTGTCCTTTGGTTTGCACACATGTTTCCACGCGACCAAGTGGCTATGCACATCTCCGTCCGCTCCATCCCAAAAAAAATCTCTTGAAATCTTCTCAATCATCTCCGCAATAGATTTAGGCACTCTAAAAAGAGACAAGTAATATATCGGAATAGAGTTCAAAACTGATGATATCAAAGTTAATCTTCCCCCTCTAGACAAAAAAGCTTTTTTCCAACTTGCTAGTTTTTTGGACACCTTAGCCACAATGGGTTCCCAAAACGTCGCTTTTAATGGATTTCCACCTAAAGGCATTCCCAAATATGTAATAGGCCAATTCTCCTTCCCACATCCAATCTCTTGAGCCAACAATTCAACCTCACTTGGTTCACAGTTGATTCCCAACAATGCACTTTTTTCCAAATTAACTTTTAATCCAGACATAATACCAAATGATCTCACAACTCGAACTAAAAATCTAATATGATCCTCATTCTTCACAAAGAAAAGTGTGTCGTCCGCAAACTGAATATGAGAAATCTCTATCTTGTCTCTACCCACCTCAATTCCTTTTATCATATTTGTTTCCTTAGCCTTATCAATCAATCTTCCCAAAACATCCACTACCAAATTAAACAATAATGGAGACAATGGATCTCCCTGTCTAAACCCTTTATGCGCCCTAATTTTTCCTCTTGGCCTCCCGTTAATCATTACCGAAAAAGAAACATTCGACACACATCCTTTGATCCACTTTCTCCATCTCTCTCCGAACCCCTTTTTCATCAGCACAAAATCTAGGAAGTCCCAATTCACATTGTCGTGAGCCTTTTCGAAATCCACCTTAAACACCCACCCTTTCTTCTTTTTTCTCCTTCCTTCTTCAAGCAATTCATTCGCTATAAGACCACAATCGAGTATCTGTCTTCCTTCGATGAAAGCATTTTGGGATTCTGTTATTGTATCTGATATAACATTCCTGATCCTTGTAGTTAAAACTTTTGCTATTATCTTATTAAATCTTGTTGTGAGGCTTATCGGTCTGAAATCCTTAACTTTGATAGATTCTGTTTTCTTCCGTATCAAGCAAATATAAGTTTCGTTGGTAATACCATTTATTATTCCCGTTTGATAAAATTAATCAAAAACTATCTTAATATCTCCCTTAACTATATCCCAACATTCCTGGAAAAAAGCCAAAGTAAATCCGTCAGCCCCTGGACTTTTTCCACCATCACACTCGAAAACGGCTTTCTTTATTTCATCATCTGAAAACTGTTTCTCTAATTCTCGGCTCAAAACTTCATCAATGGGGCACCACTTTACACCTTCAACCCCCCAACTCGTCACATTTGTCTTACCATACAACTCCTCGAAAAACTTCAAAACAATGGATACAATTTCATCCTCATTACTTGTAATCGATCCATCCTCCCTTTCCAATCTGTTAGTCCACATCATGGTAATTGTAGATAATACTTTAGGAAGGTGTGATGTTATTTGTAGAATTCAAAATGATCAGCACCATGACAAACACTAGTGCTCACAGTTGAGTGCTACCTGACTTTTAATACAACTTCGATCTAGCATGATGAAAGTTGGAGCCTTGGAAGATCTTGGTTTGGGATTTCTTTGTTGAGATCATGTTATAGGGTAGGGTTGTCTGGATTAATTATGTGAAATTTTCTTTTCTCATAGTTTTTTATGTTGACTTTTTAACATGTGATTCCAACAGGAATCTGGGACATTCTCGGTTTAAGATTGTTTTGAGCTCATAATCTCTCTAACTATGGTACATTTTCCTTTTCTGCAGGGGAGCAAATCCTGAAGCTGTTGACAAAGAAGGTAAAACTCCTTTTCAGCTCGTTGCAGAATCGGCCCTCGATGATGTTGAGCTTCTCGCTTTCTTAAAACATGCAAATAGATAGCATTGTTTGTTATATTTATGTTAGCAAGAAAATCCAATCCAATCCAATCCAAAAATATCGGGGATGGTTTGTTGTAGCTTTGCTTGCCATCTTTCTGGATTGAGATGTTGAGCACCTAATTATTTTTCTCCTTGAAGATGCATGGAGGAGTATGTTTTTTTTTTTTTAATCTTGTTACCAGGATATACAATATTGCTATTTTCTCCCGTAAATACAGGATTGTAATTTTTACTATCGATGTTATGTTGATGTAAAGAGGAAGACCCGGGCCATTTACTCATTTAGTAATATGTGCCCTGTTTTGAGTTACTTGATGCTTGAAGATGTCGCATATATTTATAATAGGAAGTTTTGTAATCTAAATACTTGCAATTCTTCCCCAAGTTTTCTTGCTATTTTCCCCCAACCTGATTTTCAAATGGACATCAATGAAAGGAACGATCATCAAGTATTACACCAAAAAACATCGCATTTTTTGTTATATTTCGATTACCACTAGGAAAGTACACGTGCGTTACACGTGGTTGATAAACGATCGAAATATAATTATGAAATTTAGATAATGTCTAAAATCGTTTTAATAAAATTATGTTTAAGAGTATTTGTCAATCTAAATAGATCAAAACACAATAGATAGAATAGCATCTTTGACCATAAACATATATTTTCACTTGTTCATATGACAAATTTTTAAATCAACGTGATTATGACATAATAACAACTTTGTCAAACCAGAAAAAAAAATTTTCATCCAAATACCATTCATAAAAGAAAAACAATAAAAATAAATTAATAGAGTAATGAATTTTATTATGGCCCAAATCACAGTATACTTAAATGAAGCACACAAAATTATAAGTCATAATAAAAAAATTCTCTTTATTAACCAAAATTAGCATATTATTGTTAAAATAAAACCACTAAAATTGTTATAAAGTTTAATTCAATTGTGTTTTTGCTAACTTTTAATCCTTTATGGATTTTGTATACTTTCTAGTACGCAGAGTATTTATGTTGTCCCGGATCTAAGGGCTAACAGTGTATAATCATAACCGCTGACTATTTCATTCGATAAGTGATAACTACTTACAAAAGTCGATGGAAGGTTGTTCAGTGCCTCATCAAATGAGCATACATCTATATGACTGAACATCTCCATGCTCTTACAAATAAAACATGACGTTTACATCATAGATGCTAGTCTAAAGCTTGAGCAACATTTATCCTCATTTTAGGTGGCTGAATCGACTAAGAACTAATTTAGAATATATGGTACACTTCTTAATGAGTTTCATGATCTTACGTTGAAGGGCAGACTTCGTGATATCTATTTGTATATTCAATGACTTTATCTATGTAGTTTGCATGATTATATAGATAAAGTTGATGTCATAATTAGATAAAACCGTAAAATATAATTAAAATAAAGATAATTTTTACATAAGAGTCAATAACCTTCAAACCACGAGCTGCTTGTTGGACACCTACTCTAACATGGTTCGCATCAAGATTTTGAAATTGGGAGAAGCAGAGAAAAAGAAAGCATTCCGGAGGATGATAAAGCAGATACAATTCCTTCTCCAGAGCCTATTTCAGGTACCATAGACGATGTTCAACCTTACATCATGTAAATGTTACCTAAATTTATTGTATCAGATATTCTAACAAATTCAAAAATGATGCCCGCGTGATTTGTGATGCTGATACTACTTGTACTGTTGGCGGAGATGAGGTATCAATCATCACCAGGCATACATAAATCCAGGTTAGCACCATATATATTGTTTATGATGATTTTCAACCATGAAAGGCAAAGGACTTGAGCATTTCACAAGCATATATTGACAGAGTATAAAGTATCTTCACCGAAGACAATAGTTGGTACAAAATTTCACAAATGTCATTTCACTATTATTTTTTGCTTCTTTGCTGGGAGGAAGTGATTATAGAACTGCTGCAATTAGAGGGGAAGAAGTCACTCCCAAATCGAAATTCTTATTTATTTGTTCAAAAACTTATCATCGATCAATTCCACTTTTGATTGGCACATAAATTATCTAACATACATATAAATATATGACTTCTAATTGTGAATTTTCTAATATACCCTTATTCATTTAAGTTAGCAAATTAAATCAATAGTTTTTTAATGAGTTCTTTTGTAATTCATTGTCCATCTTAAATGAATTTGGACATTAATGCATATTGAATTCATCAATTTACTAATGATTTTTCTTTGTTGCTACTAAAATTGGTTGCTAAAATGAGTTGATTTTTATATGGTTACTAATAAATATTTAATGTTTCTATCTTGTCTTTTCTTTTATTTAACATATAAATATATCACTTTAATAATAAGTTGATTTTTAAATATGAACTAAGAAACATCATACTTTTTTTATTTAATTTAAATATGTCATTTTGTTTTTGTAACACTATTTTTTTCTCATATATATTTTTAATATTTGCGGGTGTTTTTGTGCTTATTGTTTTTATTTAACATTGTTGGAAATATTATATGCATAGAAAATTTAAATCATAATGTGTCATTGATAATACACATTAATGGCCCATCGATTTTATTTCACAATAACTATAATATTTTTTTAATGATTGTTTTACTTTTTAAAATATAATTAATAAAATTTGTGTGTTCTTCAACTCTATTTTTCAGTTTTTTCATACTATTATAAATACGTTATATTATTTTTTATGAATTTTATAATTTTTATATATTCAATTTAAATTATTTTTATTAATTAATATCTATAAATTTGTGAAACTCTTTTGTGTGTGTGTGTGTATTGATTTGTTGTCTTGTTTGTTATTTTCAACCTATTAATTAATTTCTCATTGTATATGATGAAATTATATACATAAAAAATAATTTTTCCGTTTTTCTACATATTATCATTATGAATTTTTGTCACTTAATGACATTTATCATTTAACTTGGAAAACTTGGAAAATGTAGGCCTTTTGAATACCTTTCATATCAGTTACAAGTCCAGGAGATAGGCCATGCTATCTGCAGTAAAGGTGCAACGTACATGTGCTCATTCAATGTTTGTGTCGGTTATTTTTTTTCCCTTACTCAGATAACATATATGTCACTTCAATTGTGAATTTACTTTGACGCCCTTATTAAATATGAATTTTTGTCACTTAATGCCAGTTATCATTTAACTTGGAAAACTTGGAAAATGTAAGCCTTTTGAATACCTTTCATATCAGTTACAAGTCCAGGAGATAGGTCATGCTATCTGCAGTAAAGGTGCAACGTACATGTGCTCATTCAATGTTTGTGTCGGCTAATTTTTTTTTCCCCTTACTCAGATAACATTGTGTTTCTTCTCGGTCATTTTTACGACGAAATCTTTAGCATAGTGGGTGATGAATACGTCACCGATAAATGCAGTGCACTTATTTGGTAAGCTAATTTATACATCTTTATTAGATCTCCGGGGGAGCTGCAACGTACATGTGCTCATTCAATGTTTGTGTCGGTTATTTTTTTTCCGTTACTCAAATAACATTGTGTTGCTTCTCGGTCATTCTTACGACGAAATCTTTAGCATATTGGGTGATGAATACGTCACCAATAAATGCAGTGGTGCTTATTTGGTAAGCAAAATTTTCCATCTTAAATAGACCTCCTTGCAACCTGGCCTTCGTGTTTAATTGTGATTTTATTTTAACATTATTATGATAATTTAGTAAATTAAGAGAATTTTATTTGACGTTTGTCTATGTGTACTCTATCTAAGTAAATTTTAGTTTTGATTTTGGTAAAATTCACTATCCTGTTAATTTTATTTTTATTGTTTTTTTCATTTTGAATGATATTTGAATGAAAATTATTTTTGCTGATTTATCATTTAAGAGAGCTGTATTATGTCGCGGATTGAAAAATGTCATATAAATAAGTGAATATATATGATTTATTGTCATGATGTATTTTTATTTATTGTGTTTTGATATATTTAGATTGATAAATCCTTATAAACATGATATTATTCAAACGACTTTAAACATTATCTAATTCTCGTGATTATATTTTTCATTATTAATCTCCTACGTGCATCGCACGTGTACATTCCTAGTTTAACAAAATATTCCATCTTTTTCAGGTTCGTTGGTTCTGGAATAAAACCTGTTTGGTGGTCAGGGACAAGACATGTACATTCCTAATGATTTTGATGTTAAGGTACAGAAAACAAGAGACACCAGGCCCACAATTTTGGCAAGGATCAACGCTTCACGAGGGAGCGAAGAGAAGAAGACACACATCAGGTGCTTGCCAAAACTTCAATGTGGAAACCCAATTGATCAAAGCTCTTGAAAAAAGTATTAGCATGCTGACTGCACAGCTAGAAGAGCAAAAGATTATCTGCTGACTGCAAAGCTAGAAGAGCAAAAGATTATCAGTCAAATGGACAGAGTGGAGCAAAAGGACTGTCACAACATTTTAGATGCAGCTCTGACCAAGCTTACAGATGCTCTTTAAAAAATTGGAGACAAGTTGCGACATCAAGAAACCAAAGATGCCTAAACTACTTCGTGCGATATCTTATAATGTCCAAGAATTGCATCTAACCTTATTTAGATAACAATGGTTAACATTTGTTTGGTCAAACTTATGTGCCCATCTGATTTCTGAATGTGGCAATTGATAGTTCTAAAAAATGCAAAAGAGTCAGTATAATCCTTATTTCAAAGAACTCGATTCTAAGAATCTTGACTCAAAACTAATAGGTATACACAAAAGTTATGCATTGTTTGGGATAAAAACATTAGAGTTCTAATACACACAAGCAACTCCAAGCACATCAATATCAGAGAACTCAAATCTACGGTATGCATCAAATTAAATAAGAAAAAACATCAATAGTTCGAAAAACTGGGCAATAATTCCAAAAAAATTGTCCATAATTCCTATATACCAGCCACTTGAGAAGAAAACAAGGCATGACTATACATACCTAACCTCTATATGCACCACTATGCAGGAACAGCCTCAACAAGCGTCGAAAAGTAAAATTGTGTTGTAATCAAACCCTCTTTTTCTTATCCTCCAACCAACCTTTTGCAATGCCCGCTCGCATTGGTCTCGGAATGGAGGTATGCTCTTGTTGCCTTGGAAGGCCCAGGGAATAGTTCCCCAACTCTTTTTAGAAGACTATAATAAAATGTCTTTGGAACAAAGCTCAGAATCAACCGATTCTCGGCCAAGGAAGCAAGGTGAGCAATCATTGCATTAGCCTTGCTTTGTGGATAGTGTATCAAAACATCTAAGCAAATTACTGTATCATACTTACCATCCACACTCTCTAAATCCTTGGCTTGAAAAGTCGGTAATAAGGGTCCTGGGGATATCTCATCCTCGACTTGTAGAAGCGCTTATATGAGTTAACTTCTTTAGAATCAAATCCTTTTTCCGGCCAATAAGAATGGGAACATGGTGAGTACAGCTATTTTAATAGCCAGTAAATCATTTCGCCAGCTATAGATATCAATTATTTGACCAAATCTTGTTAGTTCTAGTGATCATGGAATAGTTTTCCAGCTGGGACTTTATTTACTTCTAATTTCAAAGATAATCAAGCATTGTTTTTTCTTTTGTATCCGGATGCAGAATTAACACATAAAACAACCAAAGATATTTCAAGACACAATCAATTTAGTCCAAAGAACACAAAAGATCACAACTACTCTACCGATTTCTCAGCCTCGGCAACCATGGAAGCTGAAATATCACAAGCTGACACAATGGCTCCCTCCTTGGCCAACGGAATAGACATCGAACCCGTTCCCCACCAGCATCGCAAACCGTAACCCCATTCGACTGCCCCTCAACCAGAAGCATTTTCATTGCATTCTCGACAGTTTTTGAACGCCCGAGCCTGATATCAACCTTGTTAACATCATCGATTTCTCCGTAAATTCTCCTCCATATTGAGAAAAATATATATCACACGTGTATTTCTCATATACAAGATGTATATAAGTTGATATATAGTAACATAGTTAATTTTGCACTAATAATTTAATATTATAATTAGGCATAGAAAACGTTATAATTCGTCGTAAAATAAAATAAATAACCATTAATGGTATTTTATTTTTGAAACAAATGCATTTTTGGTCCCGTAATTTCGTTACTCTGGAATTTTGGTCATATGTGAACATATAGGATTAAAATCGTACACCATAAATTTCAAATCCGCTATTTTCATGTTTATATAATATTTTATGTTAACTATGATGAATTTTAAATTCATCCAATAATGGAGTCATCTAAAATTTATTTTATTTTATATAACTAATGTGTAAATAAATAGTATTGGACTTAGAATTTGATATATTGTTTTATTGTTAACCATAAAATCCATAAAATTGAAATTTTTATATCCAAACGCAATGTTACAGAATTTGGAACAATTATATAAAGTCGCGGAGATATCATTTCTCGCAAATCTTCTTTTCAAATTTGTTTTGTGACGACAAATAGACATGGTTGTTCATACTTTGACTCAGTGATTTGTTCTTATGTTAGTTCTGCTTAATGTTTTTTTTTCTAAATGACGATTGTATTTGTTCGTTTGCTTTTGTTTGAATTAAAATATCGTTTTTTTATTTACAAAAAAACTAATATTGACCTATAAAATATATCTTGTCTTTAGACTTAATTTGGAAGTTGAGATTTGGAATAAAAAAGGTGGAAGAAATTTTTGTTTTTTTTAAAAAACTTGGATTGTTGTGAGTTTTTAAGAGAAGGAGAAGAAAAAAAAATTAAATGTTAGTAATGTTTTCCTAAAAAATATGAAAATAGAAAATAAACCTAAAAAAGTTATTTTTTCGACTCCCAAATTTTACCCTCATCGGAATTCTTACCTATATGAAAAATGTAAAACCCGGATATGCTAAAACGGATAATATTGACCCGGGTTCGTACCCGTCAAAATGGATAAACTTGACACTAGGACCTGAGTCACACTCCAAAAGTTCAACTCCAATTCCCACAAACATATTAGACAGATTTCCAGATCATCGTCATCAGATTACAAAAACTTCAGCTTTGTTCTTTACCCAAATCAAATTCCATGGACAAATGTTAACAAACAAAATCGGATTATCAATCTCTTCATTGGGATTGTCGCCGTTTCGGCCTCGTCTGATTTAGGTATATTTTCCTGGCTATTTATTCGAACTGGTTGGTGCTGGATACAACAGTATTTGGCTGCTTCAGTTCCAGCGATGGCGAATTTCCGAGTTTTTTCCGGGGTTTTGACTGTGGTTTTACTCCTTGCGTTGGTTGATTGTAAATTCATGGTTTACAACACTTCGCAAGGTATTGTCGATGGAAAGCTTAATGTTCATTTGGTTCCTCATACGCATGACGATGTCGGCTGGTTGAAGACTGTGGATCAGTACTATGTTGGATCGAATAATTCAATCCAGGTTCTCTTCTTATGCGTAAATTCAGAGTTGAACTCTTATTGTTTATGTGGAAACTTGAAACTTACATTTTCCAAAGCGATACATGCATGGCCGACCAGTGGGGCGAGATGACATTTGTGCCGAATGAATTTTTTTTTTTCAAATTTTATTAAAAATTTAAAATATGAGTTTTACCTTAGAAACAAAATACATCAATTCGCGCGATCTTGCCATCCTGCGCTGGCGCTCTACTCCACTAGATGCCTCGGACAGTTGTTCACCACCGATAAGCTGCTTTATTTGGACTTTGGGTGGATTTTTATGTTGGAGATTTCATGAGTTGAAAGTAGTTGCATGTGTTGTGTAGGGAGCGTGTGTACAGAATGTTTTGGATTCGCTAATCCCGGCACTGTTGGCTGATAAAAACAGGAAATTTATTTACGTTGAAATGGTAATTTTCTCTGCCCTTTTGTGTTTGTTCATCTGATCATCTCTATGTAATTGTTCCTGAAATGAACGTTGCCGTCATACCTTTTCTATTGTTCAGGCATTTTTCCAGCGTTGGTGGAGGGAGCAGAGCGAAACAATGCAGGATACAGTTAAAAAGCTTGTCAACTCGGGTCAACTTGAATTCATGTACCGGCTAATTTGCACCTTTACTGGTTCTTTAAACGAATAAAGAGTTAACATGATCTATGGAATTTATAGAGAACGTCTTACTTATTAGTTCCAAGAATATCACAGAAGGTGATTCTGTTTCTTATTTCAACAACCCCACCCCGCGAATTTTACTTACTCAGAAATGGTGGGATGTGCATGCATGATGAGGCAGCTCCTCATTACATTGACATGATAGATCAGACTACACTAGGCCATCGATTTTTAAAGGAAGAGTTTGATGTGGCTCCTAGAATCGGTTGGCAAATTGACCCCTTTGGACATACTGCTGTGCAGGCGTACCTTTTAGGGGCAGAGGTACTGTTATAAATTTGTGCTCTTAGGCTAGGGTCCTCCCATTACTCCGGAATCATCATTCGAGCCTTTTCTTTTATCCATCACCTTTTGTACTGGGTAACTTTTGCAGCGCCATTGATAAAACATTCATCAAGTGAAAGGGATGTAATTATACCTGATAGATGCAGAATCAGTGCTTGATTTTCTTACTTATATCGTACTGACCTCATTCATCCTGTTGGTTTAGGTTGGATTTGACTCACTTTTCTTTGGTCGCATTGACTACCAAGATAGAGCTAAACGAAGAGATGATAAGACGCTCGAGGTCATTTGGCATGGCTCCAAGAGTCGTGGTTCATCCTCTCAGGTAATTTAAAGTTTCCAATAATTTTACTGTACCATTTATTAGTAAGTTAATATTTGCTTTAGTGTTTATACCTAGGTGTTTTATGTTTAGTTTTCTCTTTTGATTGTTCATTATCTTATGTACCACTCTGAAAATTAAGTCTCCAAACTTATGTCTTATATTCAGATATTTGCAGGTGCTTTCTATGCTGGGAATTACGAGCCTCCAACTGGTTTCTACTTTGAAGTGAATGACGATTCTCCTATTGTCCAGGTACATCTATAAATGCATATAATGCCTGCCTTGAAACTTGTCCACATGGATTGTAATGGCATATAATATTTTTTCTCTGACTGAAGGATGACATCAATTTATTCGATTACAATGTCCAAGAGCGTGTAAATGATTTTGTAGCTGCTGCACTCGCACAGGTAAAATGATTCTGAAGTTTTCTTTTCCTGCTTTACAAACTTGCTATTTATTGGACAGCTATGCTGGGACAGTTATTGCAAAAATTATTATACTTGAAAGATGCAATATTTTTTTCCCTTCATGTTTTCGAATGATTCAAGATTGACTGTCGCGATCTTTTGTATTATGGAACCACTGAAAACAACTATTCTTACCATCTTTGATTGTTTTATTCACAGGCTAATGTTACTCGATCAAATCATGTCATGTGGACAATGGGAACAGATTTCAAGTATCAATATGCTACCACATGGTTTCGGAACATGGATAAGCTCATTCATTATGTCAATGAAGTTAGTATTTTTGAATATTTAATCACGAGATGGATTAAGAAAGAGAGAAAGAAACTCAACAATGGACTTTTTGATGATCGCTAATAAAGGCCTATGTCCGTTATTTCATGCACAAAGGACTAAAACACTGGTTAATCATGCTTACCTTGACATGAGTATCACCTTCTACCTTCTATGTATAAGTGAAAATATCTTGGAAACAAACTCCGTAGAAAATCTTTCTCAATTGAGTCGTAACAAATCATTTAAAATATATACCATAATATCACCAAATATAATTCAAGAATACATTATTTGATTTTGTGGTTTTCCTTGAAGTTGAACGCGAAAGTGTGAATTCAATTGTTCAAATTGAAGCAAAAAAAATGTGAAAGAAAAGTTGCAGCATGTTGCATTCTAAAGATATAGATCGAATAGGAAGCGATATGTTTCATATGAGGATGGATAAACAGGGATCAGAGAGGTAAGCTTTAAGACTAGCCAGCTAGAAATTGGTTGCTGCTGACATGATTAATGCCCATAAACAATTTTTTCCTAGCTGTAAATTGAACAGGTCACTCTTTGATAGAATCAATCTCATGATTTGGGCATTAATAATTCTAGCAAAGAATATTTATTACTTGAAAATATTTAGTTGGTAGTTTTGGCATTCTTTATGGTTTAGCATTTAAAGCTTTGTCAATAATACGTTTCATCTGTTTCAAACTTGTAGTCATTTCATAATTGAATGGCAATGGAGCATGATTTTGAGGAATTTAGAATTAAAACTTTTTTCCATACCATTTTCCTGGATGAATCTGCTAACTGTCTTTGTTTTAGTTCGTGCGACTAACGTTTTTTTACCTTTCTTGCAGGATGGCCGTGTCAATGCTTTTTATTCAACCCCATCTTTGTATACCGATGCCAAATATTCTCTAAATGAGTCCTGGCCTCTTAAAATCGATGACTTTTTACCGTGAGTTTAAGTTTCGTGGTATGCTTATCACACCAAGGAATTATACCATTTCATGAGATTGACGATTCATGCATTTTTTTGCATTAGATACGCAGACCGTGTAAATTCTTATTGGACTGGATATTTCACTAGCAGGCCTGCCATCAAAAGATACGTCAGAATGATGAGTGGCTACTATTTGGTATGTTATGAATGTAATTGTGTAGGTTCTTTACTGATGGGATCATTTTGAATTTGAAATCTCACCGTTTATACTTTATTAGGCAGCAAGACAGTTAGAATTTTTTAGAGGAAGAAATAAATCAGGTCCCAACACCGACTCTTTAGGTGATGCATTGGCCCTTGCCCAACATCACGATGCAGTTTCTGGTACTGAAAAGCAACACGTGGCTAATGACTATGCGAAACGGCTTTCAATTGGTTACAAGGAGGTGAAGCCCTTTTCAAATTACTGTCTTAGTGGTCAGCAAAGTTGACTCCCTTCACTTACGAATCATGATCCAAGTTAATGTGTTCAATTTACAATACCTGCAGGCAGAGGAGGTTGTTGCAAATTCACTTGGTTGTTTGACACAATCTTCGTCAACTTCCAGGTGCAAAAGTCCAACCACAAGTTTCCTGCAGGCAGGCACTTGAGCATTTTCCATATTCCCTTTTCTTTCTGTGTGAAACTTGGAATAGCATTTATTAGTGTTCATAGTTTCGTGCTAAAAACATTTTGCATTCAATTTGCATCAAATCCATTTTCTTCATATTCGGTTTGTGTTTTTTTACTCGCTTCAATGTTTGAAGATTTCTTTCTTTGCTTATGTTAAAGTGATCTTCTATGTAGATGTATGGGAATTGATATCTTATCTTCTTTCCAGTGCCCACTTCTGAACATAAGTTATTGCCCTCCAACAGAAGTTGATCTTTCACTTGGGAAAAAACTAGTAAGTGAAATGATTTCTCATGATCTGCCTTTTGCAAGAAGGAAGTTAACTCTCAGTTGTGGGAAATCGTGAATCATCTTCCAGGCCTCCTTTAACAGTTGTCTGCAGTATTCCATTCATCATGTCTGAGTTTACAATTGTGGCTTGGATTTTCAGATGAGAATGAAGTAAAAGATTTAGAATGCTTATTTATCAACTAAAAGTGCTGGTTATGAAGAAAAATTTCATTTTAGGAATTGAAAAATTATTTAAGACATCCTGAAAAGGAAAATGGTAGACTTAATGAGGGGGCGGAGGTGTTAGAATTCAATATTTTATTAAAGTATCTTACTTTCCGCAGGTGGTGGTTGTCTACAACTCTCTTGGTTGGAGAAGAACAGATGTTGTGAGAATTCCTGTGAGTAGTTGCGTTTTTTTCCATTTTAATGAGGTGAACTCAGATCAATCTAAAAGATTTCACTCATCCATTCTTCTTGATGAAACATGGTTTATTCTGGATGCTAATTATTTCATGATTCCTCAAAAAACATTCTAACTGAATTCTCAATTATATGCATCTGTGTCTGTGTAGTATTTGTTTTTGTGTATGAATGCATATATATTGCATTTATATAGATGGTCAACTGGGTGTGATCTCATCTTGCTTCATTACCTCGATGCAGGTTATTGATGAGAATGTCACTGTTCATGATTCCGCTGGACAAGTGATTGTGTCACAGATTATTCCTTTAGTTGGTTCCTCAAGAGACACTAGGAAATTCTATGCCAGTGCTTATGTGGGCAAATCCTCCAGCATTCCCGTGTATTGGCTCGCATTTACAGCAACTGTTCAGCCTTTGGGTTTCAGCACTTATGTGATATCAAGTGGAAAGTTGGCAGGTCTTTAGCAGAATTTTTAGATTTTTATCAGTTAGTAAATGATGTTTGCTTAATCCAGGGTGTAATTGCAATTTATTCCGTTGGCTACATTGTTACATACGCAGCTCCAGCCTCTGTAGAACAAATTTCTTACCCTTTTGATGGAAGTCAAATCAGTGATGTTCAAGTAGGTTCAGGAAACTTGAAGCTTTTATACTCGGGAATTGATGGGAAGCTTATGCAATATATTAATAGCAGGAGCTCGGTATGCCATATAGGAATGGCCACATCGGCTTGTCTTTTCACATCTTTCTGTCTTTTAATTATGTTTGGTCAAATGCATGCTGCTGTATTACTCGTCTTCGTCGATGTAACCTTGCCTGAACTTCAGCCTGCTGACCTTCCTTTTTTTAATCTTTTGTTGCAAATTTAAATGTTCTTGAGTCATATTTTATGATATAGGTGAACATATCTCTGGAACAATCATACAGTTATTATGCTGGAGATGATGGGAGTAAAGATTCTCAGGTAATATTAGCAATATGTTCCTTATTTTTCTCTCCTAAAATGATACTTGTTGAGAATGATGGAAAATTTCATTTACTTACGAAAGGCCTCGGGAGCATATATCTTTCGCCCAAATGGCACATTTCCAATACAACCTGAAGGAAAGGTACATACATTCTCTTCAAAGTCAACCATTCAATGCATGATCTATGTTTTCTCGGTTAGACAATGAATTGTTTATCTTATTTTGCAGATTCCACTTGCAGTTTTTCGAGGACCTCTGTTTGATGAAGTTCATCAGACATTCAATTCATGGATATCTCATGTTAGTCCGAGAATCATTAATTATTCTACTCAGATTATATAAATATAATAGGATATTCACACTCCAAAGAACCAGAATCCCCAAAACCATCAGGTTCCCCTGTTATATGTCTTCCACATGGGTATCTCTTCATCTCATTTAGGGTTTGAGTTAGACCCAAGGTATGGAAAACAATATATGAGTAATGAATCATTGAATGTTTGTCAATTATGAGGGTCATATATGTTTTGATGCATACATTACAAAATTTCTCGATGTGTGTTGACAATTTACTGATTTAGGATCTCGAAAGTATTTTCCGATGGTTATTAAGTTGAAGTTGTGAGAAATTATGCAAAAATCAATTATGTGATGCAAAAGCTTAAATGGAAGAAACATATACAAACTTAGAAATGGATATCAGTGCATTGTTCGTCGCCTGTGAGGAATTAGGGAACCGAGACTTGACCCTTCTTGGAAACAAAAAAACTCCCATTTTTCATTTCTTTGTTACCGGTCGTTAACATACTTATCTGCAGATCACGAGAGTGTACAAGGAAAAGGAACATGTTGAGGTTGAATTCATGGTAAGTCAGCCTTCATATGTTCTTTTAGCTGTTCATAATAAAAACAGTTGAAACTTCTAATGTCCGAGCTACCCATAATGTCTGGCATCACAGGTTGGTCCGATACCCATTGAAGATGGGATTGGGAAGGAGATAGTAACTCAAATAAAGTCAACTGTAGGAAACAACAAAACATTTTATACAGACTCTAATGGGCGTGATTTTCTTGAACGGGTGGGTTGCATCCATTCATTTCTGCCAGGGGCAAATCATCTTTTTTCCATGGCATGATGTGTTTGTGTATAAATCTCATCAGCATCACAGCTTGGAAATTAATTATTGGGATTTATAATGTAATGCGTAGACCTAAAGCTTTTGTCTTGTTTTGTAGATCAGAGACTACAGAGCTGATTGGGACCTTCAAGTGAACCAACCAATTGCTGGAAACTACTATCCTGTATGTTTTATCAAGAGCAGTACTTTCCAGAAAATATTCATTTAGTTTATTTGAAATGAATTTTTCGAAGCACTTCCAGTACTTTAAAATCTCGAGGACAGGAATATCTGAAAGTGTCAACGTAACAACTGTGTTGATCACCTCAAAAAATGTTATTCTTGTGTCTTAAAATGATCGTGCATGGGTTAACCAGGAATCTGTAAAATCCCAGAAAATTTCTCAAATTTCAGAATTTCTAGATAGCATAAGATCCATAACTAGGGGTGAGCAGAAACCAAATTGAACCAAACCAAACCACTGGTTTGGATTGGTTTTTAGTCGATCACGGTTTGGATTTGTTTTAAAATTAATAAAACCAAAAACATTGGTTCGGTTCAAAGTTTTTACTAAAACTATCCCATCAAAACCGAACCAAACCGATTGTATAATCATATAATATTTTCAATTATATATAAATATATTATTTATTTTTTAGTTTATATCATATCATTAATATCATGGAAAATTGATAATAGATGTTACTTTTATAAATTTTAAGTTTGCCAATGATTTAAATTGAAGTTGAAAGGGCATCGAAGATAAAACTCTCCTTTTTTGAAGTGTAATGGCAGATGATGATGATTTTTTTTTAAAGCTAAACTATATCATTTTGAGAAGTTATATTTTTTAAAGGAAATTCGTAATGTCATTTTCATACATTATGATGTTAAATTGTTTAATATTTGTATGCATATTGATATTTATCTATTTATAATATAATAGCTAGTTTATAAATTTTAAATTATGTTTTAAAATATTCAAAAAATTATTTGAACAAAAATTTAAAATTGGTCTTCTAAACCAAGCCGAACCGAAACCTAGGTTTGGTTTTTAATTATTAATGGTTCGGTTTGGTTTGCAATTTTTCAAAACCGCTAGTATTGGTTTAGTTCGCGTTTTTATTGTAAACCGAACCTATCCGGTTTTGCTCACACCTACCTTTAACCATTATAATTGGTCACAGAAATAATATTATGGAGTTCAACTCAGGTCATTTGTTGTTATTGTTGTTATTCTTTTTCTTTCTTTTTTTCGTGTTTTTTTGTTTTTGCTTCATTATTTAGTTGGACATTCTTGCAGATCAATCTCGGAATTTACATCAAAGATAAAACCACCGAGTTTTCAATCTTGGTGGATAGATCAGTTGGAGGATCGAGTATTGCTGATGGGCAGTTGGAGTTGATGCTCCATAGGTTGTAGTTATGCTCTTGTTTTTCTTCAATAAACTGATTTATCTCTATAAACTTTTGATATCTTTTCTTTGCCATGATAACGTTCCTGCAAAAATAAAAAGAATATGTATTGTCATCTATACACTGTACTTCGAGAAATCAACTCCAACCCTTGTTTTGTAGGAGATTGCTTTATGATGATGGTAAAGGTGTTGATGAGGCTTTAAATGAGACAGTCTGCATTCTTGAGAAGTGTGCGGGTTTAACTGTAAGCATCTTGATTACCTAGATCAATCTGCCCAAGTAGCTTTGTCCTATTCAACAAGTTCTGTTTCATGTGAAAGAATTACATGTTTAAAGTAACATTTAACTGTAATCGACTTTTCTTCCATTCCCGTTAACACACACTTCCATATTCTATCACTCTTACTGGCATGCAATCTGTTCATATTACTTGCTAAATTTCTCACAGGTCCAAGGGAAGTACTATCTTAGGTTTGATCTGCTAGGAGAGGGATCCAAGTGGCGTCGATCATTTGGACAGGAGATATACTCACCATTCCTTTTAGCCTTTTCTGAGCAGGTATCTTGTACATTTGTATTTCTTGGTTGCCTATATGGTAAATATCTTTAACTCAGACAGCGTGCTTACTTGCAGGATAAGGAGTTTACAAATTTCTCCGTACCAACCTTTACAGCAATGGATCCTTCTTATAGTCTTCCTGATAGCGTCGTCATACTAACCCTACAGGTATTATCTGCTCAGAAACTGATGGTGGCTGCAAGGTTTTTTCTCATTGGGTGTACTTATTAATGATTTAATTCTATTGGTCACTTCTAATGCCTCAGGAACTTGAAGATCAAACCGTTTTACTCCGATTAGCTCATTTATTCGAGGTTTGAATTCTTTAATTTTGCATTATTCTCCCAATTTTCCTCGAGATATTTTTAAGTTTCTCCAATAGAAATTATTTATGCAAAACTTGTTGATTGTTTAAAGATGCAATCTTGGGCCATGAGTTCATACCGTTCTTTGTTATCTTTGCAAGCAATTGTTCTATTTTATATGGATTCGTCTCTGGGGCTTATGGGTTATCATTTATGCTCTTGTTGAAAGTCGACCTAGAAGAATAGATGTCTGTAAAAGGGCTACCATCTGATCACTATTAGTAATGTAGCCCGTACCACATTACTGGTAAGATTAAGGTGGATGTGCTGAATACTGATAGGTGAATGAGACCTATTTAGTGTGCGCGGGTTGATGGTGTGATCTGACGTCAGTTTCACAACTTGGACAGTGATTAATTGTTGGGAGGCTGATATTTTGGGATTGGATTTCCCTCTTGGTTTACAAATTACAACCGACATGCTAATTGTTGTCCATGCATTTTATTTATATATTTATTAGGTTGGCGAGGACAAGGACTTATCAGTCATGACCACTGTAGAATTAAAGAGAGTTTTTCCAAACAAGAAAGTAAGACTAACACTAAGTACATGTTTCTTTCCATTTATCCTAATATCTTTCTTTAATTGCCATGGCTGGTAATTTTGCAATGTCCTCTTGTCAGATATACGATATTCATGAAATGAGTCTATCTGCTAATCAAGAAAGAGAAGAAATGGAGAAGAAAAGACTATCTTGGAAAGTAGAAGGCGGCTCCAATAAACAAGCATCTCCCGGGCCAAGAGGAGGCCCCGTACATCCCGCAGAATTGGTGGTGGAGCTTGCGCCAATGGAAATTCGAACCTTTATTATCGACTTCAATTCTAAAGTTTTCTTGTACTGAGAGTTTGAGAGGCATTTGACTTAGATCTGCTCATCAATTTGGAAACACTAAAAGCTGGTTTTTGTGATAAATATTTCAGAAATGCTGTCAATGATAAAACTTTCAAAGTCGGTGCTGTGCTATTAGGTGGTTTGAAATTGACTACAATGACATGAAATCATACATCTCGTGATAAAAACCGAGAAAAAAAGTTGTGTTATTTGTATTTTATGTATGTTTATATTACATTAAATGTTTTCTATTTTATGGTACGGCCACTCGTATAGATAAGAGTTATCATGTTTGTGAGAAAATACGTGCATGGCATAGGTGTAGTCTTCTCTGTCAAAAAACTCAACTACCCTTTTGGTATAAAATCGAGACATTCTATGTTTACGAAATAAATCGATCATCCAAAAAAATTAATGAATCATATCTTAAAAAATTAGTAACAGACCTTTAAAATACAGAATTAGCTAGTAAATCCAAGATTTGGTTAGTTAATTAGTCAAGATAGTTACAGTATTTATCGATGTGAACTGGAACGGTTTCAAATATTAATTCAGGATGTCACCAACAAGAGGATGCTTGGCAAGGGTAGTTGCATTGATGGTTTATATGTGTTCGACTGCAGTCTTTTGAAGTCACCTGTGCAAAACACTTCATATACTGTAATTAGTGAAGTTTCTGTGCACCTTTGGCACAACAGATTAGGTCATTTGTCTGATCAAAGACTTGATGTACTAAAACAGATTTTATATATTGATACTCCAAAAACTGAAGTTCATACTCCTTGTTACATTTGTCCGTTGGCAAAACAAAAGAGGCTACTGTTTGTTTCCCACAACCACATGACTCAAAATGCTTTTGATTTAATATATTGTGATGTTTGGAGTCCGCTTGCTACAATATCTCATAGTGGCTACCGATATTTTCTAACAATTATTGACGATGCAACACGATTCAAATGGGTTTACTTAGTCAAGCATAAATCAGACGTTATTCATGTTATTCCTCGGTTTTATAATATGGACCTCACTCAATTTCAAGCCAAACATCAAGATCATACAGTCGGATAATGCCAAGGAATTGAATCTCACTGCTTTCTTTGACCAAAAGAGCATTACATATCAACTATCCTGCATCGAACGTCCTCGACAAAACTCTGTTGTTGAGAGAAAACACCAGCACCTTTTGAATGTGGCACGATCTTTATTTTTTCAAGCTCGCATTCCTCTAATATTCTGGACAGAATGTGTTCTTACAGCCACCTTCTTGATCAATCGGACTCCTCCTCGTCTTCTACACAACCAATCACCTTTCGAAAGGTTACACAAGCTACCAGTTGATTATGATTCCCTCCGAGTCTTTGGGTGCTTGGCATATGCATCCACATTGTCTCATCATCGCACAAAGTTTGCACCTCGAGCCAGACAATGTATATTTCTTGGTTACCCACCTGGTATGAAGGCATATCGGCTTCTAGATCTTGAGAACAATCAAGTTTTTATCTCGAGGGATGTCGTGTTCCACGAAGATGTGTTTCCATTCCACTCTAACATCGGTAGTCAATCGAACATTGAGCCATTTCCTGAGTTGGTCTTCCCCCGACCACAAATAGATATTGAGATTAAATATGTTTCTTCCCCACATTTTTTTTTATTTATTATTGTAATTATTATAAAAATAATAATCATAATATATATTATTTATTATTATAAATTATTTATTCTTGTTGTTGTTGTTGTTATCATTGTGATGAAGATATGTATTTAAATTAGTTAAACTAAATACGGTAAACTTTTCATAAAATAGAAAAAAATTGAGTGTGACAACGATCATTCTCATTCCCCTACAAAATGGATGTGACAATCATTCTAATGAATATGAGAATAACCATTCTCATTGGAATGACTTACCAAGTATGAACATAGGGAATGAGATGAGAATTGGTATGGTTGAATGGAATAAGATATGAATAGAATGTATTTTAGAATTGAATGACAAATAGAAATTGAATGATATATTTATTCAATTCCTATAATTGACATGAGAAAAAAATGGAATAAAATGAAATAGNTAAATTTGGAAAATTGAGAATGGGTAAACCCAACCAATATGGCAGAAATGTCTATTCCAATGTTCATGAGAATAAGGATTTCCATTGGAATGAGTGTTCCCATTCTAAAAGATATACCAAGCAAAAGAATGGAATGTCATTGAGAATTTCTATTCGATTCTCATTTCATTCCATTCTACCAAACATGTCCTGAGATGTTAGTTATGTTGCCCTACAAATTTAGTGAAGGAGTCGTCAGAATATGCAAATGAAATAAAATTACTCATTGTATAATATGTTTTTGCTCTGAATTTTATGGATATAACAATTGTTGTTTGACACCAATTTTGTGACAATAATAAAAATATAACTTATAGAAATCAAAGAAGATGTGAATTTCGAAGTTGGTCGTCAGTTCTAATCTCGTTAGTCAAACCCCAAATGAAATAAAGACAATGGAGAACCATATTCATCAATAACATGAACACAAAGTCATGCTCTTACAAACGAAAATCAACATTTAATTACAAAAGGATTGAAAAAAAAAAAAGATATGTTTACGCTTCTCACTATCAAATAATTATTATTAACATAATCTCATGAGATGACTGAATTTATAATATAATTTCGTTAAAAGTAGTGATGAGATATGGAGACGCTGATCCATGTCAGTTCAATTAATGCATGCGTAAATATTGTTGTTCTTTAAATATATATTACAATAAATATAACAATTAATATTAATCATTAGAAGATAATTCAACTAAACAAAAGCAAAATTATACAAACAATTGTATATCTGATACCTTTCAACTGGTGGTCCATACTTTCTATCTCTCTCTTTTTCTTTTTATATTTAGTTTATGTTTGAACAATTACTTATAAAATGTTTTTTTTATCCAAGTTTCTTTTTATTTTTTTTCGAAAATCCTTACGGGTTGACCTGAGTCTCTACGGTCCGACCCGAATCCGTACGGGTCGACCCGAATCTGAACGGTTTTTTTTTTTCTCACTCAAATTTTCGATTTCCTCAAAAATAATTTTTGTTGAACAAAACTAGACGGAAAATCGAAGTATTATTCCGAATATTTAAAATTTTCAACCAAAATCTCTTTACCAAAACTGAAACTTTAAAAGATTTGGTTTTCAACCAAAATATTTTACAGATCTAAAACCATATAATAAAAGAATTTAAACAAAATTTTCTTTTCCAGATCTGGAACCAAATTATATTCAAAAACTTTATACAAATCTCAATGATTCAAGCATTAAAAGCTCTGATACCACTTTTGAGGAAAATCCATAAACCGTAGAATCCATCATGCTGAAACATTAATAATTTGACTGAAAACTTAAGCAGAAGCGTACCTGAAGCCATAATCTTGAATTCTTCAGAACGTGTCGTGATCTTCAATGTCTACGCGCTCTTTCCTTGAGAGAAACCTTTAATTTTCTCTTCAGAACTATTTTCTTAATGGAGAAGAGAATAGGAAACTTGATAACGCGTGATCTGGGTACCGTGACTCATATATATAAATAATATTTATCATTATCTTCTGATATTTCTGTTATAGCCCATCATAAAAATAGAAATTATACTTATGTCTCTACACATTAAAGACCCACAACATATTAGATACATTAAAGCCCAATAACTCGAAACCTTAGTTGATCACTTTATTTTAGACTTAACTTAATAGACAACCCACAACGCATAATTATTCACATATAAGTCCATCTTAATAAAATTGATCCAACAGGAAAGTCGTACATTCTAGCCGTTGTTAGGGATGCGTTGACCGCAGTTGATAATAATCATAAAAGTTGTGTCGTGTTTGCAAATTTCAGTGATGGGGATTGTGATTGTGCTGCCTAGATGTTGGATGAATGTTTACATGTTTAACATCTCTTTTTAAAATGAAACATGTTTACATTTTTTGGGTGTTGCCTTCTTGCATGTGTTGTCTTCTCTTATTGGTTTTTTTTTTTTTTGGTCAAATGTACAACGGTTCGAAATGCCCCCGATGTCTGCTCTGAGGACGAGGATGATTCAGAAGATGAGAAGTATTAACTCAGTTGTTCGTCATGGTGGTGGTTGGACTAACAAATTATGAGTCCAAATTCCTGTGATTTTCAAGGGTGTTGATAATTTACAAAAGTTGGGAGTGAATAGCTATGGATGTGCCATGTTAATTTCTACTAAAGTGTTCTTGTAGTACTGAGTTCAAACTGTAAACTTTATTATGAAATTTGTGTTCTATTATAGGAGAGTGTTGCTTATACTTTAAATGTGTCTGAAAGTTGGCAATGTTTGGCTATGAGTAAACATAATTCACTATTTTAAACAATATTATATAATTTTAAATAGATTGCATTTAGTTAATTAAAAACAAAATTCAAGGATCATTGTACTATAATGTCCTTTTAGTGAGGTTTTTCTTTACGGAAATTTGAAAACTTGAAATTAACGAACGAAAGATAGATCGAAAATCAACCTAAAAGTGGTTCATTCTTAATATTATTAAAATTAATACGTCTATTACTTATTGTTAGAATTCAATTAATCATCAATTTAAGTCACGTGTTACCAAACTTGTATTTCAAGATTCTTTCATATTTTTAAGAAATTATTTTCATCCGTTGTCATCTACAAATCTTAAATCAATATTTCAATTTCCTTCTAACAAATGTACTTGATATAAAGTTTGTTGAGTAGGTCTCTTGTCAGACGGTCTCACGAATCTTTATCTGTGAGACGGGTCAACTCTACCGATATTTACAATAAAAAGTAATACGCTTAGCATAAAAAGTAGTACTTTTTCATGAATGACTCAAATAAGAGATTCGTCTCACAAAATATGACCCGTGAGACCGTCTCACACAAGTTTTTTGCCAAGTTTGTTTTACGAACAATTGCATTTATTTCGTGTAATTTCGTCATCGAACCAACAAAAATTATAGCTCCTACAAATAATGACAATCTTCATATGTTCTTTTAGAATAAACAATGGTTGAAATCAGTACAATTAACTCTACATTGTTTGAAATCATTATGTTGAGCATACAAATCTAATGCATAAAACTTAGGAGAAAAATAAAATAAAAAATCCAATATATAGGAAGAATACACCAAAAAATAGTCATCACAATATATATAACCGATTAATTAAAAAAATCAAAATTTTTAACAAGTATATGGAGAGATTATTTTTTGTAAATAAAATAAAATATTTAAGTTAAATAATTATATAACTCATAACATAAAATTTTAATATAAAAAATATTTTTAAAGTTTTAAATTTTAAAATAATATTTCGAATTAAAAAAAAACATTAAAAGCAATTTTTTTAATATGTACTCATATATCGCGGGCGAAGAAGCCATGAATAATAATATTCGTTATTTTTCAAAATAATTGGTTTATTTAAATTCAAATGTTTGATTATTTTTTTAAATATATATGTATGTGGATTAGTTCGATACGCTTTTGTTCGGGTTTGGTTTTGAGACTTTGAGTGGATCTAAATACGAGAAATAACTAGCTACTTGTTTGTCTCTACACAACAGTCATTCATCTTACCAAATTGTATGTATAAAATAAAATAAAAATAAGAGGAGAAGGAAATACTGTATATGGATTGAGACATTTGAAATCTATAATACTTACGAATTTTTTTTTCATTTTTAGACAAGTTAAATCGAGGAAACTCAAATTAATATTTTGCTGATTTCTAATGTAATCACACACATCTCAATGGATTTAAAATAACTTCAATAATAGATTTGAAATTCACTATAATTAGTATAATTGTAAGGGAAATCTATAACACCTCAATTATTAGACAAATAAATTTTTTAGATAAATAAGATTGTGTTGGATTATATTTTATCATTCCTTCTTAAATTTTAAATTGTTGATGACATGTTATTTTTGTTTAATAAATAAGTAATAATTAGACTTGTAGATAAATCATGTTAGTATGTTCGATTATTTGGATTCTTTACTTTCTTGAGGTTGGGCTCGGTGATACGAGTAGACTCAAAAATATATATGGATCGCACAAAAACCCTTTTCTATCACAATTATTGGAATACTATTCTATTTTACTTTAGGAAGGTGTGATGTTATTTGTAGAATTCAAAATGATCAGCACCATGACAAACACTAGTGCTCACAGTTGAGTGCTACCTGACTTTTAATACAACTTCGATCTAGCATGATGAAAGTTGGAGCCTTGGAAGATCTTGGTTTGGGATTTCTTTGTTGAGATCATGTTATAGGGTAGGGTTGTCTGGATTAATTATGTGAAATTTTCTTTTCTCATAGTTTTTTATGTTGACTTTTTAACATGTGATTCCAACAGGAATCTGGGACATTCTCGGTTTAAGATTGTTTTGAGCTCATAATCTCTCTAACTATGGTACATTTTCCTTTTCTGCAGGGGAGCAAATCCTGAAGCTATTGACAAAGAAGGTAAAACTCCTTTTCAGCTCATTGCAGAATTGGCCCTCGATGATGTTGAGCTTCTCGCTTTCTTAAAACATGCAAATAGATAGCATTGTTTGTTATATTTATGTTAGCAAGAAAATCGAATCCAAAAATATCGGAGATGGTTTGTTGTAGTTTTGCTTGCCATCTTTCTGGACTGAGATGTTGAGCAGCTAATTATTTTTCTCCTTGAAGATGCAACGAGGAAGACCCGGGCCATTTACTCATTTAGTAATATGTGCCCTGTTTTGAGTTACTTGATGCTTGAAGATGTCGCAGATATTTAGAATAGGAAGTTTTGTAATCTAAATACTGGCAATTCTTCCCCAAGTTTTCTTGCTCTTTTCCCCCAACCTGAATTTCAAATGGCCATCAATGAAAGGAACGATCATTCAAGTATTACACCAAAAAACATCGCATTCTTTTATTTCGATTACCATTTGAGGCAGCGTAAAGTTTTTCAACCTTCGAGTATGCATCATCACTGTTTAGGTTCACGAAGCCGAATCATAATAACAAAACCATGAAAATCTTGAAAACTCTATTAGTTATTGCGTAGTGAAAGAATCCAGTATGAGCATGATAAGATCCACCTCTTTTCTTTCCTAGTTTTTGACATTTACAAATTACATGCAATGATCTTGGGCTCCTTGAAGCCGAAAAATGACCCTGGTGGAAATTCAATTTTGGCCAAAACTTCAGAAACTGAGGTTGCGGGAAGAGCAAGAAAACTTGTGGGGATCAACAACACGGATTGTAATCCACCATAAATGCATTTGCCAAAATAATTTTTACAAGTCAAGAGAATGGAAAAAGTCACTAGAGTAGATGCCTTTCTAAGCTTGACCAACATTCTAAAGAAAATAAAGAAAGCAGGTTCTCAAAGGAGTTCGATTGATTAACACAAGGAGACAACTTAACTTCAAAATACTCTAAAAATAAAATTTCACGTGCAAGATTCTCCAAGAACAAGATTTCAACATTACAATATGTTTGAAGAATAATAAAGAGCAAGATTTGGATCTCCCTATCAAAAGTCACTAGAAAACCTCACCCTTGATCAACAATCCGGGCATGCTAATGTCCTAACATACCATTTCATAAATTAACAGGAAACAGGGAAGTACCATTGTATTCTCAATTTCTCATTGGTTCTTGCAGAATACATCTTGCGCTCTTTGAATAGCCTGATGCTGGCAAATTCACAATTAAATTGTCAACGAAATTGAAAAGTAAAGGAATCTTGAATTTCCTAAACAAATGGCCTGATAAGAACAATTTTAAGGAAAGAATGTACAGAATCTGGAAGTCATAAAAAGGAAAATTAGGGCAAGCAGAACACAAGTGTTTGCCGCTGTGCATTTCATTCAGTAAAGATTTATCTCCAAGAAAGTCATAACAAGCAAAAGTAAGTATGAAGTTGTACATTTTTTAACAGAAAGAAGAGATCAATATCAGCTAGACTTGTCACTTGGTTAGGCCCAAATATATACCATCAGGTTCTTAGACACCACCACACCAAACGTGTAATGATAGATAGAGATAATAGCTTATTACCTGAACCTAAAAAAGTCAGAAAGTGTCATTTGAGAATATTCGCGACATGGGATGGCATGAGTTATGCCACATATGTACAGGTACTGAGAGAGCTTCACAAATCTACCTCCATGAAATTGCTGCTGTGTACATCCTCTTGATCGTTAAATTTAAATCTGACAAGTAACTGCTATTGGTGCCTGGCCAAAGAGGTCTATATTGTTATCAAAGTCCCCTGTTCGATATTGTCTGATTAACTCATCTAAACTCAAGGTATTCGGTACCCACCCAAAGCTCACCATAGCATCAAGAATTATACCAAGTTCTTCACCATAACCCGCTTTTTTCAAACCGCAGACCAAGGTACTGCATGTGGCAGTGCTGGGCTTGTACACTTCCTCTCTCATTTTATCGAGAGATGCCAACAAATCTGAAGTGTCTACATTTCCACACCAGGCCCCCATCAATATCTCACTTACCTTTCCTTTCAATACACCCTTGTCAAAAGGTTCATTCAAAACCTTAAATGCCTCTTCTGAATTTCCATCTTCATATTGTGCATCGATAATCAATCGGCACACCACCTAATCAGGCTGAATACCCTTTTTCATCAAGTCATTAAATAGAGCAACCATCTTGGCCAATCCCCTATTTTTCCATAGCCATGTAAAATGGATGTGTATATTACATTTGTGGGCATTATATTCCTGTTTTGCATCTCTAGAAGAAGCTTCTCTGCTTCTTTCATCATGCCCTTCTTACTATGATGATCAATTATTATTGTGAAGGTTATGTGATTGGGCGTGATTTTCTCATCAACCATAACTTTCACCAACTCAGGTTTCCCGACTTGCAAAACTCGTCAATCATAGTGTCGAAAGTCAGTACAGATGCAATACCCCTCTCCATCATCCAATCGAACACAAACAACGCATTCTCCATATCCCCTTGCTTGCAACACCCATTGACAAGAGAATTGTAAACAAAACCATCAGGTTGAACTCATGTTGACGATATTTCTTCCAATAGTAGAAATGCTTTGTCAAATTTCCAGACTGCAGTATCCATCTATCATTGTGGCGTTTGTCACCACATTTGGTTTTAAGCATAGATCAGAGAGTCCAGCAAATACTTCCTCAGCTCTCTTTCTCTCACCCCATCTAAACAACCCACCTATTAAGGCATTATAAGTGACAATGTTAGGATTGATGCCCTTCTGATGCATTTCATCATGAAGCCTGAAAGCCTGAATCATATCACCTTGCCTACAGAAGCCAGAGATGAGGGATGTACAAGTACAAACATCAGGCACAAATCTGTTGTTGCAGAATTTGGAAAAACTCTCATTGCTTCTATCAATTTCCCATTCTTTGAAAGACCATTTATAAGTACACTGTATAGTTGCACATCTGGAAGCAATCGATGTGCTAGCATACGACTAAATATAGAAAAGGCCAGTGTTGTGTTCCCATGTTTGCAGAGACCATCAATCATGGCCGTATAAATATAAAGATTTGGAGCTATATTTTGATCAAGCATCTCCATGAAATAACTTTCCGCAGCCTGCATGTGCCCTACCTCCATATATCAAGAAACTAAAGCCCCATATGTGTAGGCATTTAGCATTAATCCCCTCTTCCTCATTTGAATTAGACAAGCCCTGGCTTCTTCTGTCCGTTTCTCCTTGCAAAGGCCAATGATGATGGAATTATAGCAAAAAACATCAGGCAAATTTCCTTTTGCCACATATCATCCAAAATTTTAATTGCCTCTTCATATTTACCTTCTTTAACATAAGCTTTTATGATGGCCGTGTAGATAACAGCATTGGGTTTTATACCTCCAGCCATCATTTTCTACAACAAAAGATTGACCTTTCGATGATCTCCCAAGCGGCTTAAGTTGTCCATATCATTCTCTCGACTATACCCCTCAATCAAAAATTGTATGTCTGGGTTTCAGGATGAATTCCTATTTTATTCATCTCGTGTATCAGGTTTACTGCCTTGTCCATGTGACCACATTTGCAGAGCCCATTAATAACAGCATTGTAGGTCACCAAATTCAATTTAATCCCATGTTCAAGCATTGCATCCTTAATTAGAAAAGCATCATCCACAGCACCATCTTTCATGAGCCCATTAATCAAGGCTGTATATGCAATATGATCTGGATTCAGGCCTCTTTCACACATTTCTTCCAAAAACAATTTTGCACCCAAAGCCTCTTGTGCTTGCAAAACCCATCAATAAGTATTGAATATGTGTGGTTATAAGGTGCCAACACCTTCTCGAGCATTTTCATCTTTTGCTGCAAGACCTCATCAACTGTACCAATTCCACACAACCCCTTAATTAAGACATTATAGGTAATCACATTTGGATCACATCCCATCTCTCCCATCTCTAGAAGCACCCTCTTACTTTGCCTATATTCCCTACCTTGCAATAAGCGGAAACAACACTGGTATAAGTATATACATCGAAACGGGACCTTCTTTTCCAGCATTCCCCCATACACCTTCCAGAACAACTCGATCCTATTACGCTTCAACAAATCATTCAACAACGAATTACAACACAACAAACTAATATCCATGTCACCCCCTTGAACACCAAGAAACACAGAGACAGCCTCACTCCAAAAGCCCTTTTGTCTGTACACATCAATCAAAAGCTCAAACACAACTGGCCTGGACCTAAGTCTCTGGCATTCTCATAAAGATTCAGAATTGAGTTTAAAACATCAGACACAGGAACCCTGGCCTGTATCATTTCACTCAACGCATTAATGGCAAGCGAATAAAGATTAGAGCTGCACAAAACCAATGCTAGAATGAACAAAGAAAGCAAGTTTTGAGGATTACCCAAATGCTGATTTGACCACTTATAGAAATCATGGAGTCGCCTGGGATGAATTGAAAAATGGGTTCTTTGAAGCACTGTATTGACTACATCGGAATTAAGTCTTTGTGGGATGTATGAAGATTCCAAAAGAATTGCCAAGTATTGTGCTTCAAAATCTTGGTGATTTCTGCAGTCGTGACCTCAATCTCTGCGGGGCTATGAGAATCGTCTTGATTTGATGGACACACAAAGGAACCTTATTTTCTTGATCAACTGTTTCTGGTACATCCCCATAGTACATCTTCCCTGCGAGGATAATGGCATCATTTTCTTGAATTCCTTTATTTTTAAGCGAATCTAAAGTTAAAAATTCACCATTATAATGTGTACAGCGAGTTACAGAAGACGCAGTGACATTCCTTCTGATCCAGAAACGCAATGACAATTTAGAACTGTGAATGGGCCTTCAAGTTGGGATAATCTTCCCGTAAAGCCATTTTTGTTTAGTTGTATGGTAGTTTTATTTTTATTTTTATTTTTTTTATTTTTATTTTTCACTTTCGGTTAGTTTTTTCAAATGCTATTGAGTTTGTTCTATGATATACCGAGAGTGTTACTCCATATATATTTTTGTATATAATGATCGTTTGAATTCAAAACAAAAATATATGGGATAAACTAGATAATCACTTGATTGTATTTTATAAAAATACATATGAATTAAATCTTTCGATACAGTATAGATTTTTTCCCTAGTTCGAGATCCTATATCCAACACGGAACTAGTCAATTTTTGGACAATATTAATGCATCAAGGCCTATAGAAAAGAGAATGAACAGGCATATATGGTAATTTGTATAATTTATAACCTATTAGTATATAAAATACAAGAACACCCTAGAGAAACTAATTAATTATACGGAGTCATTGTATAATTTTGCATTTTCCAAAAACATATTTCATCTTATTAAACTAACTACATGGTGTTATAATGATATTTTTATTTATATTTTATGTTATCTTCTATCATTTCAATTTCAAAATTTTATAATTTTTATTTTAAATTTTTTTAAAAAATGATTTCATTCTTTATTATTTTTTAAGAGAATATATATAAATGGAATTGAAGCCATATTTTAGCTGTGCCAATAATATTTCAAAACCACCTAGTTCTATGCATTTATTGCCTAAATTGCCACTCTATAATCTACATATTGCCAAATCTACATATTATTATTATTTTTTTTTCGAGAGGTTACTTAATTTACAACGTGCATATATTATTGTATAATTTATATAAACATATACAATATTTAAGATGATATATTTTATTATGAACGTAATAAATTATGTTTACCGTTTAATTGTAAAATAAGTTTAAATATTTGGATTAATTGATAATAGCATTTTATCGTATGAATTTACATTATATTTTGATTAATATTATTATGCATTAATTTTAGATAATAAAATTGTAAATACGATGGCTTTGGAAAAATATGTGCAACAAACAATATAATTAGCATAATCCTGGTGTTTAGTAGTTCATCCAATAATAAACATGTTAAAAAGGTGACACTACAATTTGACATGTGGGATGATGATATTGAAAGATAAGCATAATTATTTTTTAGTAAAAAATCTGTACGATGATGCAAGAATATTGAATTTCCTTGAATGATGGAGTCGTGTTCTTAGAAAAAATTTGAGGTGAGGAGGAAAAACAACCAAAAAACTAATCTTAAATTCATAAACAAATTAGTATGAAATTGGGAAACAAAGAGTGCGAGTCGAAAGAGTTTTAGCTTCAATGTAAAAAGAAATTTTGTTTGATTCAGACAGATTTAATTAAGTAGGCATATTCTGAGAGTAGTTGGCTCTCAATTAGTGCGTCTGACCAGCTAGCAGTTGAAATGTAAATCCTCGAAATCTTGTCTGAAAAACTCACACCACTCCATGGAAGGCCGCAGAATCCAATAGTATTGCCTTGATTTGGTCGGGATGAAGGTCCGGGCCTTGTTTACATTGCTGAAAACACAGGGAATTCAAAACTGAGTCGAGTAGTACTTAAACATGCATGTTGCAGGATTAGTAAGGAGTGAATGATTGGTTACCTCGGCACGAAAAATATCCAACGCGAACCCATTGAAGCAGCTAATAACAGCTTGCTGAATGTCCAGACCAAGGTTGTCCAGAGCCCTCATAGTCGAGAGTAAGAGCCCAGGCCTGCGGCCACAGAACATATGGATGTTCACCGCTCTCCCTTCTCTTAGCCTCACCTCGACCTATTAAGAATTTTGCAAGGGGAAAGCAATTTCCTTATTTAATTTACAAAAGAAAATATGGGTCATCAAGGCAGAGCAGTGTTTGCAGTGAGACTCCTACCTTAGCTGGTTGCCCAGTTGGGATCGAGACTGGATTTGGGAATGTAGCTGGGGGGCAAAGTTCTTCTTTAACAAGTGTTGAAAGTCGGGGACCGGTTGGTGTCACTGGATAGAAAGTCGATGATGGAGTTGGAGAGGAGATAGAAGGGGTCGATTCCAGCTCATTATGGAGGTCGTTGATCTTTTGAAGAAGTTCCTTTAAGTAATCAATTGCATCCCCAAGTATCGATGCCCTGTCCATCTTTTGGAAGAATGACGTCAAAATTGTGGGGGGTGTAAATTCATTTCATTGCAACCACGGATTATGTAATTACCAAGCAACTAGAACCATGAAAAACATGTGATTCTTCCATTCTCAAACCGTTTGTAACGACATCCAATAATACTTATCGATTATCTTATAAGTAATATACTAAAGGGAAATATGCTCTCTATAGTCCAACTCGTTCTCATACGACATATAACTAATACCCAGTGTTTAATGGAACTGAAATGAAATTGATCTTCATCAAAATAGGCCATGAAAGAATATTCGGTCGAAGTATGATTTCCAAGTCTGTAGCATCTTACTTTAGTATTATAGGTGTCTTGAAGTTATGGAAAGCAAAGGCCCTAAAGGTACAAATTCTTAGTTTGCTACCAAAAACTGTTGATCAATATTTCTATTTCACATCGGAGACCACGTGACAAGATAAACAAATTTAGTGATCATCTAATTCCGTATGCAGATGAAGAAATAAATTTGAAATGGTCCACTGTTCAATCAACAGCTTTCAAACAATATATAATTTTCTGTTGGCGTTTGAAAGTGTAAGATGGCATTTGAATCAGTTCATAGATTCCATGTGAGTAAATTAAATGCCATCACACAACTTTAATATAGATACCTCTCAAATCAAAATATACCAATCACTAACTGTTACTCATTAATGATCAAACACAAAGAAGATGCTAACTTCAAAGGAATTCAAAAACAAATAAAATAAAAAGATGGCTCGAACAACGAACGGAAAAGCTAATGAAAACATGTCGAATAATTCACGAGAAATTTGTAGTAAAGAATTTCATACCTTGCTGATCTTTGGAACAACTGACCTCAACATGTAAAGCCTATCATTGAGCTTCTTCCTCCGGCGCCTTTCAGCCATCAAATTCTTGGCTGGAAGCCCCTTCTTCTTCCCACCTGTCACGGTGCCATTTGCATTTGAGTCATTTCCACCATTTTCACAACTCCCTTCCACCTTATCCATACCACAATTCTCCAAGAATTGATCATCAGAGTCATAATTCAGATTAGATTCCTCGAAGCTCACATCATTCTCACCACTTAGTTTCCTCTTCTTATCATATCCACCCATAAAAGTTGAACTATTTGGAGCTATAAAGCTTATTTCATTAAATTCAACACCTAAATTCAAAGACCCCAAGTTTTTGCTATCGTTATCGGTAAGATTCTTCTTCAGGGCAGCCCTCTTCTGGAAAAGAGTAGGTTGTGCTCCAAGCGAGGTAAAATTTTCAAGTGGCTTCAAAATCTTGAGCCTATTGAACAAGGAATTTCCCTGCATCGAGCTTTCCCCATACCCAAACGCACCAAATCCACCACTTCCTTGGGGAAATTGGAGCAAATTATTAGCGGAGCTCCAATTAAAAGCACCGAACTGTGCCTGAGCACTCAAATCACTGAAAGCATCACCAAGAATCCCGCCGCCTCTATTCAAAACATTTTCAAGACACCCATTCCCACAACCCAAATCAAAGCCTCCATCCAGAGTAGTGTTGTTAAGCATTGGGTTCCTTGAATACTTCGGGGGCAGAAAATAGTTTACCTGATCACACGGATCAAGATTACCGAAAACCGAAGCTGAAGTTGGGGAACAAGAGGCGGAAGAATCCACCGTCTGTATAAACAGCTGACTGCTCTCAGCTTCAGGAAAGCCTGATGAAAACGAGATACCATTAATGCTCCCTAGGTGGTTGCTGGTGGTGCCTGTGGCGGAACCCCCACCCCCGCCGACGTACCAGTCATCCTCTTCAGCTCCAATCATGGACTTAAAATTCGAAAGCACACCTATTCCCAACTCTTCTTCATTAATTTTTTGAGCCCATGACTCCGTTTCACCCTCTCCTGTACCATCTTCAGCCCAAACCACGCCAGGCAACATTCTGCAAGTTTCTTGATTTTGAAGCTTCGGGAAAGAAAAGAAAAAGGACCAACTTTTCAAAAGAGTGGGATAATTCTGAATAATCAAACAATGAAGTTTGAAGAAGAAACACGGGAGTTTGAAAGAAGAGAGAGGCGGAGGAACAGAGGAGAAGAGGGAATGTGGCGGAAAGACGAGGGAAATGGCAGATAAAATCAAGTGTCTCGACGACACACAACAATATCGTATGGTAGCCTATTCTGTCTGTTATGTCCTTTTTACACAGGGTACTGCTAAAACAGAACCAATTTATTTATTTTTCGGTAAATTGAACTTCAGTCTTCGATCGTCCATTTTTTTTTATGTTCAGTCATGAGTATTTTTTTAGTATCATATTTCCGCATGAAGTGTACCACATTTTGTATGATATAGTACCGCAATTTTGTGGGTAGAAAGTGAACCCAAAGAAATATTTTGATTGAGGATTTTTCACCAACTTCCCTTTTATTTTTCTTTAATTTCTCAATTTTATTATTTATTATAAAATAATTCTCCCCTTTTCTGATATTTAAATAATCGAACTATAATATAATAGTTTCCTTTATTTTTTGACAAAAAATACTTTCCCTTCCACATACGAAATGTTGCTATTTTGAGAGAATTATGTACGAGAACTTGCTTTCAATAATAAGACTATTTAATGTCGTATATAACATGGACTTTGATTCTTTCCTATTGGCACACTTGTGTCATCCACTCTTCACATAAAATTAAAACCTCGTCGTGTTGCTAAAATAACTTCAAATTGAAAAATACAAAAAAGATATATTTTTTTTCAGCTTGTCAAATAAGTACTTATAACCACACATTATGTATGTTGGTGTGATGTATATTTATTTTTTTAGATGAATCAACTTTACTTATATTTACAATAAAAATAAAAAATAATAATTTTTCATGTGTGACGACACAGTAGAAAATATGTCTCACAAAATTGACCCATGAGACCGTTTTATAAGAGATTTTGCGTATTTACACATACAATGTCCACTCGTATCATATATATATAATCGAGTGTATTTTGAATTTGTTCCATGATTTTTTCATGTATGATAAATTCAATAAAAATTGAATTTATCATACTCTTATATACGTGCATGAACTATGAAATGAACTCCAAAATGACTCCAATTTAATCACGAAAGATTTCTAGGAAAATGGTACCAATACATAATTCTGATTTTTTTTATAATGATATGTATATCTATCTCTATATTAATTTAAATCCAACGATCCATTCAATAATAAACATTTATCAATATATGTGGAGTCAATTGATTTTTTTATTGAACCCCTCTGTATTATTATATAATAGTAGATCGTGATACATGCGACTAGTGTGTAAAATAAAATAAAGAATTGAGTAAATTTTTTAAGTTTTAAAATAAAAATTAAAGATTTTGAAAAATCAAAGGAGATGAAATAAAAATAAAGAAAAATATTATCATAATATATTAAAATAATGTAGATAATTTTTTTTTTATTACAACACGCGCGGGGAGGGAAATCGAACCCGGGAGAGAAACCAACTAATCTGGCGAGTGAGACCACTGAGCTACGATTCCGGCCTCAAATAATGTAGATATTTGATATGACGAGAAGTGTTTAAAATTCAAAATTAATTACACATGATTCCTACTCGGAGGGGTTTTTTTAAAAAATAATTTAATTTTAAAATTTTTTTTCAAAAATAATGTAAAAAAAAACATTTTCAAAACTACGAAAGCACGGATGCTGGTCCACGTAAGCGACGGAATATTTTAGCGACGGAATATATATAAAAACCAGCGACGGTTTTGTTAACCGTCGGTAAAATTAAATCAGCGACGGATTATAAACCGTAGCTAATTTTAGCGACGGTTCATAAACCGTCGCTGATTAGCGACGGTTTTTAAACGGTCGCTGAATGCCAAAATACTTGCCCCTTCACACGCCACGCATAATTGTATCAACGCGCACATGTACGCCGCGAATAATTTTGAACTTTCAACGGCTTGCAACTTTGCAGCGTGCAATATACGTTGCAAAAAGCCATTTTCGTTGTAGTGAAGACAGAGAAAAAAACAAACAAAAAATTCATCAAGACTGGGATATCTCAGTTGAATGTTGTTCATTTTCCTCAACATCATTATGTGGTCGTATGTCATGTATAAGATGATGCGGGCCAACATTAAGCAAATTTGTAAAACTGTGTATGTTCGACCAAGACGGAGTCTTAAAATCCTGCTAACCAAACAAACCAAAGTCAGTCATCCCTGAGTCACTGAAAAAACTAGGTTGAATAGTAGATGTTCCTGAAAAAACTTATTTTTTGATGAACTTTTTCTCTCTTTTTTTCTCTATCTTCACTACAACAAAAATGGCTTTTCGCAACGTATATTGAACGCTGCAAAGTTGCAAGCCGTTGAAAGTTCAAGATTATCCGCGGCGTACATGTGCACGCTGTTGATACAATTATATGTGGCGTGTAAAGAGGTAGGTATTTTGGCATTTAGCGACGGTTGAACCGTCGCTGATTCAATTTTAGCGACGATTTAAGAAAAATTAGCGACGGTTTTTGAACTGTCGCTAAAATTAGCGACCGTTTATAATTCGTCGCTGATTCAATTTTACCGCCGGTTAAAGAAACGGTCGCTAATTAGCGACGGTTTTTATATATATTCCGTCGCTAAAATATTCCGTCGCTTACGTGGACCAGCGTCCGTGCTTACGAAGCGCGGACACTGCTCCACGTGAGCAGCGTCCGCGCTCCGTAAGCGCGGATTACAGTAGTTTTGAAAATGTTTATTTTTTACATTATTTTTGAAAATAAATTTTAAAATTAAATTAGTTTTAAAAAAAACCCTACTCGGAGTCGGAGGAAACTTGAAATTTCTCCGACAAACTCGTTAAATGAATCTCACGTCCAGAGGATAATAATTAATATCCATCCCAAATATAATCGATAAATTGTGACCGTCCATCAACTTTCACAATCCAACGGTTTTAACAAGTTTACGTGACCAAATTACTGTGTTTGTGGTGTACTGGGCTACGCATAGCGAAAACACCAAGGGGAAAGCGTGATGATAAATCCATGAAGGGCGGCTGAGCAGCCAATTATCTTCCACTCATAATATCTATATTTTACCCTCGCCTCATAAGAAATCCAGCTGACCCTCTTTTCGAACCTCTCTCCGTGCTTCTGTTATCTCCTCCTCCTTGATTTTGTAAGCGATTCTTCCATACTATTCATGTAGGCGATGTATTGATGTTCTAGTTTCTGTTTCTTTTAAAGTGGATTTCAGTGTAATTTAGGGCTGTTTTTCAAGATTGGAGCTTCGTGTTAATTTGGGTTTTATTGAAATAATTGTGACTGCCGAGAAGTTCGTGGTGTCACGGTAGTATTGATTGTTCAATTGGTTGGTTTTGTGAAATTATTTTTCATCTAGGTGATGGATTGATGTTATTGGTTCGATGTCTCTATGTCGGTTTCAGTTCAATTGATTTTTTGTTTGAAGAATGGAGCTTTTTGTTAGTTCGGTGTTTGTTGAATATAATTGTTGACCTGTGAAAGTTTGTAATTTCTTTTGTTGCTATTCACGATACCACTTTGAAGATTATCATGTTGTTACCCAAGGACATAGAAAATCTCTTATTTTTTGTGCGTCCAATTAAAAAACTCATGCTCATAACAGTAGCCTGATCGGTTTGTCCGCAGCTTCCTAATTGCCGATTGACATATATGCAGACCACTTAGAGGCAGTCATGGCACATGCTTTGGTTCAGTCTACCAATTTACCTTCAGCTGGTTTGACAAAAAATGGAAAGTTCAGGGGCTCTAGTAAAACAAATGGACCAGTTACAATGCTGTGCGGATTCCAAACAACTCCCTTACAGATAAGGAATTTCTCAGGATTGCGTGGTCTAAATGCCTTAGACATGAAGGTTAGACAAACTGGACAAACACTTCAGTCCATGGTAGCAGCTGCAACCTTCGGCAGGCGAGGGAGAAAATTGCGAATGGCACCGCGGGCTATGTTTGAGCGGTTCACAGAAAAAGCAATAAAAGTCATAATGCTTGCACAAGAGGAGGCAAGACGGCTTGGACATAATTTTGTTGGAACGGAACAGATATTATTGGGACTTATTGGGGAGGGCACTGGAATTGCGGCCAAGGTTCTCAAGTCCATGGGCATAAATTTGAAAGATGCTCGTGTGGAAGTTGAAAAAATAATTGGACGGGGCAGTGGATTTGTTGCTGTGGAAATACCTTTTACTCCTCGCGCAAAGCGGGTGTTGGAACTCTCATTAGAGGAAGCCCGCCAGCTTGGTAACTTGTTTTCCATCTATTATCGTTTGTGCTTTAAGTTGTTAACTGGTCCTCAGGGCCTTAGTTGTGTAGCAGGCTTCTTGTTTCTTAATGACTGGGTAATTTGCCGAGTGATTCAGTTTCCAGTTTACTGTATATTTCCCCCCTACATCTCCCAGCATCGTTGTGGTAATCATAGTAGTGGATTGTAAAGTTTGGCGAGATTTCAAAGCTCTGATTTGGATAAAAAAATGCAGTCTGGACATTAATCTTGACCAACTTCTTGATTCAGGTCACAATTACATTGGATCAGAGCACTTGCTCCTGGGATTGCTTCGTGAAGGTGAAGGTGTGGCAGCACGAGTCCTCGAAAATTTGGGGGCTGACCCAAGTAACATTCGAACACAGGCAAGTATCATCATCTTATTTCCACTGCCCACTTAGTAATGTGTATGCAACTGAGGGACATTCATTTTTTGCAAGTAGGTTATTAGAATGGTAGGTGAGAGTGCAGAGGCTGTTGGAGCTGGTGTTGGAGGTGGAAGCTCCGGGAACAAGATGCCTACTCTGGAGGAGTATGGTACAAATCTCACCAAGCTAGCAGAAGAGGTAATTTCTACTCCTCTCGATATCTTTGAAGTAGAAAATTTGGAAGCCTAATAAGTTATCGTGTTCTTGCTTTTTAGGGTAAACTAGACCCTGTTGTTGGAAGGCAGGCTCAAATTGAACGTGTTACACAAATTTTAGGGCGACGCACAAAGAATAATCCTTGTCTGGTTGGAGAACCAGGTGTTGGGAAAACAGCTATTGCTGAGGGCCTTGCTCAGAGAATAGTCAATGGGGATGTTCCAGAAACAATAGAAGGGAAAAAGGTAAGCTAGTACTTACAGTTTTTATGAAGAAAAGAAATATTGGAAAACTCCTAGCTTCTACCTTTCATTATTTTTGTTAGTTGATATAAGAGGTGGGGTGATGATGTGAAAGTATCTTCAAAGGTTAAATTATGTGGATTTTCCTTCATTTTGTTATTAGAGATTTACCGGAAAATGTGAAATGTAACAGCAGCCATACATATACTTGAGTACCCCCCAATTAAAATACTACTTGTGTGGATGTTGAATAAGGGCATATGTTAAAATAGGGTATTGTTGTTCCGGCGGTTTGTTTTTGTCATTATTATGTTTCTGGAATACTGTTTTTTACACAGTCAAAATAGTAAATTCTTATGGATCATCTTAGGTTATAACCCTTGATATGGGTCTTCTTGTTGCTGGGACCAAGTATCGGGGTGAATTTGAAGAGAGGTTGAAAAAACTGATGGATGAAATTAAACAAAGCGATGAAATTATACTCTTCATTGATGAGGTGCATACGTTGATAGGAGCAGGAGCTGCCGAGGGGGCAATTGATGCAGCAAACATCTTGAAACCTGCTTTAGCTCGAGGTGAATTGCAGGTTAGCAAAATCTAATACAAACATTAATTTGCAATCTGAATTTTTATACAGCACAGCTTTCTGGATGTTGCTCCATAGTTTGACAAGTAAATGTGTACCTTTGAATGATATTCGGTAAACTAATTTAGATTCGTCTTCCACCTTGATTTTTGTTATATGACTCAAGCATGGATTTGCTTTTCGATCATAAAAAGCCTACATGTATGTAATGTTGCACATGGATAAAATTGCAGTGCATTGGGGCCACCACACTCGATGAATACAGAAAGCATATTGAGAAGGATCCAGCCCTAGAAAGAAGGTTTCAACCAGTCAAAGTCCCAGAACCCACCGTGGATGAAACCATACAAATTCTTAGAGGACTTCGAGAACGCTATGAAATACATCACAAGCTTCGTTACACTGATGAATCTTTAGTTGCTGCTGCACAGCTTTCTTATCAATATATCAGGTATGTAGAATTTTGAAATCATTCTTCAATACTGAACCTCTCTGAAGACCTTTGTTTTTGAAAATTTCAGTGACCGGTTTTTGCCCGATAAAGCCATTGACTTGATTGATGAAGCTGGTTCTCGGGTCCGACTTCGCCACGCACAGGTAATGTCCATGCATATCATTGTCATAGTTCTTTTTACTGTATATAATATGTAACGTATTGCGACATGTTTTCCATTTCATCTGCAGCTCCCTGAAGAAGCCAGAGAGCTCGAGAAAGAGCTCAGGCAGATAACAAAGGAAAAGAATGAGGCTGTCCGAAGTCAAGATTTTGAGAAGGTTAACATTTTCTGGCGTCTATGATAGACTACTTAGTTTAATCTTGAATTTCTCAGCAAACTTAATTTATGGTTTAAATAAATATAGGCTGGCGAGCTACGTGACCGAGAAATGGATCTTAAGGCACAGATATCTGCTCTCGTGGACAAAAATAAGGAGATGACCAAGGCAGAAAGTGAGGCAGGGGACACAGGGCCTGTTGTAACAGAAGCTGACATTCAGCATATCGTTTCTTCTTGGACGGGAATCCCCGTGGAAAAAGTGTCTACTGATGAATCTGATCGCCTTCTCAAGATGGAGGAGACACTCCACAAGCGTGTCATAGGACAGGATGAAGCTGTCAAAGCCATAAGTCGTGCTATCCGTCGTGCCCGTGTTGGGCTCAAAAATCCCAACCGCCCCATTGCTAGCTTCATCTTCTCTGGTCCAACTGGTGTCGGGAAATCAGAGCTGGCAAAAGCTCTGGCTGCCTACTACTTTGGATCCGAAGAAGCTATGATCCGGCTTGATATGAGTGAGTTCATGGAGCGACACACTGTTTCAAAGCTCATTGGGTCACCTCCTGGTTATGTTGGTTATACTGAAGGAGGGCAGTTAACTGAGGCAGTCAGGCGTCGCCCTTACACGGTCGTTCTTTTTGATGAGATCGAAAAGGCTCACCCTGATGTCTTCAACATGATGCTTCAAATTCTGGAGGATGGAAGATTGACAGACAGCAAAGGTAGGACAGTCGACTTCAAGAACACGCTTTTGATCATGACATCAAACGTTGGAAGTAGTGTAATCGAGAAGGGTGGCCGACGCATAGGCTTTGATCTTGATTATGATGAGAAGGATAGCAGTTACAACCGTATCAAGAGCTTGGTTACAGAAGAGCTGAAACAGTATTTCAGACCAGAATTCTTAAACAGGTTGGATGAAATGATTGTTTTCCGACAGCTTACCAAGCTCGAGGTTAAGGAGATAGCCGATATTATGCTGAAGGAGGTATTCGATAGACTGAAAACCAAGGATATAGAACTTCAAGTGACCGAACGATTCAGAGATAGGGTCGTGGAAGAAGGATACAACCCAAGTTATGGGGCGAGACCTCTGAGACGAGCCATCATGAGACTGTTGGAGGACAGTATGGCTGAGAAGATGCTTGCCCGTGATATCAAAGAAGGCGACTCGGTCATCGTGGATGTTGATTCTGATGGCAATGTGATAGTTCTCAACGGCAGCAGTGGTGCGCCTCCAGAACCGTCGCCTGAACCTTTGGTAGTATAGATTTTGCTATTTATTGCTACTCATGGTGATCTTGTTTGTTGTTTGTAGTTTGTACTTGTGTTTGAACTTGTTTTCTTGGAGGTGACCAATGATAGGGAACTCCATATTTCAAAATTCTATATATTAAAACATTTACAACTCATGGTTTCTACAGTAAAACAAATGGTACTTTTTCATTACAAAACCAAAGAATAAATTACAACATTCCACGGCTAAACATGTACGATTGGATCGTTAAAACCTCAATATTCGGTATGTACCTGTGTATGTAGTACGACTTCTTGAAATGGTTCGTGTCAGTCTGTCATACACATTATTTGGAATGCCTGGAAAATAGTCACCAGTATCATAGCAGCTGAAATAACAGCAAGGAAGTTTAGCTGGAAAGCCATTAAAATACCTCGCAGGTGCACCAAAAGCTTGAACCAGTTATTCATCATTAATGGAATGAGTTGGTCTTTGAGTGGGGCTGACACTCTCGCCTCGACATATTCTGAGTGCCTCCAATGCCTTCTGTATTTCCATGGTCATGGCACTGTCCACACTGCTTGATGATAGTTTTTTGTGAGCTCTTTGCAAATGAATCTTTAAAGAACTACGGCTAAAACCAGCATTTTTTCCGCATATAGAGCAAAACCTTCATCATTTGACATACCTTATCAACAGAAAACAGTTACGATGTTAAACATTCTAAAATATATATATCCAATTCTCTTCATGGTTCGAGTAGGTCTCTTGTGAGGCGATCTCACGAATCTTTATCTGTGAGACGGGTCAACTTTACCGATATTCACAATAAAAATTAATACTCTTAGCATAAAAAGTAATACTTTTTCATGGATGACCAAAATAAGATATCCGTCTCACAAAATACGACCCGTGAGATCGTCTCACACAAGTTTTTTCCTCATGGTTCAACAAAAACATGTGCATAGAAACATGTTTAATATAATCACACACGTAACATAATAAGTCCAATAAAATAATCTTGAAAATAAAATTGGATATCTAATTGAATTTACTAGTAATAATTAGTCAGTCTTAAAAAGTAAATTAGGTTAATGTATAAATTGACTTTTACTTGGATCATGTACCGAATAAAGCATTTACAATCGTTCGTATATCAATTTGTCAGTTTCTTAGTTCTTGTACCAAAATAATTTTTACTCAAAAATTAATACATACCCAACGAATATCCAAAAAAATCGACTTGATTGGTATAATTTGAAATATATTTTATTTAACATAACTTGTTACTGCTAAGTACTAACAGTTGCTGCCATATTCTTTGTATAGTTTTCTATTCTCATATGGATAAAATCGTTACGCGTTTATATGTCGATGTATATGTAATACATAAATCGAGCTAGCATCCATATTTTATTTCACATAATTGGTCACTGCTAAGTACATCATGCATTGATATTGTCACATTGATGTTTTTTTTTCCCTTTTATCTTCGGAATCTATTTACTTTATCATATAAAATGATGATACATATATGGTAGTTTTAAGTTTTATTAATTTGTAAAACGATGACAATGAAGCCGATGACTTATAGTTAAACTACCACCAAGATATCAAGTTCGAGACTCAACGGTCGGAAAGGTTAAAAACAAATGACAATATAATTTTTCAGGGAAAAAATACTCACATAATGTCTTAAATTTGAGTTCATTCTACAACTATCTCATTAATGTCCATCCATGATCCAACCACGTCTTTGTCACTTGAATCTCTAAAACGATTATCCATCAATCCAGCCAAGAACAAATAAATGAACGGGGATGACTTAATCAAACTCTGCCAAATCTATAAATTCAATTATTTTGTATATAAAATGAATACATGGATTTCATGTTCTTTTTCCTTTTATCAATCACTCTCATCACAAAAACAGCTTTACAATCACTCAACTTCACAGAACCTTTAATTTGGTTCAACAACAAAAGAATAAAAGGACAATAACCACAAAACTGCCAATCAGATATCTGGTAAATAAAGAGAGAAGAAAGAAGGATGTGAAGAAAACAGACAAATTAATGTACCATGTCATGTCGGGGTATCTGAATCTGGAGCCTGTTTACTATTAGGAAATGAAGGCTGGCCAATCTCCTTCCGGGACGCATCCCACAGCAGTTGTTCAATGCCCAATTTCCTCAACTCTGTTAAACCTTTTTCAACCGAGATAATGCAAATATTATGAGATGCAAACTTGCATCAGAGAACAGATGTTGGCAGGCTGATTTTGAGTTCAGAAGCCAAACTTTTAATTTGGGTACGGAAAAATCAAATAGTTCCTTTATATTAAAAAAAAAAAACATCTGTAGAGGGAGCGAGAAGAAGAGAGAAATAGGAAATTACCATCAACAGCATCGTGTGAATTGTGAAGTTGGTGACTGTCCACTGCGGCTTATCCATAACTGAAGTCTCTCTTCTCAGTATCTTCTCAACACCATGCACTAAGTAAGCAGTAAGTCGAGGTAAGGATAAATCTTTTATGTGCAAGATGAAATTGTCCGTATAACAGTACTTTACGTTGACGGAAATCGTATCTAAGATGTTAGAAACCACACAATCATTCGCAAGGGGTAAGGCAACTCTTTGAAAACAACACATTGTTTCATGATTAATTTTCATGAAAAGGTGCAATGTTTGATGGAGAGTCTCGTCTGTTCTGAATCGAATTTTTGTTTATATATATATGGCATCATTAGATCAAGAAGGATGGTTGTTTTTTGTTGGATTCTGATTTGATTTAGTCACCTGCAAATACAAAATATATTCGTTAGATCCTGAGAGAAATTTTTCATATCACTGTGACTAAAGTGGGGGAGAAAACATTATTTAAAAGAAAGCGTTGCAAACGTGCTTTGGAATTCATTCATAAATTATTTATATTCGAAATATCTTCTCAACATAAGATACAACAACTTCGATTCAAGAATGCAGCACTACAACTTTTGATACCAGCAAACGAAATATGTAGAACTCTCAAGTTTCGGAAGAGAAGAATGCAACAAAAAAATGTCTGATGAATGCCTGCATAGAGACTATTTAAAGAATAAGTCACATAAACCAATGGACAAACCCAAGGGACACATGAACAAGCCAGGGGACGCACGGTTCTGTGCTAAGGGACGCACTGGGTAAAACGCCGCTCTCTGGATTGATGCACTGTTTGGTCCGAACTGAACGTTTTTGTGATAGGCTAATGGATACAATGTTGCAGTCTTTGTCTTTATTTCAAAAATAAAAATTATTTTCCAAATAAATTTTGTCCAAAAAGATTAATATGGTCAAAAGACCCTACCGCACCGCACCGGGCCGAGCCGAGTCGGTCGACCGCACACGACGTCTTCCCTCTTCTAAAAACTTATGGTAGCCCTAAGGGCCCAAACCCTTAGCTCAAACTTGGAGCTAATAAGAAAGACTTTTCTTGGCACATTTTCCAATGTGGGACAGTTCTCACTCCCTTTCATTCACTACTCTTCTTTTATCCAACAAAATTTAGCAGCATCGCATGATATTTGAGTTTTACGCGCTAGAAGAAAAACGCTAAAAAAGGGTGAAAAACTGATGTTCCAACGACAACGGATAAAAACCATTGTCTTAGATAACAAAGACAACAGTTTTGCAATGTTTTTAAAATGTTATGTGAACTACGACAACGGTTTTACAAATTATATTAGCTACAACAACGTTTTTGCAACAAATTAAAAACGTTGTTATTCTGAAGTTACAACAACATTTTAACAATGGATAAAAAAAATATTGTTGTTTGTAGTGTACAAAAACATTTACGCAACGAATAAAAACCGTTGTTTTAAGTTATTTTAACAACATGTGAAAACCGATGTCTTTGACCTTGATTACAAATTTGTCATTATTTTTTTAAAAACCGTTGTTTTTCACATTTTTTATTCAATGAACTAATTAATTAATAATTATATAAACACACCAATTAAAAAATCATGAAATTAGAACTAATAAAAACTAAAAGCATACAAAAACAATTAAGTCCAAAGATGAGGCCACCTTTATCTTCTAAAATGTCTCCTGTCCTCGTTCATATATCCGTATGCATACATAGTTTATTCAGTAAATGAGACATAAAAGATATATGTATAACGTGGGGATGGGTATATATGGATACTAACCAAGATTTTTTATTTTAATCTTTTTAGAAATTGAGTTAAGGGTTTATGAAAATGTTTCATATCATTTGCAACAAACAATAAATTAATGTTTTATATAGCATATATATACAATTGGAATTTTTTTTTATAAAAAAACTAAAACTTGAATTTAAAAAATCACATTGATTTTTGTAATTTTTATCATTGTTAACATTCTTCTGAAATTTTGAAAATAATAAATCATAAAAATTTATTACAAAAGTGTAAAACATTAGAAGTTTATATATAAAATTTTGATACGGGGAAAACACTGTTTATAAATATGAAACATATCACGAAGTGAAACATACATATCCAAGGAAACTAAGATAACTAATTGAAAAGAAATAAATACACAGCCGCATATGCATACACACCAAAGGGTGTCTGAACATATTGCGGAAAGATGCACCAGACAAGTAATTAGTTATGGAAATCATCTTTAAACTGCGTAGTTGTGAATTCTCCGGCTTTACCATGCGGGCGGGACCTGCAGTTAGTTAAGCTCTTGCATGGTTTCTCGATGTGCGGGGGTTTTTGAGGCTCGATTAAGCAAGAACCGTATGGCAAGCCCCTGCATGAGGCAGGCGCACTCGGGTCCAGTGGCCGCGGATTGTATCCGATTGTACGAACAGGTTTTGAACTATAAACCATGTTCCCATTCTTCTTATCAATGTGTTCACCTGAAAAATTAAATGACGTACTTAGTTTTATATTTTAAAGATGCGTAAACATCTGTTTGAGCAAAAGATCAACAGAACAACACAATCCAATTATGATGAATATTAAACTTTAAGTGTGTGTGTAAATGCTGAATTCTCACTTGTTTGAGCATTTGAAGGAGCCACCTGAGAAAACAGGAGAAAAACCAGAACAAACAGATCAATTCCCAAGAGAAAAAACAAATTTCTGGAGGAGCGCCCCATCTCGATCCACAATTATCAATTAATAGCAGTACTTGTATTTTCAGAGGAATGAATAATGGCGTCGCATATGTTCTGGAATATATAGAATAATACCGACTCCCTCTCAATTATTTAGAATTTATTTTTTCGTTTCTTTGTATTTTTTACGTTTAGTGGCATTTTATTTAATTGATTTTACTGATTAGTGTGCCAATGTTGACTAAATCTTGAAAAAATGTGCAAATCATTTTTTTAATAAATTAAATAATAATAAAAATAAAATATGAAGTATGTTGGTAAATTTTGTTTTTCTAATGAAACGTGAAAAACAAACAAATATAAATATTTGGGACAGATAGAGTATTTATTAAAATGCATATTTTTTTTATTTAAATTGAATGAGAAGATTTAGTACCTACTAAAATTCAAAACTTTTGTAATCTATAAATTTTTGTATGGTCAATATATATGTATTCTTTTACCTTCATGTTATTACGTCAAAGAGTAGGTCTCTGGTAAGACGCTCTCACGAATCTTTATCTATGAGACGGGTTAATTCTACTGATATTCACAATAAAAAGCAATACTCTTAACATAAAAAGTAATATTTTTTCATATATGACCCAAATAAAAGATTTGTTTCATAAAATACAATATGTAAAACCATCTCACACAAGTTTTTGTCTTCGTTCAAATAACATAATTTCCCAAGCTACTAATTAATAATTATTAAATTAAATGTTATATAAATTTAAGAGCCTCATTTTTTATTTTATTTGTATGGATGGATAGCCAGCTGCCTTTTTTTGACTCGATGGTCTACTTCGATTATTGGCAGGAAGACTTGCTTTTCACTTACGCATTTTGACTTACCAATACATGCCGTAGACGACGTCGTATTAAAGAGATGGGCACCACAAAACTAGTGATTTTAATGATTGTAACTGCGTCCAATGAAATAAAGCTGTGTAACACCCTTATGTTTAATTAATTTAGTAACTATCATTATATTTTAATATATTTAATCTTATTGTTTTGAATTAATATAAATTAACACAATATTTTAAAATAAAATCAATTATTGTATTTAACACTAAAAATTATTAATCATAAAAACGATTATAAGTTGCGTAAATCAAATCACTAGATAATTAAAGTTGAGGAGGTGGCTGGGTGCGGCTCAAGCTCAATGTATAATATTTTGTGCTAGGGAAAATCGTTTTTCCATATTGTATATTTGTATTTTTGTGATTTTGATTTAATATATTGTCAAATTTCAGTTTTAGTCTTTTATTTCTGTTTTTTTTTTGTGATTTAGTCTTTTTTATTTTGACTGGTGATGTTGTGGCATTGACGTGTGTAGTGTTACATCATCATTTCGATTAAAAATGACTAAATTTTCAAATATGAGATGATGCAAGTATAAAACTAAAATTTGATACCATAAATGACCAAAATCACAAAGTAACAAATTACATTAAAAAAAAAAAAAAAAACAGTTTTCCCCTATGCGATTTTTCCAAAGTAATATAATTCCGAAGACCGAAGTGAATCGTTGGAAGAAGAGTTACTGGTTTTAGGCTTTTTTTTTTGTATATATACAAATAGAGCATCCAGTACTTGCGTTAGTTCCTATATATTTGAATCGCGCGTATTTAAATGAACCATACATATCCAAGGAAAGATGCATATACTGATTGAAAATATAACACACACACATACATAAAAATTCATGTGAGACGGTCTCAAAGGTCAATTTTGCGAGACAAATATTTTATTTTGGTTATTCATGAAAAGATATTACTTTTGATTGTAAATATGAACAGATTTGACTCGTCTCACGAATAAATATATGTGAGACCGTTTTACAAGAGATATATTCATATATGTATATATATGTGTGTGCGCGCGTCTGCGTGTATGTGTTTAGAGCATGATGTTTTATTATTTTTATCAATATCAGTTTATGACTTGATTTCTACTACTTAAAGTCTTGGCAGGACTTGCTTTTAGTCTACATATTTTGGCTTGTTCATACATTGGATTCCCATGTCCGATAAGGTAGTATTTAAGGATGGGCACCACAAAGATAATTACAAGAATATGATGCTTGATAAATTAAATCAATATATAAATAAAAACATTATTAATTATAATTAAAAAAACATTTTTTTTAAATCGAGTCAAAGTTGGAGGCATTTTAATTTTAATTTGGAGCCATTCTGCAAGAATAATAATAACAATAATTAAAATTGAGGAGGGTCGGGTGGGTGAGGCTCAAGCTCAACATATAATAGCTATGTGCTATGTTCCAAATTAATACGTATAACTTCTAATTAGTGAATGCTTTGAAGAAGAGTTAAAGGTTCCGTTTGGACAAAACATATAAAAAAAACATTTTTATAAAAGTGTTTTTGACAATTTTTTTTATAAAATGCTTTAAAAGTTGTTTGAAGAATAAATATTAGTTTGGATAACTATTTTATAACAATGTTTTTTGAGTTGAAAATGTGTTTTGACAACCGTTAAAAAAAGTTAAAATTAAAAATAATTAAGAAGATGTTTGGATAACTATTCAATATAAAACATCTAATTCTCGTTTAACCACTGTTTTTTTATTCTAAACCATCAAAAAACACATCTCAGTTGTTTTTTTTAAATTTTATTCAGATAACCCTTTTTTAAAAAATATTTTTCAAAAAAGTGTTATAAATTTTATCCAAAACATATACTTTAAGTTTTTTTGACTTATAAAATATTAAAAATGTTTCTAAAGTACTTGTACAAACAAACCCTTAATTATTGGTGTTATATTATATATTATATATCTCCTAAGTGGGTAGAACAAATAGAACATCCAATACTCTCAGTAATTCCTATTTGGATCATATATTTATTGGAAGGTTGTGTTTTGATTGATGTATTTCAAATTCATTGATTAAAATTTCAAATGTATTTTTATGTTTAGAGAAGTAAGATCATAACTTCAAATTCAATATCATACATATTTATATATTATTTTATGTTAATTAATGTGAATTTCAAGTTCACTCAATAATAATATTATCTTAAATTCATTATATTTTATATTACTAATATATAAATAAAACTTTGATTTAAAATTAATATATTGTTTCATTGTAAATCATGACAACATAAACAAAATTCCTAGATTTGAAATCCAAGAGTGGGCTTTGCCCAGACGGACAAGGCACTTGTCTGGAAGTGGGGCCCAGTTATTATTTTAATATAATAATAATAATGGAATACTTTGTCAAAAACTTGCCGATTGCGATTCGCAAGATGAAATAAAAAAGAAAAAAGGAAGACTTCTCCTTATCATATTTGGCGTCTTTTTTTTTTTTTTTTTTAATCCAATTGAGCAATATATCAAGGGTAGATTCTTATCTTATTTATTTTAGACTTATCAGTTGATCATGTCATTTGAATCCTTAGAAACATGTGAAATGTATGGTTAACCCAATAACGAAAGTTTCGTAAGGAGACTGGAGCATGCTACCATGACACAAAAGATATTCTTTTTAAAGAGATTCGATTCGGAACTCTTATACGTCTAAGGTTTAATATTGAAATAATTTTAGAAGTTTTCCTTGACTTTGTCCGATTTAGGATTTGTTTTTGGTTGAGGGTTTTTGTAACGTCCGAAAAATCCGTACACTTAAACCGTATGCATGAAAATTATTAAATATTCTATTTTTTAGCTTCGCTAAGGGTTTAATTTCTGTCGGTACCGCTCCTGTAGAAATCCATCAATAGAACACAATCAAAGGAACCACACATATCCAAGGAAAGATACCTATATATATATACATACACACACACACAGAGATTGAATTAAAAGACAATACACATACAGACATACATCTACACATCAAAGGTATCTGTGTCATGGTAGCTTCCGCCTTGACAGGACAGTGTTCTGAGCAATTGAGCTACAATCCTAGGAAAATAAGGGATTTAGCCGAAGATTTTTTTTTAGCTTCATATGCGGTATTTCTGAAGGACAATGTGGGTTATACCATTTTATGGTAAATTGGTAAATTATTGGGCCAAGCTGGATTTGAATCAGCGTAGACATGTTGCCAACAAATTTACAGTCCGTCCCCATTAACTACTCGAGCATCGACCCATGAAGAATCAATTTGAGGCTTAAGGGTAATCCACGATCAACTTCCTTTCGTAGTACCCTATCCCCAAAAGAATTCAAATCTCCGCTGTCTCCGTGAAAGAGAGGTGTCCTAAACCACTAAACCATGGGAGCTAACTTGCTCAACCGTCCTCATACTACGATGATAGTCTCGCTTTTATTTAATACATGCATATTGCTGAAAGATGCACCATGCAGACAAATACTTAGTCATTGAAATCATCTTTAAACTAAGCAGCATTTGTGAATTCCTCAGATTTACGTACTGGGCAGGCGGCGGTGATTGCATCGTATCTTGGGGGCCGGCGTATGCAAGAACAGTACTAGGTCGAGCCCCTACATGGGATCTTAGGTTTGAGGATAATTTGCCCCTGATTCTCTACAATTGCACGATCAGGTTTTGAGCAAAAGATCAACATAACAAATTATATATATCCAATAACATTTACGCATAATATAGAGTGCAATAATACTAATTTTAAGTGTCCCTTAAATTTTGATGTTAAAATTACCCCTAGGTTTTTAAAATTGTACATAAATTATTTTTAGAAAATTTCAAGTCGCAGGGGATATTGGTTAAGTTAAATTTGATATTAAAAAAATATTATTTATATTTCGCTATTATGTTACGAATGATTTTACACACATAAACACATATTTATGATCTTTATAACTCTCTGCCCTTCCTGATGAAACTTGAATGGTATAGGGATACAATTGAAGCATGCATGAATAATTTTTAACAGGCCGTACAATATATGGAAATATATGTAATCTCCAGTAATTATTTAGATGAATGACATTTACCGATTAGTCAAAAATGTCATTTAACTACATAAACAAGAAACACGTCAACCACGTAAATTTGGCACATAATCAGTTGGATCACTCCTGAGTGTATTTTCCTTCAGTTAGTCACGAAGAAACGGACAAAACAGAGAATAATCCGAAACAATTACCCAAGCATCTTACACAAAAACAATCTAAAGCCATTAAATTAATACTTGGAATCAAAATGATGTTAATCATCATTCTCTTGATTGTGTATCCAAGTCTAAAAGCTACAATGCCGCATTGTTATGGATGAAGTTGTCCAGAGAAGCAAATCAGAACGTAATCTCTCCAAGTTTCAACGTTTTTTCTTGCTTCCTTTGGCGGCATTTGGCTTCGAAACCATGAGGCTCACAAAAAGGAAGACAACGAGAACCACAGAAACATGTGAACCATAGTTTGCCAGTAACCTCTGCATGGTGAAAGAATTCATTAGAGAGGAGAAAAATGGTGGAGGACAAACCATAGGGATGTGAAGGAAAAAACTCAGAAATATCAACATGTAATGCTAAAAAGGTAAGAAAGCTTCACCAAGAAATAACGGTTAACAAAACTCTCAAATCCAATCCTCAATCCACAGTTCAAAATAAAGGAACTAGCACAATGCATGAATACGAGGAATATACATGAAGCCCTTTATCCAAAATACAGATCTCACTAACACCACCCTAATATCGAAGGATGTTCAACGAAAAGGGAAGATTTAGTACCTTTGCCTGAAAGCCATAATGAGATCAATCCATCCACAATGAAGATACAAGACAAAAGAAAGAAGTATGTCAGTAAGGATGGCAGAAGCAAATATAAAGAAGTGTTATAAATATCAAAACACAAGCTGCTTTTATGTCCGTAATATAAGTTAAAAAAAACTTACAAGATTAATTTTTGTCTCTGATGCTGCTTCCGAAAGAATTTTCAGCGGCAGAATAGGGGTTGAGTAAGCTTCCTGAAAATAACCAGATATTAGCATCGGTACAGCAACTTGTTCTGGTAATTCAGCATTTGAAAAGGGTAAACCTGTAGCTTAGACTTCGTAGGAATTCTATAAGTGATCAAAGCAGGTGCGCCATAGTAAACAGTTTTCACACTAGACAGCAACTCAAATGAATGTGACACAAGGGCACCACTACAATCAAATGCAAATGGTCCACATATAAGTAAAATATAAAGAAACAAAGGATGAAAATGCAAAAAATCCCTATGAAAATTTTGAAAATCTCACGTATCAAGTCTTTCCCAAGATTTCGAAGTGTTTCCAGTCACAATGTCAAAAACCTCTTGAGCCCAACTATCATCAGTGAGGGTTACATCATATGCTGTGCTGCAATATATTAAGAAAACATTACTTTTCAACTTCAAAAAACAAATCTATTCAGCTCATAAAAAGTTCAGCAGTTAACCATTTAGGTCAAGGACTGAACAAAACTTCTAACTAAGAGAGACCGAGAAAGTATCCTTGCATAATGCCTGAGATTAGGGTTGAGGCAAGAAAACATTGTTAAATAAATTGTTGCACGTGGTTGCTCTTTTATGTCAAGGCACGCATACTGCTCCACACCTCCCACATAGAAAACACTGAAACGATTCTGTGATGTTTGACACGACGATCATATTTGTCAGCATTGAGTGTACAGACCAGAGCCAAAAGACATGATTTGGTTGCAAAGAATGCTCGAAATAAATTCATTCAAAGATTAACACAATTAAAGTATCATAAATTTGAAAAAAATCCATGTCAATTCAGAAAAAATCAAATGCTAAAAATCTAACATAAGTTGCACAAATCCCAGTTCCTGGCTCTGTTAAGTGCTGAGTAATTAAATTCACTTGAATAGTATCAAAGAACAACACAGCTACAGACTACAAATGCAATAGTGTTTCATAATGGATAAAACAAATGTCTCCCAATAAAAAAAAATGCATACAGTGATCGCAAATAAATGGTACACGATCATCTCACACGATTTCCCCAAATGCTCGACACTAATTAAACTCTCGAAGACTCAAACCTCCATACCTTTGAAATTTTCTATTTAGTTTTCAATATTTAAAATTAAATCTGTGTGCAAGCAGCGATTGTTTTTCATCCACATGCAATCAGCGATTACTTTCATCTACATGCAATCAATTGAAAACATTTCCACCTCTTTTGCAACCGAGGATTTGAAGGGTTTACAGAAACAATCCACAGGGTTCGTCTCTCCTCTAACAACAAAATTCAAACTTTATTTAGCGGGTCTCCTCCTTTCTCTAACACAGATCTTTAAAAAATCATAACAGATTGATAAAAATAATCAATAAATCCAAGAGAGCATACTCGGATCCACTGTTGTAAATATCGATGGAGACGGAAACACGTTCCATGTTCTGATTAAGTTTTTTCTGAGAAACTCTCTTGTGGGCAACAATAAATGGAGCCGCCACCGCCGATTCCGATAAGGTAAAACAAATGGAAACTAGAGTCAACACGAAAACGAGCGGTAAAACAAGGGTTTTCGCCATTGATCTGATTCAAGAGCTGATGTCTTCGGCAAGTTGAGAGAGAATGCGAAACGCCGCGAGCCCAGTATCCTATTGGATTGGGGTTGGATAGTGGGCTTTCTGGTGCTTATTGGGTTATAAATGGGCAAGTTCGCCTAATTAATAAATAGTAGGACCTGCAAAATCTCGACTTCTCCCGAATTCCTACCCCGACAAGAGTTGTTGGGGACAATGGTCACATGGCTAGGATGAATTAAACCTTTGTTGGGATACTCACCTTCCGGATCAATGTTGGGAGAAGGATCGATCTATCCGATAAGATTCTCGTTCCGACCAAATTATATTAAAAATATTATTTTTAACCATAAAAAATTATTTGGATATCATGACTTACTAGAAATAGCGTTCTCATGTACATAAAATTATTTGGATAGTATGACTTACTTATCATGAATTATCTAAAACTTGTTGAATTTTATCTTGAAAAATTGATATATTTTATCCCGATTCAATATATGATTGGAAAGCCTCCATAGATTTGAGCAGCACACACAGTATGTGTGAAAAATAAAAAATTTTAAACAAAGATTGTTTTATGAAAAACAAAAAATAAAATAATACAATAAGAGAATAATTGTAAATTCAAATAACTTTTATAAATCAACCAAAAGTTCTCTAATATAAAGGGAAACGATCCGGATATCCTTTTTCTACCATGGATCCCGAGTGTCACTTGTCGGGCATGAGACTCTGTAATTAGCAAAAGGCCCAAACGGGCCGAATTCAACTGCAAAACTCTAAACAACGCTGACGGTCCCGCAGCACAGTAGCTGATATTGTACCCAGCTACATCTGCCTGAGTTTTCTTGATTGAATTCCAAGTCCTCACAACAGGTTGAAGCATGGCTCTGCTGATGGAGACCGATTCAGAACCTAAAACCAATGATGAAATAATCGACCTTGAAGCCATATCTGCTCTCAAAGAATCTGCTGCTATCGAACTTAAGGTTACGCTTATGGCATCATGTTTTCGTAATTATTCCGCTTGTTTTTTTGTACTTTTACAGTTATTGGTTTGTTTTTTTTCTGGCTAGCTTTGTGGTTTCCAATTCATGGATAGATATACGTTCCATTCTCTGGGATATGCACGTTTAAAAATCGTTTAATACGATTTGTATACGCATTTTTCTGTTTATGGGATGCTTTTCGTTGGATGGAAATTCAAGTTTGTAAAGTTAAATCTTTGACCAAGAGAAGTGTTTCCTGTGTGGAAAGAGAGTAAGAAACCAGAAAAGGAATACTTTTTGGTATGTTGTGTGTTAACCAGACCCCGTTTTTAGATTTAGGTAAGCGGGTGCTTAATCATTTTTTTGTGGGCGAAAGGTGTTTTTTTTTTTGAAAACATTAAGCTCAAAAGGTTGGAAGTCTTTCCGTCCGAGGAACTTGAGTGCTGTGATCATCATGTAATATCCACGTCTCATAAGATTGTGTATCATTTCTGCTCAATCAGATAGACTAGAACACATGAACTCAAGGATGGTGGAGCAATTGAGGAGAATGATTATTTTGTTTTTCCGTGCCTTCCCAGGACAAGGGTAACGAGTATGTAAAAACGGGGAAGAAGCATTATTCAGATGCTATTGATTGCTACACGAGGGCCATTAATCAGAAGGCCTTGGGCGATTCAGAACACTCCATTCTTTATTCCAATCGGGCTCATGTCAATCTGCTCCTAGGAAATTACCGACGTGCTCTTCAGGATGCTGAGGAAGCTAGTAAATTAAGTCCAACAAATGTTAAGGTTGTACCTATTTGTTCATTCAATGGAGTATTATTATTCGATTGGTTTCTAAATTTGTTATGCTATTTAGGCACTTTATCGGGCAGCCAAAGCATCATTATTTCTAAATTCGTTGGATGAGGCAAAGGTGTATTGTGAAAAGGGTCTCCAGCAATCACCTGCTAATGAAGAATTAAAGAAGCTGTTGAAGCAAATCAATATAAAGAAATCAGAACAAGAATCCCGTGAAGCAGGCATTTCTAAAGTCGTGGCAACAGCTGAGGTTTGAGGTTTACGATGTTTTGACTCTTGCGTGCTTGGATATCTGCATGCTCATGATCTCCTCATTGATTCTTTTACAGAGCCTTGTCTCCTCCTTGGAAGACAGGCAACTGAAAATGGGAAGTGCAATATATCAAGAACTCACTGGAATGAAGAAACCAATGTTAGACAAAAGCAATTTGCTGCACTGGCCGGTTATTCTTCTCTATCCTGAAGTTATGTCCAGTGACATTGTTGAGGATTTTTGTGAGACTGACAGGTTTTCAGTTCATCTCGACATGATATCCTGGCATTTCATTTTCTCCACATGATAAGTTTTCTGACTTGAATGTAGAAATGTTTTAATCTGTGTTTGTTACATGTTAGTGACAGTTATGTTTGAAATTCCACATGAAAAACTCTTGTGGTCCTTAGCTTGCTAACATGTTCTCAGAAAGTAGTCCACCTTTGCCCTGGGATACAGGAAATGAGTACACTCGTGATTCTCTTGAATTGTACTATGAGGTGAGCTAGTACTGACTGTGGCTGGTCTATTTTTCAAACATTATTTGTGGTTGACTTGAGAAATAAGAAGAATTATGATTGGTCTCTAGTGTTCGAACAATTGGCTTTGTTGAAAATCTCTCCGCCATTATTGTTTAACTCTATATGTTCACCAGTTTTCTAAACTGGTGGGATTTTCTATTTACAAGTACATCTTTGTCTCTGACCGGAAGCATAATGTGTCCGAGAGTCGGTCATAAATAATGATAATATATCTGGCTCATGACAAGCTTCCGTTGCAGTCTTTCAACATATTAATCCCATCAACTCTTTTTTGCGACAGGCTGGTTCTGGAGTTTGCTTATCCAAGAAAGAAATACTCTGTTATCTCTTAGAAGGGACAGCTGCCTCTCATCTGGAAAATTTAGGCACTGAGGAAACTTCAGTTGTCAATCATACTTCAGCTGCAAATGGTATGTTTTACTCTCATTTGATGGACTACCTCGATAAACTAAAATCCATGGTATCATTACAGGAATCTTGAATAATGTTATTTAGATGTGAATATTCGGATCTGTTTGTAATAACTCTTAACATGATAGACAAATCACGAGTCAATAGGGGATATCTTTGCAACTTCTTTATTGATTTCTACAATATAAAGTAACAGAATGGAGTTCCTCCATCAATAAATAGAAGCATCTTGAAAACGTATATGGAGTTTTAATGAGAACTTAAAATATGGAAGGCTTTGTACTCGAAAGTGGTTGTGGGATGGGAGGTGTCACCTTGTTACTCCTATGTAAGGGAATGCTTGAAAAGATTTTGAAAATTAAACCATTAAGGAAACAAAATATTATTGTTGGATGTTCTTGAACAAATTCTCACGAGGCAAGAAGCTCAATTCTGCTTCAAACCTTATTAATATTGGTGATTGTGATGTGGTGGTGATATGTGTTGTAAATAGCTTACCCCTTTCCTTTTGCATCTAAGAATTATCTGAAATGTGTATGTTGAAGAGCTGAGTGAAGAGTACAACTGAATATCAACTAGTGCTTTGATGACGATGGATTTTCTGAACAATATGAACATTATGTTTTTTTAGGAAATGGCTCAAAATGGGTACGTGTGGATGAAAGAAAAACACTTTTTGAAATTCTGAAAGGTCCCAATTTTATTATCCCTGGAATTCCTGGTAAGTCTAGTTCACGTCACATTTTGTATTACAATATTCATACGAATTGAAATAATGTGTTTTTCACTATTCCTTGTGTTGGCTGCAGTATTTTTTGTTGTTTGTAAAAGATCCAGCTTCTACAAGGATTTTAAATCTGGAAAATGGTCTCTGCCACAGTTGTAATAATCATGATGTCAATCTTTTAACATCACAGGTATGTGACATCACACTTTCATCGATCTGACAAACGATTATGTCCACGCATGACTCTACAAAGTTGATCATGAAAGAGATATTATTCTTTCGTGTGCGTTTGCCATTTGAAATGTTTTGTGTAAAAAGAAATTATGTCTGAGTCAGACCTGCTCAATTTTGTGTGCTGATGAGTATTAAATTTTCCTCCCACTGTCATGAAAATGTAGAGAATAGTCGATATAATGTTCTACTATACATGCATATACCAAACATATGCTGCTCTTTTTTTTATCATCATCATATTAATTATAAAAGTTAAAAGGTGAATTTCGTTTTATGGATGATCCGATTCCTCAGTTTCTAACCCTTTAGGGACCACTGGTATATATAACGAGTGGGGACATTACAAGGGAAAGTTTCTCTTTCAATGATCGTTTCTTGATAAATAAAGCATACAGGAGAAAGTTAAATATATATGGTTTAATCATTTGGCTACAAAGTGAGACATGATATCATTGAATAGTTTTGCAATAATGGTCTCATACATATGCTCATTTTATCTTTTCTGCTACACATTAAAAATCGTAGCAAAAATGTGACGAATAATTTGTTTTACCTTTTTTCTTTCTCAGTCATATGTATCACAAATCAAACTGTTTTGGCAGTGAGAAGATTGGCACGATCACGGGCTGAGTGTGATGAATTGTAGCAAGACTTCACATTCAACAGATTCATGACGGTCGATTGCCCTCCCTTTGGCAATACCTTTCTAAAGCTCTGGATTTTTCTTCCTCTCTTCGCTTCCTTCTTCATGGGTAACTCCTGAAATACGACATACAATAAATTATGTGGCTGTGTGCATTACATTTCATTGGCATAAAATTTTAGGGGGCAGAGGTAAGAAATTTGTTGAGCTGACAGGCTTAATATATATTGGATGATAACTTATATTTAAAATATCATTACATTATTTTTTAAGATTTTTGGTTTGAATTTGTCTGCTGACTCCGCTTTTATGTTGGATGCGAGCTCGTTTTCCATTTAGTTTTCAAAAAATCAAAGATGTCAAGGAAAATAAAATAGTATACAAAATTCGAAGCTTAAAGAACTAATGCTTGTTAGAGTTTTTTTATTGTTCTGGAAAATATACTGTCAAATCAACTTGCGATTAGTTGGTAGCTAGGAACACCAGAAAGTATGTTGCTGATTCTAATTCAATGGATTTATAGACCTTGTACAGTTTTATGGTCGATCCCTCTTCTTTTAGTTTTTTTTCAGTTAAAAGTTTCCAAGTTTCCATCCATTGCAGCTCTAATAATAATAGTTTTTACATTCTATGATACCCCCAACGCTAGCTAGAAACCTAAAGCTAGTAGACAGACTTTGAGAAGGCGGATACAAGTAGTTACCCGATGGGTTTTCGAATTTTAGCTTGCTATACATAAAGTTTTACAATACAACTTCAATCTTAGTAATTGTTAAAACTTCGGCTCCTGTCAAAACTAGACCAATAAAAACTTGTGATGTTATCACCACAAAAAAAGTATTAAATATTTGGTCTTTCAAGTTCAGTTTGTCAGAATAACTAGGTTACCTTTAATGATGCTTTATCATCACTCAAACCTGCGTCCCTCAAGGCATCATTCTTTCCTGCAGACAAGCAAAATAAGATTAGTTAATTCATGATTCCGATGTGTTTATGAAGCTTGATTATTTCAAATGTTTGTTCCATGTATAACACGTATTTTTTTCATGCATACAAATGAATGGTACGCGTTTTAGTTTTCTACATAGCATGCACCTAAATATGTAGAAAATGAGATTAGAACATGATATTTTGAATGTGGAATAGTAAATTAAAGTTTAGTTTTATTAGCTTGGCCTTTGTAGCTGCGTACGAGTATTGTCTATCTGGTCATCATCCATACCATCCGCGAAGTATATTCGAAAGCTCGGCGAGCCAGGAAAGGCGTCGTCATCCTGATAGCTAATCATTCTCTCCTTATCATGTTCTTTGTCCTTATCTTCACCACCATGTTCGTCCGTCAGAATGTTTGCAATCTTGCCCTCAATCTTGGTCTTATCACCCTTAGTTTCCGGCTCTTTGGTTTCATTTGTGGCCTTCATTTTCGGGCTAAATTCAGCAAGCGTCTCATCTTTTGTGTTGCATTTGTTACCATCGCATTTTGCAGCTTCACTTTCCTTTGATGCTTTTCCGGCAGGCTTTGTTGGATCTTTTCCCTTCGAACTTTCGAATCTCCCAACCGAATTTGCGTTAATTCTGGTGGGTAATGACTCGTTTTTTGAGGGATCTGTGTCATCTTTGGTTGGTAATGGCACATTTTTCAATGTGTCATATTCTGATGATGAAAAATGGGAAACATTATCTTCCTCGTCTACATCATGCAAAAGCAGTTCTTTCTTCGAAGGGGTGGAATCCTTTAGGGGCTGTGAATGCCTACGATTTTTAATCTCCTCCAGCCGACGGAGGAAGACTGGCCGGAGCTTGACTGGTAATGTGGTGGCACCACCACCACTGGTGTCAATTTTCGAAACGCCGCAGCCCATTATTATTAGCTATTATATGTGGAAATGTAAAGCTTGAATTTGCATAGAGGTAGGCCGGAAAAAATGAAGGGAGAAAGAAGTAATCAGTGATCGGCAAATGGCAAGAATATTCAAAATGAATTCTTGATGGTGGAGATGAGATTCAATCCTAGATTTAGGGGCCTTTTTTCTTTGTGGCTGTTGGTGTAAAGTTTGACCTGATGTTGAAATTTGTTTCAGTAATCTCTAAATTTGGTCTTTGGTGAACAAGATCCCATGGTTCAAAATTATGTCAAATGTGGATTTGCTGTGTCATATTCTGCGCTCACTCGACTGGAAACCTGAAAATTTAGGAGCCAGCCTTCTTATATTCGTGAATTCGACCCTTGCAGAAAGGTACTACCCTCCTACATATCCATCGAGCTCTTGAACATGTAGACTCCACAACCCCAAATACACAGGGGACGTTGGATTTGATAGAAGCATACAGGCCACGAATTTTTCCCTTATATTTTGTTTAAAGAAATTATCAGCAGAAGAATTTGACCCACCCAAATATTAGATGGGGGAATTTCTTGATGGATACTGGCCATTGGAATAGTCGAAATCTGTGTTCTTACACAGAAAGCAGAGTAATGGATGGTGGCATTTCATGCAACATTTGAGATTACAAGCAAAAGATTATATAACAACACATCTAAAATTTGGGATGTATCTTGAAACCAACCCAATAGGTGCAAATAATTTAAGCTGTGTTATTTTAAAAATATGTTTCAAAACTCCATTGTCCTATTGTCCTATTTTATAAGATATTAATTTCTATTTGCATGCGTGACAGTGGTTTGAAATTAAGTTTTTTTCCTTGAAATGAAATTAAGTATTTTTAGTTTTTTAAAAAATATTAGATAAATTATTAAAAATACGAGCAAAAAATACTAGATATAAAAAAATTGAAATCATAATATAAATCAAGACGAGATAAAAATAACAAATGCATAAATTGAGATGAAATATGATAATAAAAATACAAGTAAATAATACTTTCCTTGATTATGAAGTTAAAATAAATTAATTTACCAAACTATTTTCATTTTAAATAATAATAAAAGCACAATCTTTATTACTTTATTTAGCATAGATCTAATTAGTTTCCGAAACAGAACGGGCGGGAAAAAGACTTAGCCAGAATGAGCAGGAGGCGCCTCCGTGTGGTCTGCTCTTCCGATGAAGAAGAACCGCCTCTGTCCTCGCCGCCACTCCCGAGGTCTCCATCTTATCAAGGAGAGCAAGAAGATATCATCATAGATGACATCGAGACAGATTTCCAAACCGTTAATATCAACTCCTCGAACCATACCCCAGACACTAACAATTCCACCACTAACGGCGGTAATACAAATGTTCGTTTCTCCTCTGAACCCATCCATCTTGACATCTCTGACGACGAAGAATGTGATATTAACAATAATTCCAACAACCGTTCCAGTTACAGCTCGACAAACGGCAATAATCGGAGTGATACTAGTAGTTATTTCAGGGTTTCAGATTCTCCGGTTAATGGGGTTTTAGAAAGACTAGGGCTGAGATTGAAGAGAGAGTGGTTGGATTCTTGCTTGATCTCGCTACGGTCATCAGTGCCCGGGTTCCAGGCGATGGATGATTCATCAAAGGCGAAGCTTTGCTTTGGGCAGTTCTTGTGCTCGGACATGAATTACTGCGGTGCTGGGGTGCTTCCCTCGAACATGCATACCTTGAATTTGGTAGATCTTAAGGGGCCTTTTGTCTTGCAGGTAGATATCGCTATAATGTACTTATTTATGTTAGAACTGATGCATATTCTATGTAGTTGCTGGGGAGTAATTATCTTATAACATTAAACTGCTATTGAACGGGGATATGTTTGAAGAATGCCACAGATCCCACTTGCATTTGATGAAAATGTGGTTCAACATCTGCAAAGTTGATATTTTAGTGAGAATTTTGGTGATCAGTATACTGGAATGAAATTGCTCCGTGGTCTTATTTTTGTTTTGTTCACTGTAGTCTGTAAACATCATAACTCTTTCTAATTTACAAATTTTTAAAACTAAAAGCTCATGTGAGGGCATATTTTACAGCATGGCTGTGGCAGCATAGTGTAAGAACTGACCATAACCTTTGATATCACCTGCATTTTTTTGTTGGAACCATAACCTTTGACCCAACCTGCATGCATTTTTGCTGGAAAACCGATATTGTCACCAGACCCAAACACAATGGTGGATCTAGAAGTTATAAAAGATTTATGGATTTGTGCATGCTGCATATCTAAACCAACTATATGCTTAGAGCTAATTGTCTGTGAGTTGAGGATTCTATAGGTGGACGAGATAGTGAATATCAGCTGCCCTCTTCGTGGAAGGTACCAGAATGCTGGACCAGGAATCAAGAGGTGTCTCAAGTTGTCTATGACGGATGGCGTTCAGCGTGTGTTTGGCATGGAATATAGGCCCATCAAAGATCTTGAAGTTATGTCCCCTGCAGGACTTAAGGTTTCCATTATGTTACTTACTGTTTACCTTTTTTTAGCCAAATTGGAGGTTGCGGCTGCTGAATAAATATGGATCCCACTCAAATTTTGACAAATTATATGCAGATAGTTCTTTTGAATGTTAATGTAAGGCATGGGCTGTTAATGTTGGTCCCTGAAGTTCTGGAAGTTTTAGGAGGCTCTGTTGATGAATTGGCTGCTGCACGGCAGAGGCTTGTTAATGAAATAAATAAGCCACCAAGGGGGAAGAGGTGTGTAATTGGCCTGTAATTTTTTGTTCTATTATTCTTTCAAATATTCATTTGATTCTCACAGTTTTAAGTGGTGGAGGTTTGCCATTCTTTTCTCTATAAAACGAAAGAAATCGATTAAAAAAGGGATAAAAAAGAAGAGAGGTTGTTTTTTCAACTGTGTTCTTCAGTTGCTGTATGTTCGAGTACGAATTTATTAGCATAAAACTCAAGAATGCACTGATATGGTAGGACAGACAGCTTGGTAGGAAGTGTACCAGTGTCTGTACTGGAGGGTTGGCAGTGAGAAAAATATCTGAGTTGGAGTAATTTGAATTTCCTTTTCATTTACGATGAGGGAGTATGACTTGAATCTAGCATAATCAATGTTAACGTCAGTGACCTTCTCGGCATCAGATATTTATCTCAACCACCTTTCATATGATTTAGATTGGTAGAAAAACCTGGAATTTAAATTTAGGTTGTTTAAGATGTTTTAAGAGGGCAGTTGTATCATACTGTGGAATTAGTTACATCTGTTTAGATTGTTTATTAGGAGATCCATCTGATGCTCGTAGCAGTCATTGATCTTAAAATCTTCTTTTTTCCTTTTAAACTGTACCGTCTTCTTGCTTTCACTGATTGGAAAGTTTATACATGATGCAATTGTCTTTGATATTTTCGATGAGTTGTCAATGCCCTGTCACCCTCAGAACTAGGACAGGTGTGGTTCCTCCACTGGCAACTAGAGCGACTCTTGCGGCCTGGACACCACATAATAGTTCTGTTCCAGGGGATGCAGATCGAAGCATCAGGGAAAACACCATAACTTTACCAGGAAGTGGACAAGGTATATACTCTTATAGAAGGGCTCTACTATCCTAACATATTTAGAACGGCTCCAAGCATGTATAGAAGCAGAACATGTGGTTTTCATTGTTCTTGGTTTTGTAGTTCTGAGTTTTATGCTATCATACTCTGCAGAAAATTCATCTGGCATCCCTGCTGCTAACAGGCACAGACAAGCGTATGCAGTCCCAAGGAGTGGGAATAATCCTGACTCTCACACATTATCTGCACCTTGGGCTCCGGAGAGTGTTAATGTTGTGCGCCATAATGACTTACCTACAAGCATGCCGTCACAGACTGCTGGGAAAGGTATGTCTATCGAAGATGATTCTAAATTCGTAGAATAGTGTTTCTACCAGTATTTGTTAGTTAACATAATTTTCATTTATTGTCTTGCAGAAACTGAGTTTATCACCCCTCCTCCTAATGTCAGACCTATGCATGACAGTGTTGCTCCATTGAGTACAAATAATGGTGCTTGTAATTCATCTTTTCCTGTACAGCCACAAGTATATTGTGCTACTCCACAAAATGTTCATAGAACTGCTGGTACACCTTTAATGGATGCTGGGCAAGGTACTCCAATTCATAAGAATTGTAAAGTAGTGCAATCATAAATTTTTCTCATGGTATTACGTTAGTTTCCCCTGATTTACTTTTATTTATGCTTCACAGGAACTTCTTTTCGTACTCCTGTTGATGCTGTGTTTAGAGAAGATGTTGTAGTTTCAAAGATTACAAATGTTTCTGATCATAACACGTCGTCGACCGGTCGGCAAGAAGAGTTTCGAGGACACATTTATGGATTAGAGGCTACTGGGCATGGTATGTATGATGTGGATGTGTATACTGTTGCCAGTTCTCTATCACTGTAATTTAATAATCTGTTTAGGTTTATTCTCTGCCTTGATTTCATTAGGCGGTCATCGTGATTACACGCATGGGGAAGATGTTACGGTTCCCGATAATGCTGAGCCTAATCCATCGTCCTCAGTATACATGGATGTTGAAGAAATATCTGTGGCCGATGATGTGATGCATCCTTTTATATTTTCCGGAGAGAATGAAATTCCCTTCACTTACTTAGCTAGTTTATCCGCCAAATGGACATCGATCGAGGACAACAACAACGCTTCCGTCGTTCGAGGAAAAATAAAGGTGTAATAGATTAATACACTGTTCATTTTGTTGATATCCATATTCCAGTACAGTTCTCTGCTGAATTGGGGTAGTTAGCATATCATTTTCTCTGAATCTAAATACTTCTTGGTGTTGCATTTGTGGTATGATTTTATACCATTGGTTTTTTGTTACCTAAAAGTTAGAACATGGCATTTATCTTAGTTGATTGGTAAATGAATATCTATTTAAGACAGATATGTGCCATGGATAAAGTTTTGGGCCTTTTGCTCTGTTAATATTGCATATGTTGGTATTTTAAGTCGTGTCATACAACCGATCACGGATTAAACAGTATTTATTACCCTATATTAACTAAGCAGTTTAGAGTGTACCATTTGCCTCCCTCGCGTAATTGATAGCCTTGAATTGTTGTATAAACTGATGACTTGTTGCTGTTGATTCTAGCTGTCCGGCTTTGCTTTGGCAACTTGTATATGTTCTATTATGTTTAACCCTTTCTGTCTCATCTGTTTACTCTTTCTGTTTGATTTACACGTAATTATTTTTTTTTATCAGTGCTTTCTGACTGGTGTGAAGGGATTTCAATACAAAAAAAGGACCACATATGAACTTCGAGTTTATGTTGATGATGGTAGCCTGATCTCTGAGGTCCTCGTTGATCATGATGTAGGTGGAAAATATTGAATCTGGCTATATTAATACCAGTGTAGTGTTTGAATGGATTATTTTTCCCTGACATTCGATGTAGAATAACCAGTTTCTCCTCTAGGTTGTACAAAGCGGAATAGGGTTCTCGCCTCGAGAGGTTTCAAGTGCTCTGGCTTCTTCAGACGCCAGGCAGGTCAAAGATATGAAGGAAACAATGAAGCAGTTCCAGATATTCCTAGTTAACTTTGAGGTATAATGATCCCATATTCTGTCAGCTTTTAACCACATGTTGATTTCGGATCGAAACGGACGAGTCTCTAAATACTGGAGTAAATCCGGCTTTAGATGACATTATTAAAGAACCTCTTCATTTTAAAAATTCTGTAAGTTACTCTGTTGGATTTTAAACATTTGATACTACATCTAATAATAATCAATGCTGCGTGCCCTTCATCATGGTGTTGAATCTGGTCAAACTCAACCATGAAAACTGTGAAAATGGTTTTACTCGTGGGCTCCACTTGCTACCTCAAAAGGTAGATGGATGTGCTGTCTGATGGTTAAATTGGATCAATTACTTAGTTTTTTGTTACGAGTGTGTTGTACTATTAATGTCGATCAAAGATTTTCAAATGAAGGATGCATGTGGGTTGACTCATTCTTCAATCCTAGTGAAAGAATATTAATGCTTTACAATATTTTGCACCTGAACTTTGACTTACTTTAGATTCTATCTTTTCTCCTTTTCAGGGGACAATGGTTGTAGAGATGAGTAAAACTTCTCCTGTCCCAGTTGCTCTTGAAATGACTCAGGGTTGTTCAGCATCCGATGCCAGTTTACTCCTTAAAAGGATAAAATCTTCCAATTCTACTCCACTTAAAGATTGCCATTTGAATCCTGTTGATATATGTCCTTGAAAGTAATAAACATGAATGGTAGTCCCAGTTGTAATCGTCCCAACAAAAAACTGGGGATATCAGAAACTTGATTCTTGTAAAAGCTTAAACTCTGGTGATGGGGTTGGAACTTGGAACTTGGGATCTGTTATAGTCCGGAGTGTCGACTGAGTTAACTATCTTTCCCGTATGATATCTTGAAAGATATGGATATTGTTACCTATGAAGACAAGGATGGACGGAACTTGTTCAACCTTTTGTTATCTGTGACGACAAGGACTGATGGAACAAGTTCAACCTTTAAATATCCATGAAGGTTGAGTGAGTTGGGCATCATACCCCACTAAAAATCATGCCTAATTCTTAGAGTACTTTCTAAATGAAAGACATTTTGCACCATGACCTTAAGATCATTGTTTTTTTAATCTTATTTTATGCTGGGCACTGAGAATCCAACTACTCCATCAGAATCTTGGGGAGAATGTGCAGAGTCTGAGTGTGAATTTTCCTAGTGGTGCTTCTCTCGCAGGACTCATTGCTAAGGATTTGAGAAAACTGCTGTTGAACCAAGCTATCGTAAACATCGTCCAGAAACCAAGACATCATAAAGAACATTGTCCATGAACGCGGTTGACGTAGGCTCCCCAGCATTTCAGAGATTTGGAGGTTGTAGGAGCTCCCGTAGACATAATATTATTCCATATTTTAGTGAAACCTAGAAAACTCTGAGAACAATATTCTAGATTGATGTAAAAAGCTTATTAGCCATTTTTTTTTTAACCATTTGGTACGTAGGATTTATAAAAGTGAGTTTGGTCGTGTAATTTTTGTAACTTTGTGATTTTACTCATCTATATTTTCGAGGTTTAGTCATGTATCTTCTGTTTTTTTGGCAAGTATAGTCTTTTTTCATCGAGAATGCCAATTTGACGGCATTATACATTGTCAATTCCACATCAACATTGTATTAGTGACACAACAGCGGCACTGTGGAAAATGATTAAAATTGTTTTTTAAAAACAAAGATGATATACTAAAAGATGATATACTAAACCTGAAATCTTGCGACGAAATGGGTAAGAAACAATATCCACACCCAAGAAAGATATGAGAGCGAAGATCCCATTAGTGAATTTAGGGATCCGCCCGATAAGAATCGAGTGTTTTTTTCTCTCAATCTCGTACCCGACAAATATTGAGCCCGAATGTTCGGGTTTTCCTAAGATATATAGAGAGAATATATTTTTAAAAATTGCTATTTAGAAACTTATATTTATAAAGAAAAAGAAACATTCAACTGTAAACATGTAATATTAATATGTTATGGATAATGTTTCACGGTTTTGTTCAGAAAATTTAAAAAAAAAATTTGTTTTTTTAATAAAAATTTAAAAAACAAACTATTTAGAAACCTATAATCCTATGGAAAAATGAAACAAAAACATATAACTGCATGATAAGACCATTATATATGTAGAGGTGGTATATCTTACCGTACCGAAAATCTTATACTGTATACCGTACCGTACCGTACCGAAAATCTTATATTGTATACCGTAATTAAAATTACGATATAAAAAATTCATACCAATATTGTACCGAAAATTTCGGTACATATAACTAGCACACCGATTATACCGAAATTGTACGGTATAACGAGATTTCGATACGGTATCGGTATATATTGTTTTATACCGAAAAAAACCTTACATTTTAAATTTTTTATAAATTTATTGTTTTAAAGTATTATATATTTAAACTTTTTGTATATTTTTTCGATATTTCGGTATTTCGGTATATACCGAAATTTTCAAATTGTATACCGTTACTGTACCGAAAAATTCGGTATTGTTACCGTACCGTACCGAAATCTTCGGTATAACGAAAATTCGGTAAATTCGATATTTTTTCGGTACGATAATCTCGGTATACCGAAAATTCGGTATTTTTTCTCACTCCTATATATATGTTCATCACTAAATTTGATGAACACAACTCTTTTGCATAACAAAACCATCATATCAAAGTTGTGATTTTCATATTTTTGTCAAGAAAAACATCCCATCATAAAGATGTTTTATTCTTGATGTTAATCGGGTCGAGATTTTTCCGGAACGAAAATGATCAAATGAGATTTGATATAAGTCGGGATTTTAGAAAATTTTGTCAGCCCTAAACACCATCATGAAATATCCAAAATATTTACATTACATGCACGATAATAATACAATTTATCCATCCACAAGATCAAATTAAATTAACATCACATTATTATATTACATGTTAAAGCCCCCACAAATTAAAATTCCTCATCGACGAGACATGACCAGCGGCGAGAGGGTTTCCTGGGACAATCGTCCAGCGTACGCCTGAATTCCCCGTTTTACCCTCACGTTCGTCCACATTTACATGACATTACATGCATTTGGATTCTCGTCACTAAACATCTGTGGAGGATATTCGTATGCAGGCCATTCTGCTACGAATCTCTGAGGATTGAACTCATGATTCTGCCCACGGTAATGATAGTTGGATTCACTCTTTTTCATCTCCAACTCCCAAGTGCCCACCTCTGCCGCCGCTTTGGACGGTGGCTCTCCTCCGCCGCCGCCGTTTTCCTTGTTTTTCTTGGCTTCTTGATCCTTTTCTCCTTCTTCCTCCGGTTTCTTCTCATGTTCTCCGCCTTCAGTAACCTTTCCTTCCACTTCCTTCTCCGCCTCCGTTTCCATGACGGCGGCGTGTTTTCCGGTCCTCTTGTGCACGTATTCGACTAGAGTTTCGGGCTCGAAAACACCTCTCACGGTTACTTGTGATTTTTTAAGGTCTGCCTCTGCACTTTCCACTCCTAAACATAAAACCATCGACCCTGTTAATTAATGCAATTCGTCATGTCGAAGAAAACTAGTTAGTCATGTTTCACTTGAGGTACAAATTTTTAAAAATCAACGTGTAGAAGATCATGAGTATTATTTTTAAGATTTAATATTATATAAGAATATAATACAAAAATTAATTCTTACAGGTAATTAAGAATATTCAAACCCTTGTTACTTTTTTAAGAGATGCAAAAAGTGGCAAAGAAAAGTAAACAATAATCTTAGCAAAAACAGGTTACCAATTGATTGATTACAGACTGAAAAATCCCACTTTTTTTTTCATGTTCTAAGCAAAATGGAGGGTAAAAACACCCCACCTTTCATTCTTTGAATGCGTTTCTTGATTTCTTGAGCACAAGCTTCACAGTGCATGCACACTCCCAACACAACCGTAATCACATGAGGAGGCTGTCCATACCCAAAAAACAAAGTACTGATATAATATACCTGAATAAATATAAATTCCCAACAAATTAAATCAAACATAAAGCTAGAAAGAAATGAAAAATGAATTGAACCTCCTCTTTTTTCTCTTCGGATTTGATCACCTCCTCCTTTTCTTGAGGTTTCACGGGCTCATCCAGAGGCTTTGGAATTGGTGAAATGAGATCCACCTGGCGACGGCTCTTCTTCTTGATCCTCTCCAATACCTTGAGTGGATCTGCTTTTTCACCTTTCACTACAACTTTACTCGCTCTGCATTCTGTTTTCACATCCTCCACTCCTGCAAATTAATTAAACAGGCAAAAAAATATGTCTGATTCTTTGTAAAAGGAGGTGCTTTCAATTTGTTTTTCAGTAATAAAAAAATCCCAGAAAAGACGAGGAATATGGAATCCTTATACCTTCAAAGCCTTTCAGACACCTGCGGACTTTCGTGGCACAACCCTCGCAATGCATGTAAACCTTCAATATAATTTCTTGCGGCAGACGAGTAGGAGGAGGCTGCGGCTGCTCCGCCTTGGATTCTTCGAACTTCTTCCCCTCTTTCGTCTCATCCTTCTTCTCCTCAATCTTAGCAGATCCTACCTGTTTCTTCCCCTCATCCGTTGGCTTCTCCTCTTCCTTCGATTTCTTATCTTCCTTCATAAATTTAAGCAAACACAAACACAGATAAAAAGATTCAGCAATATCAACCAACCAAAAAAAAACAAAAAAACAAAGAGAATAGCAAGAACATGGTCACCTCTCCCATTTGTTTCTTTCTCTCTTCCTTATTATTTTTCCTAGCTAGCTTTCTCTGATGTTGAGATACCCACAAAATGTATCTTTTGTATGTTTCTTGTTGAAATTAAACACGGCCACGGGTGTAAGTACAGTACAGATATATATAATAAAACACAGTATATATTTTGTATAGTTTCTCAGGAGAAAGACAAGTAGCAGAAGAAAGAAGAGAGGATTTGTAATCAGATATAGAGGTAGCAGTGAATCTGGTGTCATCGTGTAGGTGACATGGTCATGACATAGTAAGCGTACATACGGGACTCGTGGCTGTCTCATTATCGACATTTTTGTTTTATTTTATTTTATTTTTTGTGATTATTTATTTTTTCAGTGATGAAAATATTTTTTTTTGTAATACGACGTTTGGTCTGATTTTAATTATTTATATTCATGATATTTTTCAATGTATATGATCATAATTTTTTTGGAGATTATAGAATTTTCTGATAATTATACTGTATGAGTCAATAATTAATAGTTTTTCAAATAAAACTGGAACTCAATCATGAAATTTAATCAAGTGAACTTTGAGCAAATCTTTTCCAAATCAATTATGTCTCATTAATTTAAATATATTCATCAATCCAATTACAACATGAGAGATCGTTTCGTCGATAGATTGACCAGTGCTAGTAGTAATACTCTTTTTCAATTCGAATATGAAAATATAATAGCAACAATAACAATTATGGAATATATATATATATAAAAGTAAAATTACAATTGAAATCTATAATACTATGGAAGAACATGATAAACATCACATTTCAATTATATATGACAAGACACTATTGAGACTTGCTAGTTCTTGTCAATTTATGATGTATTTAAAAATTCACAAATTTTTTGATCAATTTATGATAATTAATTAAGATCGATGCCAGATTTTTCGTTTTCACTCTATTTAATTGAGTGGATCTCATGTGAGAGTCACATATCTTAATCTGTGAGACGGGTCAACCCTACTCATATTCACAATAAAAAGTAATATTCTTAGCATAAAAAGTAATACTTTTTCATGGATGACCCAAATAAGATATCCGTCTCACAAATACGACCCGTGAGACCGTCTCACAAATACGACCCGTGAGACCGTCTCACACAAGTTTTTGTCATTTAAATTTTTTTAAAAAGTGCCAAAAATAAAGGCTAGCTGTAAGGTTAGAAAAAACTTAATCGAGAATACGACGTTGACAACTCGATGAATCGCATGTGGGGTTAAAGCCTTTGTTAATCTGTTTTCAATTTTGGTACATACGTACTCGATCTGGCAATAAATTTTACGTAGACATTAAGTTTTTATTTTTTTTAATGTCAACTTGGTTTGGTCCATATTATTTCTAAGGTCTTTATAAAATGTTTTTAATATGGTTGTCAATTTTGTTCGTAAAAATCAACTGTTAAAATAATGCCAATCTTAATATGACAAGTTATGTAAATATATATAAATGAATTAGATATAGTTTTTTTGAGTCGAGCATATAAAATTAAAAGATTAAAGTTCTTCGAAAAACATACGAGTATCGATTCAAATATAGTATTAAAAAATATATATATACGTACTATTAATTAAGAGACACAATAATATTTAACTAATTTTTAGTGAAATCTTCTTTGAATTTCAAAATTACGCCTCACATGTTTTTTTTTTACCATGTATTTAATTTTGTTCTTCAAATTTAAAATTTAAGAAATATAGAAAATATTATTTTTGAATTTTAAAATATAGATAAAGATAAGAGCAAAATATTTAATAAGATAAGAGTAAAATATTTAATTCTTTCAAAAAAAAAAGATTGTTTTTATTTATTAAAGTTTTAGATTACTATATTACTCTTAATTAAAAAATATAAAAAAAAATCATGTGCGCGGCTGACATTCACATTTGATATTGTTATATCGAATTACTCGATCACGTACGTGTTGTTACTCTTTGCAGACTTAAATAGCAATTTTCCCCCTTGAAATACACAAATTAATGTTACAATGCACATTTTTATATTTATTTGAATTTGAATGGATGATATCGTGTACGTGAAAAATACCATGTTTGCGACGCAGAATGTCGCAGATGATCATATGATAAAAAGTCACGTGTTGGTCCATACAACATTGTCGTCGATAAATAATTTTGGTGAAATATTTATTTTCTAAAATAACATAACGACAAGGTTTAATATTATTTATAAAAAATTTAATCAGGGTTAGTTTCTTAAATGTTCCGATATTTCGTGTGTTTTATTAGTATGTTATGAAATATGAGCGACAAAATTTTAGAGAAATATGGCGAACAACTTTGGTCGAACTTCATTTTTTTTAAAAAAAATAACATGTATTTGATTGTATTCAAATGAATTTGTGAATGTTTTTTTTAAATAAATATTTAAACAATGTTATTTTGTAAGCTACCCGTAATTTCATGTATATATACTATTATATTTAAATGAATTGCTGAAATCAAGTAGGAACCAATTACTAAATTAATGGGCCAATTTGGGAATTCTAATGGATCAAGTGTCAAAGGAGGGGAAACAAGAACAATAATATTCACGATCTTCTTATATGATGATATAAATCAATGGAAAATATCAACAAATTTTAGATCCACGAGTTTCCGAAAAAAAAATTACAAAAAAAGTAGATTTATTAGTAAATGCATAAGAATCATATGCAATATATAATTTCTACGAACTTGTAAAATTATTTCCCTATCCAAAGTAGATGCGAATATGCAGTGCCATGATAAGAATGGTGTAGATTGCAAAGAAAAGCAGAGTGTGTATCATCACAGCTTTCCCGTTGGTTGCGAAGCTCCCGAATTCGACGCGTCTCATGTTGCCCGGGAACTGGAATATGACTCCGGGAGATAGCAACACGAACAGAAGAAAACCGATCAAAATCGGTGCCCAATCCTCCATTGTTCTTTTGCTAATTAATGATCAAGCAAGCTCCAAGTACTAAAATGATCCTTAATAAATTAAGGAAAGTGTTCAAGAAAGAATGTGTAGGTTGGTGTTCATATAAATATTAGACGATGATGTTAGAGAATGGTTCGTTTGTTTTGGTCAGGTTTCATCCTTTGATTGTGTTTCAAGAAAGGACTGCCCGAATTAAGGCATCTTCCTCCACATGTTGAAGGAATCGAATGGAAGAATACCCCTCCCCTCATATGTGTCTCGTAATTAGATGCCCTACTCAAGTTATTGGTCTTATGTAACTTCTCTAGCTTGGGGACATGAACAAATTTGAATTTAAAAAAAAAAAACTTAATTACATTTAAAATATATACAAGTGAATTATCATACATCGCTATTTCTACGAAGACAAAAACTTGTGTGAGACGGTCTCACGGGTCGTATTTTGTGAGACAGATATCTTATTTGGGTCATCCATGAAAAATATTACTTTTTACGCTAATAGTATTTCTTATTTGAGTCATCCATGGAAAAGTATTACTTTTTATGTTAAAAGTATTACTTTTTATTGTGAATATCAGTATGATTGACCCGTCTCACAGATAAAGATTCGTGAGACTGTCTGACAAGAGACATACTCCTAAAATTTAACCCTAAGAGAAAAAATGAAGAAAAAAGTTGGTTTTTTTTTTTAAAAAATAAAATAAAATGAAAATTATGTATTTTGAATTTAAAATGGTTAGATAGAAAATAGAACTAAAACATAAGTGTGAAATATGAAATTAAATTATTATATAATATTATTCGAATTGTAAATTTTTTTTTATCAATATATCAAAATTAGTTATTGTACTAGATTTAATTTTAATTAATAGTATATATTAATATTATATAATCATTATGAGATTTTTTTTTTCCAATTTCTTGTTCTATATCAAATTTATAAGATCGAATACTTGTCATTTTATCAAAAGTTATAATTCTCTTCCAATAACTACAGTTTTTATAATCAGTGAGAATTGAACATATGATTTTGATAACAATTATAAGATTGAAAGACCGACGTCATATCAGAAATGATATAAATAATAATATAACTCAAATATTTTAAAATATTACGTTTTAACTTATGAGCCGACAAAAATAAGATATTTTTCTTGGCATGGCCATATTTCGTCCAATCAAAACCAAGAAATATCGATAGCATATAACCATTGGCTTAAATTATTGCCATGTCTGTACGACCAAGCACACGCTATTTATCCTCCTCTCATCCACGCTGAAATAACTATCTCCACTCCACCACGAATTTTTACTTTGTACTTTGTTCTTCATGAGTTGTACTCTTTTATTGCCCTGCCATTCCTCTTCCCATATCATCACTCCTCCCTTGCAAACCTATTCTCGTTCATCCTCATCATCTTTTCGTAGGAGAAAACATAATGGAAAACAACCCGCAGCAGAGCTCGGCGGCGTACCCACCTGCGGCGCCGTATCACCACCTCCTTCAGCAGCAGCAACAGCAGCTCCAGATGTTCTGGAATTACCAGCGCCAGGAAATAGAGCAGGTTAACGATTTCAAGAACCACCAGCTCCCATTGGCTCGCATCAAGAAGATCATGAAGGCAGATGAGGACGTGCGCATGATATCCGCGGAGGCGCCAATCCTCTTCGCCAAGGCTTGCGAGCTTTTCATTCTGGAGCTCACGATCAGATCTTGGCTCCACGCCGAGGAGAACAAGCGCCGGACGCTCCAGAAAAACGACATCGCGGCGGCCATCACGCGTACTGATATTTTTGATTTTTTGGTGGACATTGTGCCGAGGGATGAGATCAAGGATGAGGCGGCTGCGCTGGGTGGGATTGTGGGGCCCGCGGTCGGTGCAGGTGGAGTCACTGGTGTTCCGTACTATTACCCGACCATTGGTCAGCCTATGATGGGTCGTCCCGCTGTGGATCCGGGGGTTTACATGCAGGCGCCGCCGCCACCATCGCAGGCGTGGCAGTCGGTTTGGCAGACAGCGGCTGATGATGGCTCGTATGCCAGTGGCGGTGGTGCAAGCGGTGGCCACGGCAACCTCGACGGCCAAGGCTAACTCTGTAATTGAACGTTTCCTTTCCTTTGTTTATTAATTTTCATCATTTTTACTTGGATCTGGCGTTTTTGGAGAATTTGTAGGTGATTCTGTTAAGGGGCTTGTTATTTTGATTATTATTCTTCATGTTCGAATTTACAACTAGCGATGAGTCGATGCATTCTGGGAGCACTGTTTGCAGTGACTGCATAGGTTGCGGCCGTGGGCACTATATATGCACCGTCATAATGCAATTATCACCACCCATTCTGCAAATTTTAAATTCCCTCTGACTTCTCCACTGCAGCTTATTGGAATGCTTAAGTCAGTTCTTGACATTTTTTCCTACCATTTGTTGCATTTTGTGGTCGAAGCTGACCTAGCTAGAGACATCTTTCTTCCCTTCTTACCGTTCTTTCTATACTTACCGAATCCACCATACTGTCTTCATTGCATATTAGATCAATGGTACACGACCTTTTTTACCTTATAATCCGCAACAAGATCATCCGGATGAACCGTGCTTGTGAGATGAGGACAATAAGGAATATCGGTTACTACCGATACTTTGATCATTTTGCCTTTTCTTTGACCCGTTCATAGCTGATATATCAACTTTTCTATAGCAGATTTATTAACTGTTCCATATCGAGATTGTTCCTAGACGACTTATTAATTGTTTCATAACCGATTTATTGTTGGATCCGCTGATATTTACCCAATCGTTGTAGCATTTTTAACCTTTTCCATCCAAAACAAGTTCATTTTCATGAACCGTGCTTTCGAGACAAACGATAGAACTATAGTTGAGGCTTAAACTTAGAAATATCACATTAACACCTGCAAATTTAGCAAGTTATGTCTATCCACAACCCAGGCCATTTTACCTTTCCTAGGCTCATTCTATACTGATTTATCAGTTGCGGCATCCATTTCATACCAAGCTTATGCCATTCCACTTCCACCATTATTTTACCAGTCAATGACACTTCATCGGCCTAGTGTAACATGATGGACTAATAGAATGTAGACTTTCGTCTTGTTCCATTCACTATAAGGTTGTTCAACCAACCATACTTGTGAGACAAGCAATAGAACAATGGTTAAAAACTCAAAATATGAACACTTTAATCTTGTAAATATATTTTTAAAAATTTTAGGGACAATAACGTATATGAATGTTATTTTTTTTTCTTCGAGGTTTTCAGTGGTCAATTTTGATATTTGACGGGTTTTTGTTGTTTAATATGCAATTGTTGTTGCATATTGAGAATCTTTCCATGTTATGCACGATATTTGTTTATTCCTTCTATGCGGTTAGTATATCATTTTGCAAAGTTGTATTACTGTGGTGACAATTGATATGAGCTTCATTTTTTTATGGTTGTGCTACTTACTACTTCTGAATGAACTATAGTTATAGGAGCACAAGGTGCACTACTAAACCTCATGCGCGTCGTAGAGTCTAGGCGCAAAGCGCTAGGTGAGGCACACGTTTTATTGAGATGAAGCATCCAGAGGAGTAGTGTGCCGGAATTTTATAAGAGAACTTCATTTTTCATACTCCAACGTACTTTACAAACTATTAAATAACAATAAACAAATAGTCACTAGTCTCCAAGAAAAAAATTAATTAGATTTATCTTGCATTTTATTTTGGATCTGTCCTATATCTAGGTAGCGATCAAAACATGTATAGGACGGAGCCTCGCTATTCCTGGAGCCTAAGCACATGTGTGTGAGGTTTTTAGTTACTATGGTGTAGTATGTGATTGGTTCTTGAAACTGGGAGGTTGGTGTATTACGTGATAGTTGTGATAAATTAGGACATTGCTTCTTTGTGTGATAAATGTTGTACTTCCACGACCCAGAAAACTATGATTCTGTCAGTCATCATAGATCAAGATAACAGTGTGTTACAGCTCACAACATGTTTCCTTCTTTTTTTTGGTATTAGGATCCAAGGTACTTCTTTGTGCTTGGCTTATTTGGTTGTCACTAGCTTAAAGGGTTTGATAGTTGTTGAGGGCTTTGCAAATTTAAATATATTTAATTCCGGTGTAAAAACATATGACTATTGTCTAGTTAATAGAATTGTCAGGGTATAACATGTACGTACACGGTAAATCAAGGGGATATAGAAAGAATGACAGAAAAGCATAATTTGTTGAGTATTCTTAAAAGTTGTGGTATATTTCTTCCCCAACAACTTATAAGGATATTCTCATGGTAGAATTATGTCAAATGTTGAGTTTGCCTCGTTCAGCTTTCTACTTTTGAGACCTGTAAATGATCTACCTCCGGTCTTCCACCTTAATCCCTAACAGAGCAAGTGTGCAAGCATATAAAAAGAATTAGGTCAATAGATGAGCCCAATTTTGGAAAATCAAAGAGAGCAACCTGATGTTGTGCCATGTGAGAAAATATTATTCATTTTTGTGAGCAACTCAGCAACCTAACATATTTGAAGGAATAAGCTTAATAGATGAACTTGATGTTGGAAATTACAGCAAGCGGCTTGATGTTTTGTTGCTATTTGTGAAATTTTTTTCATCTTATTGATATTAAACCCATGGCCATTAATTTGGTTTGGTGAACGTTGATGAAATGGTTTGTTTATTCGAGGAAAGATGTCAGGAGTTGCTAGGATTACATGTAAAGAATTTAGAGGAAGAGAATAAGCCTTTTCTTGGCCGAGTGGACATCAGGCCGGATTGGTTACTTCTTTGGCTTGCAACTTCGCCATCCTTGCAAACGCACGAGTAGGCACGAGACATTACGGAGTTCTATCTGAAAGTGTATAATGGTGTATTGCTTGTGCGAACTATGTACTTGTTGCTTGTGAGCTACAATGTAAGCAAGCCTTAATGGAGTTCCACTGGGTTTTTTTATTGTTCACATTTACAGTAAAAAAATAATCCATTTTCCAAACATGTCAACAAATTAAGGTAGATGGATCCAAACATAGACTGTAAGGTTAATTTTGCAAATATTTCCTGGATTAATTTCCCTACTAAAGTTTGTTATGAACTCATTTAACAAACGCAACTGTCGAAAAAAATTGCTTTATTTTAACTCAGCTACCTAGTTTCTGTCGTTAACTGTCCTATGCTAATTTTTTCATCCTTTCTTTGGTGTGTATACATTCATAGTATGTTTATTAGATCACGGCTCCACATGTGATTGTTGTCGTCATGATTTTATTTGGAGATTCTTATGCCTCGCAACAAAACTTGATCAACTTGCCTTTCTGCTTATAGAATATATGGATGCTTGCTGACATTGATTGTAGCAATCTTGTTTCTTACAGTTGAAATTCTGGTGAAAAGGCCTCTGACTCGCCGACTGCTACATGAAAATATCCCTGGATATGGGTGTTACTGTAATGTAATGACTTGATGCTTCCGGAATTTGTATTAAAGAAAAGTTGATTTTGTGTGTAGGTACTCGAATTTATTTCTTCCAATCCATGTGTGGATCATGTTTTCAGTGCAAATTACAGTCTACTGAATTTTTTTATCCCATGATCTTGGTTCTTCAGTTTCTGCATATGACCAAATAAGGCGTGATTTATATTTTTGCCTTGCATTCAACATAAGAAAACGAAAGAAATAAGAAATAACAATCGATAAATTCTTTGCTACATGGAGAGAGTAAATTGTCAACCAATGTGACTTGAATTCACAAAACCTGTAATTGAAGTGTTTGATTGACCACAAGTTAAATATGCCTGTTGTTGACTAACAAAAATGGAAAAATATTAATCTAACACAGTTTCAAGTAAGCATTAGCCACTTATAAGAATACATTTGGTTAAAGAAGTCATCAGACTTAAAATATTTTTTTAAAAAAAGATGTTTTTTTTAATGCAAAAACTTGTGTGAGACGGTATCACGGATCGTATTTTGTGAGGCGGATATCTTATTTGGGTCATCAATGAAAAAGTATTATTTTTTATTGTAAATATCGGTAGGGTTGACCCGTCTTATAGATAAAAATTCGTGAGACCGTCTCACAAAATACCTACTCTTTTCTTAAATCTACTATTCTATTATTTGGTTACAAAGATTGTTTAAAAAATCATTTTTTTAAGAAACCAGAATGTTTGTTTGTTTTTTTTTTTATGCATCTATTTATATTAAAAATAAAAATAAAAGAACATTTCAACATTTATCTAAATATCAAAACCGTATTTTAAATAACAATACTTTAAAAAAATTAAAGTTATTTAACTTTTTTTAAGCTAATACTTCTTTATCGTAACTCACCTAAATAATTGGAAAAAATCTATAAATTTCATAGAAAAAATTGTGCACAGAAATAGAAAATAAATAAATAAAAATATAAATATAAATTAAAAATTGTGGTGGAAGAGCCGATGTTTTGCTCCTCCCACCCTTAAAGACAATCGACAGAACAAATTACTAAAGAAAGCCCCAAGATCAAAACTCTTGCTCGACGGTTCCTCAATTGCAACGACATTTTTCCCCACTCAACCATGGTAAAATTCTTACATTTTGTTTCTTTTTTCTTTCCACAGCTGATGTTTCGAATTTCTTTTTGCCCCTTTTTTTTACTGGTTGTATCACGGGGATTGATGGTTTCCCGACACCGTATCATTATATGCGTTTTAATTTTCCTTCGCGTTATGTGATTGTGGGAATTTGAATCATAAATATTGATCGAAAATTCATTGGAAAAAAATTGGCCCTGGGGCTGGATGAATTTTACCTGATCGCCTGATGGATTATCATGAGGGTACTGTCTGAGGTCTTACATTAGTCTTGTTTTAATTCTAATTGGACTAGAAATTTGGGATGTCAAATGCAAAATTTTACACAAAGTGGGTCCGATTAATTATTTATTTAATGTTAAGAGAGTTTTGTGCTATAGCCTGCTACCGTTTTGAGTCTGAACCAAACTCCTTGTCAGATTAGCTAAACCAAGTAAACCGGTAAAAGAACAATCACCAAAATGGGTGTCCATACTTTGGATATAACGGAAAAATTCAATCGAATTAAAAATTCAGTTTTCCTATCGGTTTTTTGGTTCGGTTTCGGGTTGTTTTTGTTTTAAAATTTTTTTTGGTTCAGTTCGGTTTTTGTAGATGAAAACCCATATAATTGAACCAACCGTGGTTTTAGCATGCATTACAATTTAGTCCTTATGGTTTAAAATTTTAAAAATTCCACATTTCTTGCTTTATATTTGGATTGTTGTTTTAATATTTGGTGAGATGATTAAAAGCTTGTTGTGTTCCAAAGACGTTGCTATTATTATTTACCTTTTGTTTTATTGTTTCTTGACTTTACAATTGTCTTTTAAAGTTATTTGTTTGTATTTATCTAACTTATTTGATTTTATTTAAATTGTGGTATATAAATTAGCTTGTTTGGTTTTTTTTAGTGGCAAAACTGATGCATTTTGATGAAAGTTAGCATATATTATTTCTCAAACCGAGCGATATAAACTGATCCATTATACTACAAAACCGAACCGGACTAAACCAAACTAAAATGGTTCGTATTTTAGATTAGACATTTCTAAAACCAAAAAACCAAACCGGATTTCGATTAACTGAACCGACCGGTGAACACTCCTTACTTCAAGTGTAAAAGTATGACCCTTATTCACTCTAGACCGGCTCACCGGCTGTTTCCATAGTCTTGATGGAGCGTGATATTTCTTCCCTCCGCCTTTGTCCATGATAAACCTCCAATCATCTGATTCATTTACTAATTCTTTCTATGATATTTTCCCTTGGTTTGTGGGGATTTGTTTTGTATAGTTAGCCCTTCTGGGTTGCTTTCTGATTCTTTGGTTGCTTGGGCCTCATCCAGTTTCATAACTCCATTTGTAGTCCAGTCATGTACTTGCTCACCAAATGCCATCGGATCCAATTCGAGGCACCAAAGCCACCCTACTTGGATCCCCGGATCGCCTTATTGGATTAGTGGGTGCCACAAGACAAATTGGTCGTACTCACTTTTGACATTTATATGATTCCAGAATTTGTGACATATGTTTCACTTCTCATTTCTACGACAATAACCTCACCCTCAGACCTTGAGCATTGACACAAGCTAAGGCACGATCCTTCATTGAAGAGCACCCTTAATCTTGAAGGCCCAGCCTTGGTGAATTTTCAGTACTAGTAATACCATTTCTCAGCGATCATACCAATGGGTAATCATATATTTGGAATTACAGCTTTTCTGTTGAGTTTTTGGTTTTGTCTTCATTTGGCCGTTGCTAATGGTTTATTAGTTGGAACAGCTATGATTGGTAGACCACTTATGTATTAACAGTTGGCACTGCCAGGAGGCGATGTGACAGCTGCAGTTCTCAGCTGCGCTCCTTCCCTTCATGACACATCATCCTCGTGTGCTGTTGGTTTGTTCTTCAAATAATTGAGCCTTCGTGATTCGTCAATGTTAGGAACAATATTTCCTATGACTCAAACACAAATAAAACTCAAGATTCAATATGAAAATCTGAGTATTACTACTCAGCCAAGGGTTTAATCCCTTTACAAGAGGAAGAACTCTTGCCCCTAGCACAAGCAACTGTAAATCAACAGAATAAACGTGAATGCCTCTAACCAGCTACTACTCCACAGTTTATTCTCATTCCTTCGTGCATCTAGATTCTTCCATGGGCTTGAGACTATTGGGCCTATGTCCAACATATTATGGTCCATAATAATAAAGTCCGTAACAGTCAATGCTTCATCAAGACTTTTGTCTATGTCCCCAACTGGAAAATTGTGTAGCATTGGTTTGGTCACCCTGAAAATTATGTTCATCAATTCTTTGAATTCTGCTCTTAATTGCGAGACTCTTCCTGTCATCTTTGGTCTATCCCAGTTGTTTGTCATTAAAGAGAATCGAAATCGCTCATTTGATTGATATATGAATCTCCCAGTTGCTTGGAGAACAATTCCAATCCATCCTTAATGCCAGATACTTCTTCCTGGCTGCTTGGATAACAATTCCGATCCATTCTTAATGTCTGATACTTCTTCCCTTACCGAATGGAAGGCCATCACCCGCTGACCAAATGATTCTGAGACCAGTTGAAGAGAGAGAATTTTCTATTCTGTTGTGAACTTGTGTTTGCCATTGAATTTCTGGGTGGTCTAGCTTAAGCACCCTGGTAATTTCTATTAGACCGGGGTTCCTCATCCATTCCTACATTGGGTCGTTTCTCTCATGGGAGGAGGAGAACACTCCTCCAACATGGCCTTCATATCATCAGTTTGTAAAATTGATGGGTGGTCTGGCCAAACCACTAATCTACAGTTCACGTATATCACTTTGATAGTTAATGTAGCTAGTCGACTCTGCCTCTGATGTTGCATGAAGTTCAGCTCCAATTGTCTATTTGCCTCTGATGTCTCTTGGCTTCGCATCCTGCCAGTTATTTTCTTCTATATTTTTAGTTTGATTCTCTACTAGGAGCACAAATGGTAGAATTGTCTTTCATGAGATTTGATTCTATAATGATGTATGCTTCTAGTCTGTCCAAACTTCTTATGTCGGAAAAAAAAAGGATGGCTATATTCTGGGTGTCTATATCCTCTTTAGATGAGTTGGTTACATGAGAAAATGCTGAAAAAATAATTGATGATGCAAGGCTTTGTTATTTTGTTAACTATATAGTATATACCGATTAGCAAATCTTTATGGTTCATATCAGCCTGCTTTCTTCTCTGTTTGGAGTATTTAAGGGTATGTTGTGTCCTACGAGCAAAACTAGTATACTTTGTGGATTCTCAGAAATTGTAGGGTGTTATAATCACAATTTGCAAATTGGATTGCCCTCTTTGTTAACTTACAATGCTTTATTTTTCCTTCATCTTTAGACAACCTCAAGGCGTGTGGCAGATAGGAAGGTATTGAAATTTGAGAAGAACATAAAGAAGAGAGGTGTAACTGGTGAAACAATTAAAAAGAAAGGGAGTTCTTATCCTGTAGGCCCTGTGGTGCTTGGGTTCATCATATTTGTTGTTGTTGGATCATGTAAGTAGCTGTCTTTCCTACGCGTATGTATCATTTTCTGTCGTATGAGTAGAGAAGAAGCTTTCAGCTTTCACTTATGTACCATATTTTTAACTGCCTTAATGTCATACATCCATGTAACTTTGATTTGTTGCAAAAATTATTTGCGGAAACCTTTTTATCTTTTAAAATGCAACTCATTTACCAGTTTGTGAGCTATGTCCCTAAGGATGACCTATGTCGGTGGTATATATATGCTGTACGCGAAACACCAATGAATATGTCATCCTAAAAATGGGTTTCTCTCAAATCCGGTACAACATTTAAATGATGTCGTGAGGAGACTATTGTAGTGAATATTTTGATAAAGCCGTCCCTGAAATTTTTATGCATCTCGTATGAATCGATGCATTGGTTGCGATGATGATGTTCAGCGAGGGAAGGTCTATGCCTCTGTTTATCCCATCCCGATCCTTGCACGACTCCTAACATATATCTAATGTTAATCTGCTTCGATTGTTGTTAACTGATTGCTATATGTTTTTGTTATTTTTCCAGCCTTGTTTCAGATTATCCGCATGGCAACAAGTGGAGGCATGGCGTAAATGTGTAGTGAAATTCAGCATGTAGATTATGTAACTTGGGCGTGGCGTTCACTTTTGGCATATGGGATTGATGTGATGTGAACTTCATCTCTTAGTTAAAGTTTGATAATCGGAGAGCCTTTTTAGACACTTTTACATCTTTTGGTATGACTTAATAATATTATTATATAAGTGATTGTGTTTTATTTAGTGAACATGATTTATTTATATTTTTGTTTAGTATAATAAATTGTACTTAAATTTTCATATTTTATTATTATAAAAAAATCATCTTAATAAATCTCATATCATATTTAACTTTACAAATCTCATATTTAAAAAAAAACGAGAAACAAAATATATGTAATACATAATATTCATATGATACGCAATATGTATAGACTGTGAATTTTAGTAGGAAAAGACTTTTAAAAAAGTACAAATCAATAAATATAAAAGTAAAAAAATTAGCGAAAAAAACAAAGTAAAAATAAATATATTTTTTTCCGAATATTTATTTTTGTAAAAATAATTATAAAAAAAATTCCGAGATTGTACATTCCGTCATCTTTCTTAAACTTCAACCAATAGGAAATCGTCCACGCGTCATGTATCATATATATATATATAGGAACATAGAGCCCTAATTTTGTTAATCTCCGAAATCGATTCCCAGATTTAGGATAGTGAGAAGGAGAAAACATCCGGAGATATGGATGCTTTGGATTCAGTTTTCGATCCACTCAGAGAGTTCTCCAAGGACAGCATTCGTCTTGTGAAGCGATGCCACAAGCCTGACCGCAAAGGTAGCGCGCCCGCCCCTCTCTGTCGTACGTCATTTGAATTTCTTCTTAATTTTGTGAATCACTGTTGATTTTGTCTGTAGAATTCTCGAAGGTGGCTACTCGAACTGCGATCGGTTTCGTCGTGATGGGATTTGTTGGGTTTTTCGTCAAGTTGATTTTCATTCCAATCAACAATATCATCGTGGGTGCTTCCTGATGGATCCATTCGGTGCTCTGTGAGCTGTCATAATTATTGATATCGATTAAATTTTTAATTTTGTTCCTGAGAGATCGTTTATGAATGTAATGAGCTTCAAAGATTTATTGCATTTAATGAATTTGAGATGTGAAATTGTGATCATCTTTCTCTTTGATCTCTGTTCGTGCATTCCCTTTCTCCTATATTTTTACCCCAAATAAACAGCTCTGAATATGTTCAAAAAGTCAAAAAGAAAATGATACACATGGTTTCTCTACTTCTGTGTTTGAATAGACGGGAAATTGTCCTTCGCCGTCGTTTTTTTTGTTTTCAGTCTTTGATAATTTTTTAGTACCACATTTAAATGTATCACATTTTGTATGACATAGTACCACAATTTTGTGGGTAAAGAGTGAACCCAAAGAAATATTTTGAATGAGGATTTTTCAACAAAATTCCCCTTGAATAGATAACTTTTTAAATTTTTTTCGATGAACAAATTAACTGATAAATGTTTGGAAATGGGAGCTTAATGAGAAAACATGAATGTTGGTTTGGGTGTCAGCTGAAAACGGTGTTTTTATTACATAAATTATAATAGGCATACCATGTGGAGTAGTACATAAATTAGGGGATATAACCAAAAAAGTCGAATTTCCTGAATTGCATTTTCCAATAATTCAGTTTCAAGTTCCTAGAAGATTGAATTATATAAATGGATTCATGTTAATTACATAAAATATCACGATCTTGTTTTATGATACGTTTGAAAAATAGTCTAAGATTTAATAATCTAAATTTGCATTGTTTATTGTTGTTATGATCAAATTTAGTGATAATTAAGTAATAAATATATGAATAATTAATAGTATGTATATAATTTTAGGCAAAATCTTGTGTAAGACGGTCTCATGTGTCGTATTTTGTGAGACCTATCTCTTATTTGGGTCATCCATGAAAAAGTATTACTTTTTATGCTAAGAGTATTATTTTTTATTGTGAATATCGGTTGGGTTGACCCGTCTCACAGATAAAGATTCGTGAGACCGTCTCACAAGAGACCTACTCATAATTTTATGTTCCTATGTAATAATTGAATGACTTTATTTTTTGTTCACGCTTGACTTATTTTTTATGTGAAAAACAATATTTTTCACTCTACATATGGTTTGGTTTGACATATCTGGTTAATAAATACATATGAAACATGAAATCTTCTAAAAAAATTAATTCGATTTGTATTGTCATGCATGTAGGATGCACATAAAAAATGTAAATATGACATGTATCAACTTTTTATAGATATGTGCAAGAGATTCTAATGGGGTCGACTGTATATTTGATGTTAAACTTTTGAAAGAAATGTTCAATAAAACTCAAAAGAAAGTTCTTATAAATTTATAACTCTACAATTATCTATTTCTATTTTTGTCTATTAATTAATTTATTCTAAAAGTGTGGATATTGAGTAATATTTTTGCTACTTGAAAGTGTCGAACTACAATTATTCTCTATTGTCTTAGGTTTAAATTAAAGTATTTGGATTATAGGTAATTTGATATATTTGGAGGTAAAAATGATATATGAAGCCTTATAAAGACAAGTCAACTTATTTTTAATTATATTTTTTTGGATAATAAAATTGGATGTATATGTTCCACTTTCAAAGAGGTTGCACATACAAATGGTCTATTAGAATCATATATTTAGTTAATTAATACAAATGGTCTATTTGCAATATTATTGCATTTTAATGACCAAACTTAGATATGCAAAAAGTCTTCATTTCAAATAGACCATTTTGGCATTAGTGATTCATCTCATTTTATTCATGAAAGGAGTTTTTGCATTAACAAAATTAACAAAGTTATTGTACAATTACAAAACAAAGTAGTTTTGCAAAAATGTTGCGTAAACACGATTGATTATATGGGATGAATCATCAATGACAAAACAATTAATGAGTTAAATCGTCGATAGAAACTTATAAGAAACTCTATTTTAGTTATCGAGAAATACAAATACGTATAACAGAAGATTGTTCAAGTGAAATACTACGTAACTCCAATTAAATATTCATCTACATTTACATAAGAATGTATTTCACGTGTAACTCATGTCATTTTTTCTAATACTATAAACACTCCATCATTATTAAATTACTATTTATCATTTGCATGCACAAACTTTTAAAAAATGACATTCAGTTATCTTTTTGTTTGAAAGTGTGTAAAATTATTATTTATCATAGCCTTGTCTATTCATCAAATAAGCCAGGGGTGATTCAGTTAAATTAATTTGACCCCATGGATTGATAACACGAAAAATTGATGAGATAGATTTTTTTATCGAAAACATTTTGCACATATTTTTAACCCAAAAAAAAAAACACTTCTTTAAATTTTTTGTTCAGCTTTTATTTATCATCCAAAAAAATAAAATGTTTGAGACAAAAACTTGTGTGAGACGGTCTCACAGGTCATATTTTGTGAGACGGATCTCTTATTTGAGTCATCCATGAAAAGTATTACTATTTATGTTAAGGTTATTACTTTTTATTGTGAATATCGGTAGGATTGACCCGTCTCACAGATAAAGATTCGTGAGATCATTTTACAAGAGACCTACTCAATGTTTGATTGATATATTTTTGCAAAAAAGGAAATTACCATATAGGAAAACCACACCCAGGGGCGGAGCCACCCTTGGGCTAGGGTGGGCTCCAGCCCCACCTATTTTTTTATTTTTTTTTGAAAAAAATTAGTATTTTAAAATTTTAAATTATATTCAGTCCCATATTAAAAGTAGAACAAATTTATCAGTTTTATTTTTTTATTTTTTTAGTCTCATGTTTAAAAACTAAAAATAAAACAACTCTCATAAATCATAATTCATTACTGTATGTTGGTTGGTTTATTGTCGTATGTTCTGAAATTATGCGACTTTGAGATAAAAATTCGACGACTCTAAAATTATGTTAAATATTTAGTTGTGCTTATTTGAGTGCAATAATATTGTCTTATGATATATATGAATTTTGGAGTTTAAATTTTTACCATAAAAATCTATTGTTGCATATTTTTAGAATAATAATCAGTTGGTTGAAATGTGTGATGATTATTGATGAGCAATTATTGTTGGGCTTGTTTTGTGATTTTTCTATTTATAATAACCGAAAATTGAATTATAAGTATGAAATTTGAAAAATAATTCGTTGTTGTAAATTTTTGGGAATATTAAATATTTCTAGTTAAATAACTCAGGGAATGAGGAAAATAAAAACTGTCTAGTTATTTTTAAACCAAAAGAGTACATATCAACAAATAACGAGCAAACATCAATTACAAACTCAGGGAATAAAGAAAATAAAAAATGTCAAGTTATATTGGATTTTTTTTTATTTAAAACACGATTATTTAAAAAAATTTATAAAATTTCGGTTAATTGTGTTACTGACCGAAATAATTGATTTTTCGATTTGATTTGTTAGATATTCGTAATAAAGTTTGTCGAAAAAAAAGTTAATTTAATTCGATTTTAGAAAATTAAAATCGAACCTATTACTGTTTAATACAAGATGAGTCAGTCTCAGGTACTCATGAATCCTGGCTCCGCCCCTGACCACACCCGCTACCTTTTTTCATGTCGTTGTCTCTTTTGGCCCCAAGTGAAACTCTGGTACTCCAAAGGATAAGAACCAAAAGAGAGACCCGAATTTTCGTCTTCTACTTTTTACCATACTGCTGCCAAAATCGTCGAGGACACGTGTCATCAAATGGGAGTCGACGGCCAGGATAGACCAAGCAAGCAGCCCACGTCCCACAGTTACGCATTATTATATGATATGATAATGATGATCATAGTGATTATCATCTTACGTGTACTCCTGTTGTGTCAGCTTTCAAGATTGTGATATTTGGTAGGTGGATTCCGTTTTCTTTGTTGAAAAAATCTTTCTTGATCATTAGGAGTGGTGAACGTTTGTGTTTTTAGGTGTGGGTTGTGTGTGAAGTCGTATACATACACAGATACATATATCATACATATCAAGAATGGTGATGGAAGAAAGCGAAACGCCGAGGAGCCCAGAAGCTAAGGTGGGTATGCAAGTGGAGGATTTATGGGATAATCAAGAACAGCAGCTGACACCTACTGAGAAGCTTAACGCTTGTTTTGAGAGTATTCCTGTTTCCGCCTTCCCCCCTGCTCCCTCTTCCCAAGGTAACCTTTGATTCATGGAATAAAATATTTACAGCGGTTCCTGCTCTTAATTGAAGATTGGTCACAACTCTTTGTAGATTGAAGCCTGTTTCGTAATATTTTTTCTGTGTGTGGGGTGAATATCTGTCTGTGAACAGATGATGATCTAACTGATTAATAATTCGTGTTACAGATTTTGAATCTACGGGAGGGTTGATTTGTTCTAGTGAACTTCGGGTTCAATTTCTTATTTTTCAAAGTCAGTTTACTATGATTTGGAATTATGGTTCACTTTACAGTCGTACTGTTTCCCTCGCAATTACTCTCTTTCTGTTTGAAGTTATGCTAGTGTTGCTTTGTATTGGTTTCAAATGAAAGTTTATTGTGGACAAGAGTTGAGAAATTTGTTGCTGATATCTGATATTACTAAATGCCGAATAGGCGTTTGTGCACCAATCATACGCCACTGTCTAGATACTTCTGATAGTAGGTTTTGAAAATATGTCAGATAACTCGTAAAAAATTCTTTTGTAATGTTATGTTAAATATACTTGTGGGTTTACTCTGATATAATAGCATACTATATATGTATCTTGATATCTTCTTAGGCCATTCAGTTTCTTTCGGATATTGGGGCTTAGTTCTAAGCAATTTCATTTGCAGTTATTGAGATAAATTCGGATACCAATCTTGCGGAAGCCGTTAAATTACTTGCCCGTCATAAACTCCTTAGTGCACCAGTTGTGGATGTGAAAGCACCAGAAGATGCGAGTTGGATCGACCGATATATTGGAATTGTAGAGTTTGCTGGCATTGTTGTTTGGATATTACATCAGGTTTGATATTCTCGTTCAATGGTTTATGTCCCAATAAAATTCTTTTGCTTTCTGAATTACAATAATCTAAAATAGATGTTAATTTAAACTTTTGCTGCAGTCTGAGAGGATGGAAGGCAGCAACACTGCCTTTGATTTGGCCACAGGCGACACAGAAGATGCTACTACTGCCTCGGCTGTTGCCGCAGCCGCAAACGGGATGTCATCTCCACGGTTTAGAAGTATGCACCCTGACTCTCCCACAGCAACTTGCGGGAAATTTTTTGAGACTCTTACTTCTTCTGATTTCTACAAGAACACGAAGGTTATTATTCTCTCGCCTCACCATTTGTTATGATCTCATGTTGGCAGCATAAGAAATTGCAGTACCTGTCCTATTTTATAGGCTGAATGTTTAGGTTTACCCTTTTTTCTTGGTCTTATAACCTAACATTGGTCTTTTGAGCTTGTGCTCTCTTCAAAGTTCAACTTATGGCCTAACACCTAACTCCATGTGCCTAATGGATGCATAAACAGGTTGGCGATATTTCTGGATCTTTTCGTTGGGCTCCATTTCTAGCGCTGCAGAAAGCAAACTCTTTTTTGACGATGCTCCTATTGCTATCAAAGTACAGAATGAAAAGTATTCCTGTGGTTGATTTGGGAGAAGCAAAGGTTGATAATGTCATCACTCAGAGTGCTGTTATTCACATGCTTAAAGAATGCGCTGGACTTCATTGGTTTGAGAGCTGGGGTTCGAAGAAACTGTTTGAACTCGGTCTTCCCCTTATGAAACCTAGACAAATCATCAAGGTGCTCGGCGAAAGACATTTGCCTTAAATGAACTCAATATGGGCTAGTTTTAATTTTTTATGCCAAAACTTGTGCTTATAATCTCAGAATTTACTCCTGATTCTATATGTTTCGTTTTCCATGTTCAGGTAAATGAAGACGAGCCTGTGCTGCAGGCGTTTAAATTGATGAGGCAGAAGGGAGTTGGAGGGGTGCCAGTGGTTGAAAATGGAGGAAGTAAGGCAATCGGTAATATAAGCATCAGGGATATCCAATTCCTTCTCGTTGCACCACAAATTTACAGGGAATACAGGTCTCTCTCTATAATTAATCTCTTTTCTCCGTGTTTTCAGTTCGAGTTCATTAAAGAAAACAAATCTGTGAAAAAGCATTAATATGTTTTATTTTCGGATCATGTTCGAGCTTGATAATTTCTAGTACGAATTGAAAAATTATTATGTTTTGTCCATGCTCATTGGGAGTATTTTCGTACTCGTACAGATCCATCACTGCAAAGAACTTCTTGACGACAGTTAGAAGCTATCTAGAGGAGGAGCATGAGAAGGAGTCGCCACTGTTGGGTGGCATGGTAACATGCCGGAGAGGCGATACTTTAAAAGAAGTCATAACGAAGCTTGACTCAATGAAGATCCACCGAATATATGTGGTGGATGGTGGTGGGAACCTGGAGGGTGTTGTAACCCTGAGGGACATAATCTCGAAGCTGGTACACGAGCCTCGGGGTTATTTCGGGGATTTCTTCGATGGAGTCTTGCCACTGCCCGCAAATAGCAGGGTTTAACTTGTTGCAAACTAGAGTTGAGGAGTTGGTTTGTTTTGATGCAAGAATCTTGTATATGAGCATATTCCAAACGAGATCTAGCTACTGGTTTGTCTTGTTTGTGGAATAAAATTTTGAAATGGACTTCGTTTTCTTGCACAAAAGAACCTCTACCATTATACCCATGAGTGCTAAAGTAATGGAAAGAGCTTTTGACCAAAGGTTCTCTCTCTTTTGTTTTGGGCCAGTAAGTGAGGATATTTGTTCTTTACTTTTTAATAGCACTTCTTTTAACCCATGGTTAGTTCAAAAAATCAGTTAGATTCTTCAATGGTGGAAGTTTCATTTCAAGTAAAAATAGATATAATTTTTCTTTTAAAAATACTATCATCGAAATGATTAACTTCATGAATAAAAATTAAGTAAAATAGTAAAAATTGATATAAGTCTAAAACTCTATAGTAGAAAAAGAGTTGGTTAACTGTGAAACAATTTCACATATTTATACATATCTAGTCTGAATCTATAGTGAAAAATATATTTTTATCTAAAAAATAATATTTTTTATTGGTCCGATCGGATCAAATATTTGTTTTACAAAATTGACCGATGAGATGATATTATAAAAGTTTTTGTGATAAAGAAATTTCAAAAACTTGTCAAATAAAAAAATGTTTACGATCGATGAGATCGGAGCTTATTTCATATAAGTAGCGACAAAATCAACCAGACATTAGATAACCAATTTTTTTTTTTTTTAAATAGCTCAAATGGAACAGTCAAACAAGTCAAAGTAACTGAAAGAAACAAAAAAAAAAGTCAGAAAAACACATACAAATTTAGGCAGTATTTACAAAATATTATATTTTTAGATAAATGAATAAATCTGTAGATAGGGAAAGTGAAATGAAATCAGAAGTTGACAGTATTTAAAAATAAAATTGAAAACATTTACAAGATAATTGTGGATTATATAAAAATATTGGAGGTAAGATGTCTCGAAAAGTTTCGTTATTTATCAAAATACTTGAATCACTTTTAAAGATTCAAAATCAATGTGATATAAAATTTTGTATTTTATTTAAATTATGCAGAAGCAGAAACAAAATTTGATATTAAAAAATACAAAAAAAAAAACTGATTTTTTAAGCAAAAAATATTTTTTTAGATGTTGCAAATACTTTTTTTGAGAACCCATAGCCAAAATACATCGAATAGCAAATTTCAACCGACCCACACGAGCTGTAAAACTAAATCCTGAAAATTGAAAATAATGCCAACGACCACCATTTTTTTAAAAGCATGACGAAAAAATAAATTGAATTAAAAATGGTTGACTTCTTATCAAATGGCCACCATTGGACCCAAACTTTGTTTCCACTTGACCATACGGTCAAACAGCTTTCAGACCAATACTGCTTATTAATAAAGGCACACCTTTTATTTTTAAAAGGTAAATTAACAATGTTTAAAGCCAAAAAGTTTGCTTTTTTCTATTTAAAAATAGTTGAAAAGGTAATAACAAATGCATCACGGAATCCTGTCATTTTCTTTTAAAAAAAATTAAAATAATTGTTGGATCTCGTTGTTTTCTAATTCTCTCCCATCATTCTCATGAAAAGCACATACCATATTTCATACGATAACATCATTTTCAGATATAGATAACTATCAATCACTATTTTCTCCAAAGGCTATTGAGTTGAGCCCACCTCCCTTAATCTAAGTACGAATGCAACAAAGGAAGAACATGAAAAGAACGTGTTTCCTATGAATAACGTAGTTTTAAACTTTTCACACACACACATATACCATATGTACCCTGCATGTTGAAAAACACTCCCTGCCTAGAATGGAGTTTCATTACACTACTCGTAGTGATAGATGGAAATTCTCTGCATATTGAATCCCACACTTAAACAACTGTTTTCAAAATCAAGCAACATAAGTCTATATAACAGCAGCCGGCAGACTCTCGTCCACACAATCAAGCGTGGAAAGCCTTTAACTACCATCCAAGGCAATCCACCAACTGAAGCTACACAAAAACAGACTACTATTAGGTATTTTAACTACTGTATCATTCCACATGAATAATTCATCGAATGTAAAACACCTCCTTCAATGGCGGAAAAATAAATAACAATAAATCGAGCATTACTAATTGACGACGTTTAGCCAGCACAATATTAGATGTCTAAACAGGTACAGTAACCCATAATGGCCAACGATACCATTGAAACAACTAGAGAACTGGTAGGGTAATGCTGTAACTTACTTACAGCATGTGAGAATAGCCTCTCCCAACTAACGGAAAAAACATAATACAAAAAAAAAAGAGAAAAACCATGGGTAACGCAGGCTACAGTCTACAAAGAATTCGAATCTTGTTGCTTAAGACATATCCTCACTCCCTCTTTATTTTCAATGTAACTATCAGTTTGGATTCACAACAGAAAAATACATCTAAACTCAATCATGAACACAATCCATAACAAATTGAAGGAATTAAAGAACTATGGCAATCGACTCCCAAATATCACTCTGCTGCCCATTGGGAAATGTTACTCATGATAATAAATACATGAAACATATATAGTTCCACACATTGACGATATAGTACATGTACAAAATTATTACAGTATATCTCAAAGAGGTGTGAATACCTTCCTCTCACAACAGATCGTGTCCAATACACTTACACCAACAGTGAAGAGCACATCAGCAAGCTGAAGGTAGAAGTCGAACTATTCTTGAAAACAAAAAGGATACCTGTCACCATAGTACTGCATTTCTATGTACTTTTTCTTCTCATGTGGTGCAGAATAAGGGGTGTTCCTTCAAACAGATCCAACAAATAATTCTCTAAATCCTCAGGAGAGTATTTAATGTATTTTCCAGCATGCCTCCCACTCTCTAGTTGACTCCCAAACCTTCCCAAGAATGATCGATATGCTGGAATCACTTTTTCCGAAATGGATATGCGGAGTTCCTCTCTAAGCTGAGGATCTGGAACCTTCCAAGCAGTCTGAATCCTATAGATATCTTCAAAACAAATATTGAAGTTCTTGAATCTTTCTTTCAAAGCCACCTTTGCTGCACTACTTGAGCTCCCGCCGATCCCTTCATCTTTCAAACATGATAAGACCTTGGTCCATGCTGCTCTAAGATAATGTGTAGCATGTTGCCGAATCAGACCTCGTCGTTTTTTAATCCAGTTATCACCCAAAGCGTTTCGGAGCTCTGAGTCCTTCACTTTTTGTACAATGTAAAGTATGTTGTTCATCAGAAAAATATACTGCATCGCACCATCCTCATACATTCTCGATTTTTCCTCAAGATTTGATTCCAAAGAAGTTATCAATGCCAAGAGGCGCTGAGCAATGAGAGACATGCTTGTCTCCAAATTATCATTTTTCTCTTTTTCCAATCCTGAGTTATCCTCCACAGTCTCCAATAGTGAATTAAGTGTATCACTATAATCCACAAGCAATTTTGTGTAATTCATGACATATCTAGTGAGTGGATGAATCTCACCATTCTGCATCGGCTTCCTCGAAGCCTCCCCCTGAACAGCATTCTCAAACTCCACAAAAGTCCCAATTGCAGCCTCACCCAGGGCATCTAACACTCCCTTTGCCTCACTACACACCATATCGCCTGCATCTTCATCCATAAAAAGTGCCTGTAAATCTGGTAAAACCGCAGCCAATGCATCATACATATCAAGAATCCTAAACAATTTTTCAGCGGACCTTCTCCCAACTGCAACCGCCTCTCCGAAATTTAAAAACTGCATCACGCATCCCTTAGATGTTTCCAAGAAGCAAACTTCCTTGATCAAATCAGACCCAGTAAAAATCTGATCACATAAACGTTTCTCACCAGATAAAAGACCCCGAACAACTAATTTAACTGCTGGAATCCACTTCCTCATCTTATCATCCAAGGACCGCCATTCCATCCTCTGTACGTCCTCAATGCTCAATTTCTCCACTCCAAGAATCACCAAACACTCGTCAAGAACATCACGGCGAACACTACAATACACCTGGCAGCATTCCTTCTCGTAACCAGATCGGATCATCCGATCTGCGATCTCCCTCAGATCAATCACTGAATCGGGATGGATCAAATCGAAAGATGACATATCATCCACACCAAAGCTAATGCCCCTGCCGTGACCGTTATGACTGTACCTCCCGCTGCTGACATCTTCAATATTTTCATTCACGTCAACGTTGAAAAACTCAGTACCAGCGATAGCAATCGCAGCCGAAGAGGAAGAGATCGAAGATCGATGAAGACGCTCGGTGTCAAGTGCGACGGTGTTGCGGATCAGGATATGGCGAAACTCATCCTCCAAACGAGCCATCGCAAGCTGGAGCGCGGTCTCCGCACGGTCCATCACATCGTCCGCGGAATCTACGGCACGCGGATTGAGGTTGATTTCCTCGGTCAAATGGATGATCTCGTCAACTGCAACCAAGTAATCGTCCGAAAATGAGGAGTCTGCTTCGTTCAGAATGAAATTCTCGGCCGCCGCGAATCGGGGGTCAACAACGGCGTTGGATGTGTTGTCATCGGATGAAACGAAGGTGGAGAGAGTGGATAGACGGTTATCGAAGGAGGAGAGGATTAAAAGCATATCATCGGTGTTGGATGTATTGTGTAGGCTCTGCACAATCCGCTGCGCGGTGGCCAACACCTTATCCTGGCCTTCAGTAGCCGCCGCCATGCGTTCTTCCCCTCCGAGGCGATGTTGGTTGTGTACGTAAAGATTAGATTTGTAAATTAGGGCTTAAGTTGGGGACAATGGGGAAGGAGATATTATTTGTATTTTGTACAGCAAAGGCAAGGGAGGGGCCCAGTTCCTAATTTTGTGTTGATGACGTGTCAATTCTTTTCATTTTATTTATTTTATTTTTTTAGATAATAATAATGATAATAATAATAATAATAATAATAATAATAAATATTTTTTTAGCTCATTAGATAATAATAAATAATTTATCACAAAAACTACTATGAGACTGTCTCATAAATCAATTTTATGATACGAATTTTCAACTCAACCCAACTCGTGAAAAATATTATTTATGTCAAAATTATTATTATGTTGATATAAATCCATGAAATCATCTCACAAGATAGATACTTATAATCTATATTATGTTTTCAATAAAAGCCTTTTACAATAATTAATTTTTATGAAGAAGATATACTAAATATATCAGTATCAAATTATAAAAAAAATCATATTTTAAATGTAATTATTAAAAATATATACATTTTTCCAATGGGCCATAAATTCACTCTACAATATAATAAATTTTGAATTTATTGATGGAATCTAGATGGTCTCAATGCTACAAATATATAGATTTTATGCAAAAAAATTATTATTACATAAAATGTATCGTTAAAAAAAAGAAGCTAAAATAAAAAAATGTGAGCTTGTAGTTTAGTTGACATTAGATCTTTGTAACTATCGTGATATATATTGAACTCATAAATTAAATTAAATTAAATTAAATTAAATAAAGTAAAGGGCAAAGTAGGAAGAATCAGATAAGAAATATTTTATTTAAAAAAAGAAGGTGTAATCTTTATCTCTTGGAAATAAAATAGGATTTTATTTGGATGGTGCAATTACAAAAAGACACGGTTTAGTGATACATATATAAATTTGACCAAGTTCACAACAGATGGAAGCAACTGACTTTCCCAACTGCTAATGAAGACAAAACCAAAACAATTGTTTGAATGATATAAAAAAAAATAATTACAAAGATATTTTTTTTTTTGAGATTTGAGATGGGAAAGACTGGACGACTATAATTTTTAGTTGTTTAGTTTATTGGTAAAAACTTGTGTGAGACGGTCTCACGGGCCGTATTTATGAGACAGATATCTTATTTGGGTCATCCATGAAAAAGTATTACTTTTTATGCTACGAGTATTATTTTTTATTGTGAATATGGGTATGGTTGACCCGTCTCACAGATTAGGATCTGTGAGACGGTCTCATATGAGACCCACTCTAGTTTATTTGGATGGCGAAATTAATAAATTATTAGCGAATAGAGAAAAGACACATTGTGTGTATAAAATAATGACTATTATATATATGAATCGTGATCATTAATATATCGAGTTTATTCATAATTTTTTTTTTATATTTTTTAATTATTATTTGGATAACTATAATAACACTATTAAAAATTTGTAAAGATAATATGTGAATTTTTAAAATAAATTAAATATTGCAGTTCTTGATAAATTATATGAAAAATATTACTTATCTAAATGAATAGTGTATTATCATAAAAACTAATTGGTGTCACAAAGTTGGACCAACTTTTATATTGAGTATAGATATGCACAATATTTTTCTCTGTCAAGCATCTGACCATTGGTCATAACAAAATATTTGAAACATACACATTGTCTCATTCTTTTTTTTTAATAAAATTACTTCCATTAATAAAGTAAAAAAATTAATTAAACAATTATACTAGACATCCCCGGGAGATAATACAACCCAACAAATCACACCTAATCATACAAAATTTTTAAACTCCAATTAAGGTACATCCATAGAATTTGGAAAACATTGAAGTAAAAGGATCTTGATCTTCTTAATTGTTGCGTCCATATTTAGTTTCTCCTTTTCAAACATCATTCTGTTTCTTACATTCCAGACATGGTAAACTATAGCTGCAAGAGCCGAGCATCTCATCTTTGCAAACGTCGAGCTCCCTCGATACACACCTCTAAATGCCTTGAATACCGTCGTTTTTGAACCCATAATTTTTTCTATGCCAAGCCAATAACGAATTCCATTCCAAATATGCGCAGAAAACGGGCACATGAAGAACAAATGCACCATGTTTTCGTCATTATGTTGTATATGACGCAAAATATAGGACATGAATCTTAAGAGTACTGTGTTTTTTATAAAAATAAAAACTTGTAAGTTTGATGAAATCGTTCCTTATTTCATTATACAACCAATTCACCAAGAATATATTCCAGGAAACAGCATGAAATGAAATTTTAAGTTACAGATCAATGTATAAGTTAGCATTTAATTCTACACTCATTGAGCAGTTTATACAACACACTAGGCTACAAAATTATTCTTATATTTTTTTACAGTTTTTCCATTCCAACAGTTTGCATAAACAAGAAACATCGATGCCTAAGTCCCATAAAGATCTTTCACTGTTTGGTTAATATCAATCAAGGGAACACTGGCCCTTCTTTCAATGCATTTTTTTCTCTCAGAGCATGTTTGTTGTTCATGTTTTTCAATAAAATGGCCATCTCCCCTTTGTTGCTTCGAAAAATTAGCTGTACAAACTGCACTTGCCGATCATTTGGATGCCTTCGTCTCCAAATCCGATAAGATCTTGTTCATATCTTCGAAATACGGCCAGCTTTTTTGCATTTTCATCTCACTTTTACTTTCCTGTCGAAACCGAAATAGCAGACCAATTTCAGAGAGATTTTCTTGTCATGTAAAGCTTCTATTATGGATAATTCATCTAAATAAAAAGGAAAAAGTAACCTCGTATTTCTGAACTAGAGACGTCCACAAAGATTTACACTGTCCTGGACTTCGAGTAATTCCTTCAGACGAGAGATTTGAAGATATCTCTTCCCAAAGAGCCATTCGCCCCCTGAGGACTTGGAACCTGCTGTGAAGTTCCCCACGGATTTTGATGAGTTTCATCACTTCTTCGGGTTTCCATTTGTTCCTTTTTGCCGGTATAGTAGTTCTTAGACTAGAATTGGGCAGGCCAGAATTGAGTTTACTGCTTTTTTGTTCGGTTTTTTCTTCATGTTCCTCTTCTGGAAGCAAGTCGCCGTTCCCTTTGGATTGATCGAGAACTGATAAGGTTAAAAATGTCTTCCAGAAATCTTTAGACTCATCAGCAATGAGATTACTCTCAGGCAAGTCAGTATCAGACATCATTTCGTCTTCGTGAAGAACTATCTCATTATTAACTGCCAAAAAAAACATACATTTCCAAAAGTTTAGGAAATCAAATCAAATTTCACAAGGGTAGTATTTGGATTGAAGGATTTGGCTTTGAGAAAATGATTTGAGGGAAGTATTTCAATGTGATTTCATTTGTATGAATTTTAAATCCATTACATTATTAGTTAATAAAGAAGTTAAAACATAACATGAAGATTTCAAATTCACGTATTTCAAGAGTGCCCAAACAATTTGGATGCATTTGGATCTAGGATTTGAAATTCTTTGACTTTAAAATTCTCTCATCCAAATGCACCTAAAAGGTTGTGATAAATGTAATTCAACAAGTATGCTTCCAAGAGCTATAAAATAGAATCAAGCATTAGCTATTTTACCCAAAGAAAAACTAAAAAAAAAGTGCAACTAAGATATCTTAAGTCATATATCGACACCACTACCGTGTTTCGACTTTTGTATCACATAGGCAATCAAATCTCACGACAAGGGGAATTGTTGTTTTCCAACATGTATTAAGTAAAATATATGTTTGATAAATTATGTGATACTTCAAATTATCAGTTTTATATCCATTTCTTTATAACACCATAAAAATTTTGTTATATCATCTTTACTACTTTATACCTGTCATGAGCCCAAGTATATTGGGCCTAGAAAATTAGGATCATGCTTTTAATCCACAAGAACACACTAGAAAAGGAAGTAACTCGAGTAAGGGGAAAGAGAAACAAATATATAAGGCTGGTGTTGGTAATAGGGAAGGCATTCTAGCAGATTGATTGTTTGGCTAACTTTGTGCTAGGGTAGGGAGAGAGGAGTGCCTTTCTTCTTGTAAAGGATTTGATCCTTGGCTGGGTGTTTCACTCAGATTATTATAGTTCTTGGTTCTTTGAGTCACTGTAACTGTGCGACAGTGTTCTTGATTCACTATTTTCTAAATATCAGTTTGTATTCTCTCTAGTTTGTATTGTGGTCATATCAATACCATTGAATTTCAACCCCACGCCTTCCAACCACCTATTAGATTTAATGCACAAAGATCACAGATAACAGACCTAACCCCAGAAGTTCGTAATGAACAAACAAGTATTTGGTCTACAACTTTGAAAAGAGAATATTGTTGAATAAAGAAGTGGTAAGCAAGAATAAAACATTACCTTCCAATTCTAGTTCTCTCGTGTTCCTCAAAATTGCATGGCCATTTCCATTTTCCTCGAGTAAATCAATAGGTTGTCTCTTATTTTTCTGCCCATCGACCGATTTTCTCAAAGTTGAAACCTCAGAATTAGCATGCCACTTCCCAGATAGTTTGACATTGATCTCATCAGCTAGAACTGCAGCAGGATTTTCAAAAGCAATTGCAATGACTTCAGGTCTTTTGCTGCTGTACTTCCTCACAATTTTTCTCAAAACTTCAGAAACCGTTCTTTCCATGTGGGCCAGAGGGCAATTTACAGGACAGCTTGACAGTGAAGCATGCGCCGCTTTATGAAGAGCGTCTAAGAGTTTTCCTTTGTCAAGCCATAAGCATCGTGTACTAATTCTTATTTTTCCTTTTAAAGTCTTTTCGACTGAATCATCCATAGCTTGAGGGCGCAAAATTTCCATACTACGTAACAGACAAAAAGATTGTTATCGAGCACAAAGTCAAACAAAGTTGTTTTTTGCTCCCCTCAAAAGAAAGGCACACCTGACAACTATAATACCATCAAAAGCTATCCTCATTCTTTCGTCAATGCACAGTTCAGCTGCCGTACCAAATGCTTTGTCACCATCATTGTACATCAACTACATGATCAAAGTTAGACAGCAGAATGTTTTGATTTCTTCAAATACAAGAGCATGTTTTCTTGACATAGACGAGAGATGGAGAGAGAGAGAGAGAGACCTGCAGATTCTGTTTACCTAGGGAAGCAAAGCCGTTTGACAGGACCCTCCTATTCTTCAAATGTGACACACCCAGCATTTCACCGTTCTTTATAACCTGAAAGGACAAAGCAAGTGAAAAAGGAGCCCAGTAGATATAATCTAGAGAGAAATTTAAAACGTTTTGATCAAATGATGATGATCATTTACTGACAAGAGGGAAATAATGAGGCCACTCTATATAAAATTAAGCCAAAGAATATGAAAAACTTCCAGGAAAAAAAATCTACTAGGAGAAGAGAGATTTTAACTGAAATAGGTTACTTACTGCGGTATGCCGAATGCCAGTTGACTTCCCAAGCATTTCATGCTCTCTCAAGAATAAGAGTTCTCCATGAATGGGTAGAAAGTGTTGTGGCTTAACAATTTTTAGCACTTCTTCCTTAAAAAACGAATCATATTAAATTCCACAAAAAGTGAAACAAAAACATAGTGGAGCCCACAATGTGTAAAATTTATCTCGCAAATTACGGGGAAAAAACAGTACTATAAAATAATTATTACAAGAAACTAGCAAAATCACCCTAATGTTATCTGGTTTCTCATGTGACAACAATTTCTAGACAATTCCTAAAAAGCTTGGCGTGGATATGCAAATTATGGAACAAAAAGAAGAAACAACAATCTCAGGATGAAGAACATCCACTGATCTACATTTTAAAATCCCAAGACCAGGAATATGGTCAGATATCCCCATGGGATAAATTATAGAGTTTCCTAATTTTTTTCTTCAAGTAAAACTAAATCAGCAGCAGCATTTCATTTGTTTGCAAGAAAATGCAAAGGTGGATAATCAGAATAACATGCAAACAGAAAGGAGAATAAATGTGCTCTCTATGGTTCTAACAGCATAACATTATAGGCATGTTATGAAACCCGAATGTTCAAGAATAGCTTCTGAAGACGGCAAAAAATAGAAATTCAAAAGAGACTCTTGTAAAGAAATGAAAACCATACCAGTTCTTCACGATAGGCATGACCGGATGTATGCAACATTTCATTTTTTCCCATCACTATTGTCGATCCAATTTCAGATACACGATTTAGCATTTTCATTACTCTCGTCTCATTACCTGGGATTACCTATATTAATAGGGTTTATTAAGCAGTATCTATGGAAAAATGCTAAAATAAAAAATTTTAAATATACAATCAACCATACATGGTTCAAAATATTAAAAAATGGCAATTTGTATAAGTTGGTGCTCCTACACTGTTTTCACGTAAGTAAACACTATCTCTATCAGTTGCACTAGTTTAATTCACAGATGACCGACATTTTGTGGATAGTTGACGCCAAAAGCACAGAAATACAATTGCGCTAGCATAACAAAGCATCTGATAACAATATTAGAAGCATTTTTCTGTTAGTTTAATTCACAAACGACCGGCGTCTTGTGGATAGTTGATGCCAAAAGCACAGAAATACAAGTGTGCTAGCATAACAAAACATCTTATTACAATATTAGAAGCATTTTTTTGTTTTTCATCCTTCGGTTTTCACAGGGCATCGAAACCCCCTCTAGAAATTTGTGAAACAATATAAATGAATGATGCAACCGATTTACAAACCACAAATGCTCATTCACAATCAACTCGCTGTGTCACACCGGTTGTCTCATAAAATCCCTTACTCAAGAACCAAATTATGTCGTGTCCACACCATCTTCTTATTTTCTTCACTTTATTTGTGTGACAACACATTATTACATTTGCATGTATTAACCCAAAATATGAAAACTACTGACAAGTCAGATTCGTTACCTTCGCAGAATATAAAATCAAATCGTCTTTGTTCAACTTGAGAGAATGACTACTTCCATATGATGCAAGATTCAGCGCAGCACGTGGTTCAGCCTGAAGAATAATAAATCATACGCTAGTCTCACAATATGGAATGAAGCACAGGAAATAACCCAAGCATAATGTCAGCAGTAACCCACTTGAGAACCAGTTGTGACAATCAGCAAGTCCTTTGGGGCATAAGCATCAATATCTTCCACTTTCACCTGCACACCAAAGTTATCTCAGGAGGCATAGGGTAAAAATGACAATACAATGAGAACAAAGAGATCATAATCTTCAACTTGGGGCAGAAGAATCAATCTTGCCCTTTATTTTAATATTTTCACGTGTCCATAAGCTAATTTTTCAGATCTGCGGAACTTCACGTTTTCTATCCAAAAATTAACATCCAATTTCAGGGTCGGGTGACAAAACGGAAAAAGGAAAACCCAAATAATACTGAATAACTAATTTGTTCATGATACCACATCGACATAATATTTTTAAAATTTATGATAAAAATTTGAGCAAATGTATATTTGATGCCAATTGTAGTTGCTTGTCATTCCACCTCACTTTGCACCAAAGATTAACAGAATTTAGTGTTGAAAACACAACGAAACCAGTTACAAAAAGCTCGAACTTTCTCACAGCCATCCTTAAATTGTAAATGGAGCAAAAAAAATAATGATTCACAATATCTCATACCAATTTAAGGAGAAAAACAAATCAATCTAAAGTTCATCATAAAGCAAATAACATGCCAGGACTGCTGGCACATGTTTAAGGTTTAGACATGTTATCCCGTCTTGGGCCCATTGAAGAGGAACATCAAGAAAGACACTGGCATAATCGACTATTAACAACTACTTGGTGCAATCAAAATTGCAATAATTTTATCCTTCATTGTAATTCCCAAAACAGATGAAAAAGATTATTTGATTGATGTCATGTCATTTTAGTAATTTTAAGTCCATGACATTTTAGTTCATACTCGTGCCCTGGGTTATGTGACTATGTCACATCGTGAAAAAAGAAAATCAAAATATATATCATAGATCCACCTAAAATCCAATTTGGAAGAGATATTTGTAAACCACAATTAATGTAAAAAGCCATTACCAAAGTTAATGGATCGATGGGTGCCTTTCCATCTCTCCATGCAGCATCCAGGTACGTCCTCAAGGACATACCAACAAACACCTAAAAAATGGATGATCATGTCGTCTCAATGAACTTTTCAGAGTGGGCCAAAGGAAGAGAAACATTAAAATAAATTTGGAACATACCAGCTTTCGGCCAGTTAAATCAGCTGCTGCTTTTACACTTCCCAAGCGGTGAATATTTGACGCAAACTGAGTGGTTATTACCCTTCCTGTGGCAGATGAAATATGCCTCAATAATGAATTAGCCACAACTGTCTCGCTAAGTGTCCTTCCAGGAGAGAGTACATTTGTTGAATCACTCATCATCTGCAGAACAGAATATGGATAACGAATTGCATTTCATGTCATTTTTTAAAAGAATTTTGTTGGTGCATCACTATACCAATGCATGAACCAATGCAAAAGTTTTCGACTTAGCACTTTTAACCAATTATCCGGACAAATGATAGAAACCACCAGTGGAAGTCAAGCCTAGGACCAAGTTTGAGAATCATAACCAGGTTCAGAGGTGGTGCACACTACCCATTGATCTCGACGTCAAAAAAACATCAAATCATTTTTTCCCCATTTCCTGGTTTTTCTTTCCTAGTTTCAATTAGTTCACACCAAACTAAGCAGGACATTACAGTAAAACCCTGAGTCTAGGACAACTTTTACTTTTCTGCTTTAGTTATGTATCACCATTTAAGGAAATTCAAGCGTCTTTTAAAGTCGAGGAAAAAAAACGGTAATTAGCAACACCATTTCAGGACTGTGCAACTTTGGATGATCACAATTATTATGCTAAGCAGCTAAGGCAACCCAAGTAACTTATTAAAGCATTCAGGTTAATCCTTGGCCACATAAAGTCAAATACTGCAGCAATTATCAGAAACCTGAGTGACAAAAATCTGTGCAAAAGTAAAAAAACATGCTTATGAAGATAATATCTGCTCTTTGATCGGCCTTTTTTTGCTGTTTGATGCAACAACGGTATTTAGAAAATTCTCCATTGCACAAAAGGCCGGGAATCAAGGTAGATAAGAATTAACTCTAAAAAAACATATTCATAGCTTGATGCACCCATAAATCAAGTCCATATGACCTGATCCTATATAATCCCCATTACAATATAATCCCCATTACAATGTCGAATCACATATCACCAAGTAAAAAGCGTCCATACCGTATTTTGTGAAGCATAACACAGAATTAAAAAACAAAAAAACAAAAACATTGACGAATTTTATCAGCATACGCTTTATAGAAGGAGCTGATGCACAACAAGAAATGGAGTTTCTTCCGGGTTTTTCTTGATACCATAAGAGCTTGTGGGTACATACAGGAATTACACCCAAAGAAGCCATTCCTGAACAATACAAATATACACTTGGACTTATGCAAGTTTTCCTATATCTGGAGCCTTTCAATCCAGAAAGAATGAGAGCTGGGGCAGCAAAATCCAAAACCCTGAACTTCAAAATGCTAGAGTGCGCGTGTGCGCGCAGGGTTTAAGCGATTTGTGATGCGGGAACAATAGCTAATATCCGTTGCTTACTTGCTTATCATCAACAAAATAAGAAAGGGAGAGGAAAAAAGAAGAATGCTGGAAAATGGACCTGCACCTTGACGTCATATGTCGCATCTATGTGATCGGCGTTTGTAAAGAAATCAAATGGAAAATAACTAATCGTATCTGGTCTAAAATAACAATTTTGTGCGACAAAATTTATATTATTTATAAAAAAATTATTATTTTTTATATTCAAAATATTATTATTTTTATTTTAATTATGAATTGAGTGAATCGATTTTACGAATATAAATACGTAAAAATATAGTAAAACAATCTCACAAAAGATTTAATAAAAAAATGAAAAATTACACACAACTTGCTTGCGAATAATTTAAAGTTGCCTACAAAATATTAACGAACATTAATATGTTATTTTTTATATGATTTTTTAGTAAAATATTTAAATATAAAAATTATTCAAAATGATTTTTAATTCAATAAATATCATCTCAAAAAATATCTAATATAAATAAAATTATTAATTTAATGAAATTTCGTTTTTCGGTCGGTTCGGTTTTGATATATATAATCCGAAACCGAACAAAATAAACTTCGTTTTTAACATTTATATTTGAATTACAAAATTCGACTTTCAGTTCAACGTTTGGTTTTTTCGATTTTTTTGGTTTCGATTTTTTTGGTTTTATCCGAAGTTTGAACAAAGTTAACGATTTCGGGTCAAATCCGTTGACTTGATTAACCTGCTCGTTGACCACAGCCGGGTTAGATTTAGGTTCAGTTCAAAGCCACCGTGGCTAGGTATACTTTCGTCAACTCCAAGTCCAATATGTTTAAGATATTTTATTATTGGCCTAAAAATTATTATTTAATTGTGCTTTTAAAATAATAATATTAGGAAATGGGTTGATAAAAAATAAATATTTTGATAAACTATTTAGATGCACCGGAAAACCAAAACCCTAAACCCTAACTTCAATACACAGCCCCCGCCCCCAGCAATCCGTCGCGTACGATATTCCTGTGGGGATAGAGAGGGAGTGAGTGATGGCTCTGTACGTTTTGTACGAGTCGGCTTCCGGATATGGGCTGTTCTTGGCGCATGGGATTGATGAAATTGGGCAGAATACGGAGGCTGTTAGGACCTCTGTATCAGACCTGAACCGGTTCGGGAAGGTTGTAAAGCTGGCCGCTTTTAGCCCTTATGAGTCTGCGCTTGATGCTCTGAACCAATGTAACGCAATATCTGAAGGTAAAAAAGGCTTTGGTTGCTTTCAATTTTTGGAGTGTTGTCATTGCTGGTGAGAAATAGTGTGATTTTTTTTTTGTATGTGGTTAATGCGAGATGTAATCATATCCGCATCCAATAATTTCAAGGCGCTAGCAGGTAACATCAATTTTAGAGGGTTTTAGAAATAGGAAGGTGGGAATAGAGTGTTGTGCATTAGAACCTTGTTGTATGTTGGCCTCCTGTGCCTTTTTAGTGAATTATGTTCTTTTTCCAAAACGGCAAAGGAAAATGTGACACAACTCATGACTGAGTTTTTTTTATGTGCTATTATTCTCTTGGAAGTAGGGAGATTTCTTGTTTTATTTTAAAATGCTATTGCTGAAGTATTAACTAATATTGTTTGTTTGCTCGTTATGTGTGTTAAGGACAAATGACTGATGAGCTGAGGAATTTTTTGGAGCTCACCCTTCCAAAAGTCAAGGAGGGGAAGAAGCCAAAGTTCAGCTTAGGAGTGGCAGAGCCAAAGCTTGGATCAAATATTTATGAAGTAACTAAGATTCCGTGCCAAAGCAATGAGTTTATTCTTGAGATTGTTCGAGGTGTGCGGTTACATTTTGATAGATTTATTGAGAACCTTAAGGTTAGTCATTATCAATACTTTTTTCTTAATTTGAATACTTTGTTGTGTATTTAAAAATCATGTATTTGATTATCTTTAATCATTTTATATGTAAATAGTCCGGTGATCTGGAGAAGGCACAACTTGGACTGGGTCATAGTTACAGCAGAGCAAAGGTGAAGTTCAATGTGAATCGTGTAGACAATATGGTTATTCAGGCTATCTTTCTCCTTGACACTCTTGATAAAGATATCAATTCCTTCTCCATGAGAGCAAGGTCAGTTTTTAATTTGGCTAGTTTGGGTGTGTTTGGAGTATGTTAATTATATACTTTAGGCCTTGCCTTTGATGACTTGGATGCTTATTAGTTCATCTGTGATCCTTTTTAGTTTTTTTTTTGCTGTTTGCACGCAGTAACATGCAGATGTATGATTAATTTTGGGATGTATTTCTTCTTTTTCATGCAGAGAATGGTACTCTTGGCATTTTCCTGAATTAGCTAAGATTGTGAATGACAACTTTCTATATGCCAAAGTCGCAAAATATGTGGATGATAAATCACTGTTATCTGAGGGCAACTTATCAGACCTGACAGACATGGTTGGGGATGAAGATAAAGCAAAGGAGATCATAGAGGCTGCCAAAGCATCCATGGGTACAGTTTCCTATGATCCTATCACACTTGGTCTGTGAGCGCATGCTGTTCTATTATTGATTTGTGTCCTTTATGTTTTCAGGACAGGATTTGTCCCAAATAGACTTGATTAATGTCAAGCAATTTGCTCAAAGGGTGATTGACCTTGCTGAGTACAGGAAAAAGCTGTACGATTATCTGGTTTCCAAAATGAATGACATAGCACCTAATTTGGCTGCTCTTATTGGTGAAGTTGTGGGAGCACGTTTAATTTCCCATGCTGGTAGTCTCACAAACTTGGCAAAATGCCCTTCTTCTACTCTTCAAATTCTTGGTGCGGAGAAGGCTCTCTTTAGGTAGTTTCATATTGGTGGCATGTGTGTTGATCATTGTTTTAATTCAGTGCTTAAAACAGTTTTGATGTTTATTATAATTAGGTGAATTTTTTTTCAATTTTTCATTTCCGGGCTTTACTTGGTCATTTGTACAGAGCATTGAAAACTCGTGGGAACACTCCAAAGTATGGTCTTATTTTCCATTCTTCCTTTATTGGCCGTGCATCTGCTCGAAACAAAGGCCGAATGGCTCGTTATCTTGCAAACAAGTGCTCTATTGCTTCTCGCATCGACTGTTTCCTAGGCGAGTTTATTTTTATTTCACTACACATAGATTGATTTGAACTCAGTCTTGTGCGTGCCATCGGGCGTTGATGAACCTTGTCATATTTTTATGATGCAGAGAAAAATACCACTGCTTTTGGAGAAAAACTTCGTGAACAAGTCGAAGAGCGGCTAGACTTCTATGATAAAGGGGTTGCTCCTCGTAAAAACATTGATGTGATGAAATCTGCCATCACAACTGTTGAGACCAAAGGTTTGGGCACATATTCAGTTCTACTTCTCTATCTTTACAATATTGCAAATGAAATGTCAATTTATTGCATGGATAAAGATCTACAGGCCTTCAAGTTCTGAATTTTCCTGGATGTTTATTAGAAAAAAAAAATGGATCATAGAAAGGAGGAGAAATGGCCAGTTTTGGTAGCATATGTCCGTGCTTCAACGACTTAGAAAATATCTCGTGTTTGCTTTGATCTTCGTTATTTCCATATATACACTTATAAAACCTATTTTCATCCTCAATCTTTGATAGAGGACGAGCCTGCCGCTTTTATGAATGGAGATGCTAAAGACGAGCCTAAGAGTGAAAAGAAGAAAAAGAAGGAGAAACGAAAGATGGAACAAGAGGAACGGGAGGAGAAGAATGATGCAAATGGTGAAGATGGAACTGGAAAAAAGAAGAAAAAGAAGAGTAAAGATGCAATGGCCGTTGATGATGTAGCTGCTGACGAAGGAAAAAAGAAGAAAAAGAAGTCGCGAAATGATACGAGCGAATGAACTTTGGTAAGATCTTCATTGTTTGAGAATTTATATTTTGGGTAGCTACGATGATACCGGTTTTGCTATGGGATTTCGAGTTCATGGATCAATAGTTATAGTTTATGTATCGTGGTTGCTATTTGGTAGAACTTTTTATTTTGTGTATGTTATTTGGTAATAGCATATATAATTTTGCGTTGAAGTCTTCTTAGATTATTTTTCATTCTTAGATTAATTTTCAAAATCATTTATTGTTAAAACTATATTCAGAAATAATTTCAAAACAATTCTTCGTATTTTCGTATTTTCAGCTTTCGATTTTTCTTTTAAAAATACCAAGATATTTAATAGAAAGTCGATGAATAAGTTCGAGGATTTAAGGGGATAGGTTAGAAAAAACTGAAATCATAAAGTCGCTCAATTTAGTTTGTCAAAAAAATTTGAGTTTGTTCAATATATAGTAGTTTGATTCAGTTCTGACAAAATGTTCATCCCTAAAAACATGTACCTAATCATAATAATAATAATGATATAAATGCAAGACTCGTCAGCGAACTGCAAATCTTGTCTTTGTTTCTGAGCTCGTATTTAAACATTGACATGAATGATATCAAATTGAATGTATTTTACTCGAAATAAGTATATGTACAATGAAAATATATTTTTATCGATCAGATTTTAAATAATGATGGTGGAAATAATTTATAAATAATTCACTACAAATCTTTATTTGAATTTCATTAATTTATTACTATTACGATCAAGTTGGTAAAGAAACAGCTCAGACGCACGGCCGTCGTTTAAACCAATATCCAAACATGTGAAAAAATTTCACAAAAAACATCCAAATTCGACAAAACTAGACATCGTCTACAGCAAGTTTTGAATCAAGAAGAGAGACCTCCTGGAAGAATGCCTTGAAGTGTTCATAAGAATGCTTTACATCATCAACTGCACACATTTCTCTAATGCTATGCATCGACAGTTGTGGAGCTCCGACATCAACAGTGAGGATGCCAACACCACTCGCCAAAATGGGACCAACTGTCGAACCACATTGCATATCGTTCTTGACCACAAAATCCTGGATTAAAAGGGTCTTATATAAGAGCTACGAATGCATCAATCAGTCTGTTGGCAGTAGTATGGATAATTTTGGTTTTTCCAATAGGAAGAAACAAGTTTCACATATTTAACATTGGAACGAGTCCATCTATCCAAGTGCATTGTTCAAGAGAGATATAGGCACATAGGCACGAGGACAATTGGACTCGATCCGATGTAGAATTATTCAAAACAAGTGAACATTCAACTACCATCGTAATTGTAAATTAGCACATACTAATCTCAATTAATTGTTTGCTCACAACTGCCTAGGTAATATCAAAGTAATTTGATTTGTTTATAGAATCTGCCAAACCTGAACAGGAAGTTTGTGCTTATTAGCAATCTCCCGAAATGTGAAGGAAGTTACGGCATTAGTTGCATATCTTTGGTTTGCGTTGTGTTTGATGACAAGCCCGCCATGCATCTTGGGCTGGTGATTTTCTTCATGTCGGTCCTGATTAAAAAATGTAAAACAATGTCAAAATAAAAAGAATATGTATACCTACTTTGAAATAGAGCAATGGGAACACGTACCATGTAATTCGGATGCAAGGCATGAGCCATGTCAGCTGATACTAAGAAACTCTTTTGAATAGCGATTGGTAGAAACTTTTTAAGAAACACGATGAAAAAACAATTATCAGTCAATACAAACAGTGGCAGGAAAAAATAATAAAACAAAATTTCATGCAAACCAAAGGGAATCAGGAATTGCAGAAGATTAATTTCATAATGTAAAGAAACAATTCAGTGCCAATGGTAATTCGAACAAGCCGAAAGAGGAATGACTAAAAACTAGAAAAGGAGTAATGTAATTCTACCTTTGTATCTGGGTTGAAAGAACTAGTTATTCGCGTTAAAGCATCGAGCATGACTGGGGATCCAGCTCCTTGTGCTGAATTAGAACCAATCTCCTCGTGATCAAACAAAGCCACCATTCTTACTCCGGTCTCATTTTCGAGAGTGCTTTCAGATGATGAAATATCTATGAGAGCCTAAAACAAAAATCAAACAAAACAAATATAACCAGATGGCCGCTTTTGCAAAACTGCAGTTCCTGGTTAAAATTGAAGCTTACACAGCAAAAGACAATGCAATAACTTTATAACATGGCCAATCAATTAATCCAATGCTGGAATAGTTTGTTCCTCCTTGGAATAACTTTTGTTGATGCTTGTGCTAGTGTCATACTTACCACAAGCCTTTTTTGATTGAAGATATCAGCGTAATGTTCTATAAAAAAAAAAACAAAAATGTTATTCAAGTCAACATGTGAGCATGATGCATATACCTTCAGCGAACAAAATGACATGCAGAGGTTATCAAGCCTTCCGGAGAAAATAAATTCCTTGAGCGCACCAGCAATTATACTATGCTGAGTATCACAAGCTTGCAACTCAAAATCACATATATCATCTGGTTCACAGCCAGCCTGGGCAGCAATCAGCTGAAGTACAGCGGAAGAAGAAACAAAAGATCATGATCAAAGCATATATTCAAGATGTCTTTAATAAAGATAAATTGGGAGTAACCAAAATATTTAAGAATTTGAACTTCCGCCATGATATTCAGTCAATGAAGAGGCAAAAAGATTCTACAATCAAACAAGACATAATCAGAACCTGTAATAGAGGGAGATGATGCTTTGGATTGCCAGAATTAGTTTCATCCTCAAACTTCTTCCCAACAAGTGATCCAGTTTCAACAGAACCATTTTCAGTAGTTGATTTAATCAGTTCAGCCTGAATTATGGACACCATACGTAAGAGAATCATACCAAGATGAAGTAAAGTAGACATTTTTTAATATTATACCATTTTCCATCAGGCCTGTCATATCTTGGCAGAATAACAAAGAAAAAGAAATATTGAGTTAAAAACGAAGAACTGATTCATAATGCACGAGCTTCAAATTTTTGAACCAAAAGTTAGAAGGGGGTATCAAGATATGATAAATCCAGCCCCTGTTTGATGTTGACATTTCTCCCTCGTATGATCTCTTTCTGCGCATTTATCAGCCTGAGACCTCGTCCATACATGCTTATTCACCTATCGAGACGAGGTCAAACTAGGAATTTCCTAGAACCACAATTGATTTATTCTATCTCATTATGCCCACAAGTTTACATCAGCAATCAAGATGATTACATTTCACTTCTTTGAGAAAGTGTCGACTGCAACTCCCTATCATCATAAGAAAACCCAGCTTCAAGAGAACAATTACAAGCCTTTTTCCAGCTTTATGCTTCTCATCTGTTCAGCGATGTCTAGCCCTTGTTGACTTGTATAATTTGATTAGTGCTAAAACGGAAAAAGCTTCATCCCTACACCATGACCTCCTGTTCATTATTTAGAATGTAATCATCTGACAAATAGTAACTCTCTTGATAGTATAACCTGATATTTACTAAATCTTCCATACGATGGTAGTCGAGAGGGTTATCAAACTAGCTAATATTGTATGTTGATGTTCCACATCAGGAAATAAACTTTCCAAAATGGTCACAAGACATAGCCAAAGACGCCGCAGACAAAAAATGCAAAGAGATATGGCTAATTACATCTTTCATGTTAACCTCGAAAAGTATCTAACTTGTAGTAAGCCATCTAGAAAAGTACCTTAACCGATGTGGCCAAAACTGGAGCTAAGTGACTCTGAGTGTTCACCTTGAATCCATCATTAACACCCCTATCATACAAAGGAAACATAATGAACAAATGCATTCACACTCTGGGATCCAATCGAATGTGAATATTTCCTGCTGAAGCACCTATCCAAGTGAATCGCCAGAGTCGGGATTCGCATAATGGGCTCGTCAATTCTGACAAGTTGGTGAGTGTATGTTTCTGAGCCATCCTTTTGCTTTCTAATTATTACTCTTCCGGCAATAGACAAGTCACGATCAAACCATGTGTGCCATAAACCGCCTCCATAAGTTTGCACACCAACTTCCAAGAACCCACCTTTTGATACCTGAAATGACCATGATTCAAAATTTTAGAGCTCTAAATGTGACCCTTATTACTGAACAGAGGAAACATAAATGCAAACCAGACAACTCAAGAAAGTAAATACCTTGGAGACTGGTTTTAATTTCAGGCAAGGACTATCAGTGTGAGCAGCGATTATATAAATTCCATTTCCAGCCACATATCTATACCACAAAAATCATTTACTGTCATCCACTCAATCCATGTAATAATTTATATTACATGTAATTTGCTACTTCACACATGGGCCAAGGCCAAAATTAACATGACACAATACTATTGTGATGGATAGAGTGGTTTGAGATCAACCGGGATTTGATTTCAAAAATAAATCACACTAGCTTGGTAGTTCGTATTAATGTCTGTATAATGACCGGAAAAAAAATTAATACACCAAACAATCTCTAAAAATTCTCGATGTCAATGTCAATTAATCTATACTGGAGGAAAAGGTCAATAGCAACAAAACTTCCACAGCTTATAATAAAAGTAACCTAGGATAATAATAATTAAACAATAATTGTGGGAAAGAAGCATCATTGACATGAAACAACAAAGAAAAATAACATATGGAATCATAAAATGCATACTTTTTACCAATTGCAAAGGCAACGATAGTTGAATAATTCCTGGTGAAAAAATATTTCTTTCCAGCTTGTAATTTCCATTCCTCCCTCTCTGATACTTGCTCGTACCCTGCGCTTATCAATCTCTTCTTTGCTTCATCTAATGAATAAAATAACTCGTTAATTACAAGAGAATAAATCATCCATAGGTAAAAACAATTGATTTACAAGACCAAATCCTATTATTGTTCAAATCCATATTAATCATGAAAGTAGCCAACCTTAATAAACAAAAAAACTATTGAAATCATGCGTTTCAACAATATATAAATATGACTAATGAGTAAAAATAAGATAAACCCACTACAGCCAGAACCAAATAACTCCTCAATCTTGTCGATGAGAAAATCTTGTTGAATATATTCGCTTTTTGAGAATAAAAAAAGTAAATCTTTGGTAATCACAGCATCCTGCAAGTCATATATTTTGGGTTTTGGAGTAAAACAAAAATAATGAATATCGAGTACATTACCGACGGCGTGAAAAGCTGTAGGGGAAGCATTCAAGAACTCCACAAGATCGTGTGCTACTGATTTCTCCATTCAATAGGGTTCTCTTCGGATTTGGCACAGCTCCACTTTTCTAGTGTTTATGCGGGAAATTTCTTTAATAAAAACAAAATAAAGTCCAAAGCTAAACAATTTGCCAAGTCATTTGCCGAAATTGCATTCTCAAAACCTAATTTTTAATCCATCAAATAAAAAAAACATAATTTTTAAACTTATAATAAATAAACTAATTTTTGAATGCATAATTTTATGTTTTTGATTCAAAAAATAAAATAAATAGAGCTATATAAAAAAATAAATATAATATTGTTTTAATTATTTATTAAAAAAACGATATTTTCAGCGATATTTTTTGTCATGAATTTAACATGACTACGACTTATGACAAAAGAATACTTATTGAAAGAAAACTGAGTATGTCTTCTTTTAGACCAGTAGATCTAGTATATACTTACAATTAAAAAATAATAATATTTTTAAAGATCGGATTGATTGAAAATTAATAAGATAAAATTGATTCGTGAAACAATATCAATATTTTTTAAAGATCGGATTGATTGAAAAATCATCAGACAAAATTGACTCGTGAAACAATATCATATAAATTTTTATGAAAAAAATGATGAATTCACCATGACAGACAATAAATCCAAATGCTAATTGTTATGATATAGTAGTCTATAGAACCTTAAGTATATTTAGAAGTTTAAAATTAAAATTAAAATATTTTAACTTGGATAGTGTTTATTCCAAAAAAATATACATAATATTCAAAACCTCATCTCCGGAGAGGGAGGCAGGGCACATAGTTCAAAGCATACTCCCATACCACCACCTTTTATTTTGCATTTATCCCCAATCTAGATCAACATTTTGCATCATCCGACGCGCATAAATCCAAAAACATGTCCATTTTCAGGCCATAACGCATTTTTACACTTCATATCTATCCTCCGCATTCTGCCAACTTCACATGCGCATTTGCATCACACATTCACACTCTAGAAATTTGAGGTGAAAGACCGAGAACAATGGTGGGTTTTGAAAGTAGTTATGACGAAACATCTCCTTCGAAAGAAAGGACGACTTTCGTGGGATACGATGAGCCCGAAGGTGTGGATATCAGGGGAAGGTACGACGCGGAGTTTGATAGGATTCTTACGAAGGACGCCATGCAATTTGTGGCTGATCTGCAGAGGGAGTTCAGGGGACATATCAAGTATGCGATGGAGTGTAGAAAGGACGCGAAGGTGAGGTATAATAGTGGGGCGATGCCGGGTTTTCATCCGGCCACCAAGTACGTGAGGGAAGGGGGAGTGGGTTTGCGCGCCGCCGCCGACGAGGGTGGAGATTACGGGGCCCGTGGAGAGGAAGATGATCATCAATGCACTCAATTCTGGAGTCAAGGTTTTTATGGTGAGTTGAGTATATGCGCATCCAACTGGATTGATGATTATATGTTAAAACTCTCAACTTTTTTTTATGGATAGGCTGATTTTGAAGATGCTCTGTCTCCAAGCTGGGAAAACCTTGTACGAGGGCACGTAAACTTGAAGGATGCTGTGAATGGGACCATAAGCTTCGATGACAAGGCCAGAAACAGAGTCTACAAACTCAATGATCGAAACATAGCCAAGCTTTTTGTTCGACCAAGAGGCAGGCATCTCCCTGATTCTCACGTTTTTGTCGATGGAGAGCCTGTCACCGGTTGTCTCCTTTATTTTGGCCTTTATTTCTTCCATAACTGGTCTGCGTTCCGTAGGAATCAAGGCGAAGGATTTGGACCCTTCTTCTATCTCCCAAAAATGGAACACTCCAGGTGAATGATACGCATTCCGACTCTTTTTTAATGGCATCCTTTTACTCAGGAAACCTTACATAATTGCGTTTTTGTGTTGAGTCAGGGAAGCGAAAATATGGAACAGGGTGTTCGAGAGAGCTGAAAAAATGGCTGGAATAGAAAATGGCAGCATAAGAGCTACAGTTCTGATTGAAACACTCCCGGCGGTGTTTCAAATGGATGAGATTCTATACGAGCTGAGAGATCATTCGGCAGGCTTGAACTGCGGCAGATGGGATTACATCTTCAGCTACATAAAGACGTTTCAGGCTCACCCTGATCGCCTGCTGCCTGACCGAGTTCAAGTCGGCATGACACAACACTTCATGAGAAGTTACTCCGAGTTACTCATCGGAACATGTCACCGGCGGGGAGTCCATGCAATGGGAGGCATGGTATGTGTAAATTTCATGCTAGATCCCCGTGGATGCATCCTTTGGGCATTATTAACCGGATTATCATTGATTCATCTGTATTGTAATTTGATTTATTGAAATTTGTGAACATAATATCAGGCCGCTCAGATCCCAATCCGAGACGACCCAAAGGCAAACGAGGCTGCACTTGATTTAGTCAGAAAGGACAAGCTAAGATAAGTGAAAGCAGGGCATGATGGAACATGGGCAGCTCACCCAGGCCTAATCCCGGCCATCATGGAAGTCTTCACCGACAACATGCGCAACAAAGCCAACCAAATTCACTCCATGAAACGTGAAGACGCAGCCCACATCACCGAGGCCGACCTCCTGCAAATCCCTAGAGGCGTCCAGACCATGGAAGGCCTCCGTCTCAACACCCGAGTGGGGATCCAATACATGGCCGCATGGCTCACGGGCACGGGATCCGTCCCACTCTACAATCTCATGGAGGACGCCGCCACGGCTGAGATAAGCCGAGTTCAGAACTGGCAGTGGCTGAAATACGGAGTGGAGTTGGCCGGCGATGGACTCGGAGTGAGGGTGAGCCGGGACCTATTCGGGAGGGTGGTGGAGGAGGAGATGGGGAGGATCGAGAGGGAAGTTGGGAAGGAGAAGTACAAGAAGGGAATGTATGTCGAAGCATGCAAGATCTTCACAAAGCAATGCATTTCAGCTACTTTGGATGATTTCCTGATCCTTGATGCTTATAATCAAATTGTCATCCACCATCCCCTGGGATCTTCCAAGCTTTAGATTACTTTCTTCATGTTCGTATTTGCACCACTCTCGTCTTCTTCCACGAATGTTGCCAGTTAATAATGTGTATTTATTGATAATGAATCAATAATATCCTTGCATTTCGATTTTGAATTTGAATCATTCTAGCCATGTATATAAAAAAACAATTTGATTTTAAATACAACATTATTTACATTAAACAAAATTGAATATATAGTTTATTACTTTTTTGAATTGAAATACAAATTATTAAATAATAATCGTGATAGATGATCATCTCTTAAATAGTAATCGTGGTAAATTGATGAGTTTAACGAGGAAATATCATTTATTTTGAAAACAAAAAAAGCATAAAACCCATACTAGTTTAAGCAAACAAATAGTGTTACTACACAAGGTACAATGATAAGTTTTAGTGGGAAGTTGAAAACATGGAGTCTTAGTTTTCCCATTCTTTACTTGAGCATTAAGTTCTTGACAGATGGGAAAGACTATTGATATTAATGAGAATAGCCAATTCATGGAAGACCTGGATATGTTTAGATCTGCTCCAGATGAGCACCTGCGGAGGATGCAATCCCTGAAAACTCTCAAAATGGTCTCGATAGTTTCAAATTTCAGGCAAGTTGTAATCCGTTGGAGGAACTCGGATTATTCATGAAAAGCGATGAAGGTGAAGGAGTTGAACGGCAAAGCACTCCGAGTACCTCAATGAAACTTTAGTTGGTATATAGGAGGAAAGATTTCACACATGTAAATGAAACTTGCAAAATATGTGATTTGAAATTATATGAGAATGGAAATATATTGATAAATTATGCACGTACGTACAAATAATCAGTTGTCTGACATCTGCAAGAATAAAAACTTGGTACATAAAAGATCTATATCATATATAAAATAAAGCTCAGGTACTACGTTAATTAATCAACCAGAAGACGAGGATGAAAGATAACCAAGGAATTCCAATTTCTGATGAAGCCTCTGCATTTCTGGGCCAGCCATCACAAGCCATGCTTCAATTCCTCCATCAGATTTCACAGAATCAAGCAAAGTAATCACGTTCTTGATACACGAACCACCAGTGCTTACCCAAACAGGATTCCCCCATCCAAAATCTGCATCATGAAATGGAAATCTACAGTAGCTGCTGAATCTGAAAATCTCGATATCCTCAAAACCCAAGAATTTACTGATCTCCACGAAGTTCTCCTGCGCAAGATGACAACCATTTTGACCCAACAACTCTGCCGTATAGCCTGTGTCGATTTTCCTGAATGCATCTCTCAGTTTTTGCACTAATTCAATCCAATCCGTTTGATCATCAACTATGGCAACCGCCTTTGTCATTTGAAAAAGATTACCAAAAGAACGTTCCGACAAGAATTGAATCCTTCCCCTTAAGTTAACAGGGTGAAAAGCGACAGATTTTCGAGGTTTCTCGACCCCTTTTGCCACCATGCAATGATACCACAGAAAACCAGATAGAACCTCGACCCTCGTAGGTTTTACTACGGATGAGTTTTTTATAACTTTCTGTTTCAATTCATCTATACCAGATGCAGTGAAAAGAAATCTCTTCGTGACGTACTTCACAACGGGTGGCTGCACCGATAGGTTTCTCGAATTTGGCTTGAAATCAGGAGCGTTTCTTGGTGGGAATAGCGTTGCTGCGTTGTACACAGGAGTCATTAAATCGCTTTGACCCCCACAAGAAATGGCAGCCCATGATTTGAGAAATGAACCAAGTGTAAAACCATCAGAAATCCTATGTGAAATGCATGTCCCGATAGAAAATCCACCACACTTGAAGAAACTAACTTGAATTGCTAATTGCTCTTCACAACTTGATATGGTTCCACTGGATTCGAATGGAACAAGCTTGTCTAGTATATCATTTTCGGGGCATTCAGTCAACGCAAAAATCGAGCCATCGACGTATGCTTCTATGTATAAAATCCCTTCATCGTTGCAACGAACTGAAGCCTGGTCACCAATCCTTCCAGCCAGAGGATAAAAATGGACTAAAGAATCCGACAAAGAATTCTTTAGCTGACGCGATATTTCGGATTGGGTGGTGGTGTTCTTGTTGTCGTGGAAAGAGTAGTAAAGAAGCAGAGGTATATAGGTATTTGGAATTCTTTCATCAATGAAAGAGAGATTGTAATCTTGGAGTTGAAGTGGGGTTGGAGAAGAAGGCTTGATGAACTCTCTACAAACGATGTCAATCTTCATTTTCAATATTGGAGGAAGTGAAAAATTCATCGAGAGATCAAGATTACTCCAATATTTTACCAAATTCGTGGGGTACTAGTGATCGTACTACAAGAAATTAATTATTAATGCTACCAGCACTTTATTGGATCTCAGTAATATTCACAGGAAAAAGAATCCGATACCTTGTACATTAAATGACAAAAGCTTAGGGTCACAACATGTCAGATAAGCAGGGCAAAAGAAAAATATATCAATTTTTTTAATAAAAAAGTTAACGATGCACTTCTCGAAATACAAATGGGGTTCATGGGTCATTTTTCGTATGCAAACAACAACATAATTAAGAAAACAAATGATCAATATCTCGACTATATCATAAACAAAAAAATATCACAATCTTGAAGGGAAAAATATAAACCCACTATCTCTAAAGTCGATTCCTGCCATTTCAAAATAAAGCTAACTTGCTTCAATCAAGACATAAACCACGGCAGATTAACGATATACATGTGTGCATATACTCTTGATTATACACATGAATCCAAGATCTGGACATCACAGAACGTAGACCAATTATAGAGATCGCGCAGCAAGTTTTGATGTAAAAAAAGATGGTTGTTGGTCTATCCAGTCTCCTCGTCTACGAGCACTAAATCGTCCTTACCATCTATATTACTGTCCAGTCACCTGTTGTACAGAAATCCACCACAATACTTCGACCCTGCACAATCTTCTTACGATATGCTTATAACAAGAATAGTTCATCTTTCCTTCAAAAAAAAAAAAAAAAAAAAAAAAAAAAAGAATAGTTCATCTTAGATGTATGATTGTATAGAACGTGAACTGTGACAGAATATCAAGTAATACAATTAAATTCTTTTTATTACACCTTATAAAAAACAATCGATTCCTTTCACTACTATGGAGCTTCATTGACTTAGGTCCTTGGAAACTTGCATTTCCATTACAACTATCCCATAAACTCAAAACAATTGTTTGGACATTTACAATCAATCAAAGTAAGCAGATCGATATGTGACATTTTTTTTAACTAAACTTGGCAAGAATTAGCAAAATTTTAACCAACTTGTGACAAGGAAACAAACAAGAGAGAAACTCAGGCATTCCAGAATTTCAGAAAACATGTCCGATATCGATCTGAGTAAAACCATTTTGCACAAGGCATTCTGATCTGTCTAAGATAATAAGATTATACCATCATGAAGTTCCGAAATATACATTTCACCATAAATCAAGAACTTGAGAACCATAAAGCTTTCGTATGACCGTAGGAGTCATTCCACCAACACTCAATGAACAACAAAAGCTTTCCTGGTTGCGAACAATCAGTACTGCTACCAAACTGAATACTTTCCGCGAAGTTTTCTATTATAATTAGCAATCTGCTTTCAGGTTGTTTTATAGTATTATGTATTGCAGGTCAACAGTAGGGTAGATCCACATCAAAATCCTCCCAGTTATCATCTTCAGGATCGTCCTTCTTCTTTGGAACCTCAGCTTTGTCCTTTCTTGATGCCTTGGACTGTGGTTGCCTGGTTACGAAGAAAAGATGTTTTAATATTCAGTAAATGAATGAGAAGTAAAGTAGATATAATATGAATTAAGCGTTAAAGTCAATGATAATAAATCAAGCATTTGGACTGTAGTCGCCTGGCTACCAAGAAATGATGTCTTAATATTCAGTAAATGAATGAGAAGTAAAGTAGATATAATATGAATTAAGCGTTTAAGTCAATTATAACAAATCAACCATAACTCTTACAAAGGTTGAAAGCACTGGAACACCTTAAAAAATATCAAATAGTTGAGTCCATCTCGGCGTGTGATTTAGTCTACCAACCAATCTAACCAATCTACAGTATCCCAGAAAACAAAACCCAATACATTCCTTTGTCTGGTTTGAGACATGACAAAGCCTAGAAAAAAATAAATACCAAGTAAGCAGCAATAATCCAAGCATAGATGGTAAACTCAGTGAGAGCTCAATATTAAACCAAGTTAAAAGTTTATTAGAACCATTGAGCAGCTAGTGGCATACTTGGCTCAAACACTTTTAATGAAAGCCAAAACCAAGTGTTTTAACAACGATCTAAACATGTGTCTCAATTCTTTAATGAACACAAGATTGTTTACGCCATCATTTTGAGCCAAAATAAAAGTAAAAAGTTAGGAAATCTCGTCCTTCAACGACAATAGCTTCACAAGGTGGAGCAAAGGGATGGCCATGGGAACCGACTCCTCCTCGCCTTCTTACCCCATCAAAAACTTTTGCTTCAATTAGAAGTGATACCCCCGGGATAGCCCGGGTCAGGAGTATGGATTGTGTCCGGGTCACGGACGACCCGGGACACTGGATGGATAGCTCAAGTTGGGGAGAATCTACGAGAAGGGTCACCAGAAGTCGAGCAGTTGAATGCCCGGGACGTCTTCTCACCGGGCTCTCATGCAAGCTTCCGAGAGACTTTCTACCCGGGCCACCTCGATATGAGCACCACACTCAAGTACGCCAGTAGGGTAGGGTGTAGGCGGCCGTCCTATCTATGGTACTAGGTAGTTGACAAAATCAGACAGGCGGGATGTGACTAATATGAGATTTGACATGTCAAGATATAGGATACAATCAGCCGCTCTACTATAATTAGTAAGTAGCACGAAGAACGAGGTCATCATTACTTCTCCTATTATAAATACCAGGTGCTCTCTTTGCATTAAGATTGATTCATTTTATTGTCTACACTTCTACACCAATATCACAACCATCACTTGGTTACATTGGTCTTTTGTTGAGTCATTCACTGACTTAAGCATCGGAGTGGCTACGCCGGTCACCCCTCCGGCGCCCATTTACGAGTTCATCTCCTTGTCTGCAGGTCACAGGGCAAGCCGTATCTCACACTGCTCCTATTCCCTTCATTATCTTGATAGCAGATCCGGTGGAGCACCCGACCCGGCTCATCCATTTCGCCCGGATCTCATCATTGGCGCCGTCTGTGGGAACTTCAGCTCAAGGCGTAGATATGGTTTCCATTCAAACATACAAGTCCGACCAGCTCGGCACTCCGATCTTATATGTGGATTTTATATGGATTCAAAGCTCAGCAGCTATCCTGGATTGGCGTGGAAGAGCGTTTGCTATGCACTCAGTAGCATACAACTATATTATTCACCTAATTTAGCTCAACCAGAGAAGTTTCACTCTACCGAAAATGAATTCGGATTTAGTATTTCAAGGTTAGTGATTTGGTTTTTAGTAAAACTAATACAACAGGAGAAGCAAAATCTTTTAAGTCCGGAAGACATAAGGCCCCGGCACCTTATCCAAAGTCCGGGAGACATGAGGCCCCGACACATTATTTAAGTCTGGGAGATGCAAGGCCCCAGTTATTTATCAAGACCCAGGGCTCCGTACCCTGGTTGCTCATTAAGTCCAGGGACCCGTACCCTGGCCCGGGGATCCGTACCCCGGTCATCTGTTAAGACCAGGGCTCCGTACCCTGGCTCGGGGTTCCGCACCTCGACCACTCCAAGACCCAGGACTCCGTACCCTGGTTGCTCATTAAGTCCAAGGACCCGTACCTGGCCCGGGGATCCGTACCCCGTTCATCTGTTAAGACCAAGGCTCCGTACCCTGGCTCGGGGTTCCGCACCTCGACCACTCCAAGACCCAGGACTCCGTACCCTGGTTGCTCATTAAGTCCAAGGACCCGTACCCTGGCCCGGGGATCCGTACCTCGGCCATCTGCTAAGTCCAGGGCTACATACCCTGGCCAGGGGATCCGTACCTCGGCCATCTGCTAAGTCCAGGGACCCGTACCCTGGCCCGGGGATCCGTACCTCGGCCATCCGCTAAGTCCACGGCTCCGTACCCTGGCCCGGGGATCCGTACCTCGGCCATCCGCTAAGTCCACGGCTCCGTACCCTGGCCCGGGGATCCGTACCTCGGCCATCTGCTAAGTCCAGGGCTACGTACCCTGGCCAGGGGATCCGTACCTCGGCCATCTGCTAAGTCCAGGGACCCGTACCCTGGCCGGGGGATCCGTACCCCGGTCATCTGCTAAGTCCGGGGACCCGTACCTTGGTCATCTGCTAAGTCCAGGGATCTGTACCCTGGCTCGGGGCTCTGCACCTCGATCATTCATTAAGTCCGAGAGACTTGAGGCCCCGGCACTTCATCCCATCTTTGGGATATTTGAAGACTACGATGCTTTTATAATCTGGAATTGATTATCTTTCTATGAAAGTATTTTCCTTGACCGGGCACACAAGACTAATCGGGACAGCGTGTATTACTCTAGCCCGACTATTTAAAGAAGGAGTCATGATACCCCCGAGATAGCCCGGGTCATGGGTTGTGCCCGGGTCAGGGGTATGGATTGTGCCCGGGTCACGGACGACCCGGGACACTAGATGGATAGCTCAAGTTGGGGAGAATCTACGAGAAGGGTCACCAGAAGTCGAGCAGTTGAATATCCGGGACGTCTTCTCCACGGGCTATTGAGCGCCCGGGCTCTCATGCAAGCTTCCGAGAGACTTTATACCCGGGCCACCTCGATATGAGCACCACACTCAAGTACGCCAGTAGGCTAGGGTGTAGGCGGCCGTCCTATCTATGGTACTAGGTGGTTGACAAAATCAGACAGGCGGGACGTGACTAATATGAGATTTGACATGTCAAGATATAGGGTACAATCAGCCGCCCTACTATAATTGATAGGTAGCACGAAGAACGAAGTCATCATTACTTCTCCTATTATAAATACCAGGTGCTCTCTTTGCATTAAGATTGATTCATTTTATTGTTTACACTTCTACACCAATATCAAAACCATCACTTGGTTACATTGGTCTTTTGTTGAGTCATTCACTGACTTAAGCATCGGAGTGGCTACGCCGGACACCTTTCCGGCGCACATTCACGAGTTTATCTCCTTGTCTGCAGGTCACAGTGAAAGCCGTATCTCACACTGCTCTTATTCCCTTCATTATCTCGATAGCAGATACGGTGGAGCACCCGACCCGGCTCATCTATTTCGCCCGGATCGCATCAAGAAGTATGTGGTTTCTCTTATAAAATTCATGTAAATTTATTTTTGCTGTCTGTTTAAAACAGACCCTGGTTCTGAGTTTTGGGTCAGTCCGCTAAAAGAACATCACAATACATGAATGCATGAATATTTTGTTTCAGTGACAATAAACGATTTAGAACCTCTGGTGACAATAATTAAGACAAGTCAGCTGTTATTTGGGCTTTTTCGGTGCTCATCATATTTTCACATCCCTGACTCCACAACTTGCTGAAGTGAACCATTTTCTTCACACGTTAATCCTTAAAATCAGCAATCAACACAACAAAACGCGTCAATCAGCAAATAGATTGCACATATATGCATCACTTCACTGCCATTTTGTTCTCCAACAATCAGATAGAAAAACGGACCTTTTTCTGTTACGCCTGGCGGCCGCCCTGGCCTTTCTCTTCCTCTTCTCTTGAGCGGTTTCGAAAAACCTTCTCCGCTTAGATTCTTGTATAACACCTGCCTTAAGGACCGCCGTCAGAAACCTACCGATCAGACTCTCTTCAGGCTCACCGCTACGTACTATCACCTGAACATTGTAGGCCGAGTTAAAGAACAGGGTATTTGCGAACTCAAGTGCAGGGAAAGCAACGGATAAAGGACCGGGATTGTTTAAATTCTGAAAAGGGAATTCTTTGTCTTCTTGGTACTGGGTTTTGATGGGATGCTTTAGCAGTGTTGTGTGGATCAAGAACTGAGTTTTGGGTTGGAGAGATAGTGGGGGCGGCATGTGTTTTGATGGGTGGAGTGTTAGTAGTCGGGGGGGTGGGGGTGGGGATGGGGATGGGGATCTTTGCGTGGGGAGTGTGGTTGGGGGGAAGAAGAATTTGGTGGAATGAAGTTGAGAGATCGCCATTGATGTTTGGTTCTTGGGTGGAAACTGGAAAGGGACCGAGTGTTTGGCACCGGTTTTTTAAAATTATTTTTTTATTGAGAATTTATTATTATGAATAAATAAGGTCTTGATTTTGATCATAATAGCAAACAGACCCCCCTAAACTTTTATTATCATCAGCAGGGTTTTACCTTTACAAATCCACAGTAGACACCGGAACATGGCGGCGGCGGTCGTTGCCGAAACTCGAAAGCTCCCGCGGCCGGGTCGCGGCGGAGTAATATCTCATGGACTATCAGAAGAAGAAGCCCGGGTCAAAGCAATCGCTGAAATAGTGTCCACCATGGTCGACCTCTCTCGCAAGGGCGAAAACGTCGACCTTAACGCCGTGAAGTCTGCCGTATGCCGTAAGTATGGCCTCTCTAAGGCTCCAAAGCTGGTAGAAATGATCGCGGCGTTACCAGAATCCGAAAAGGAAATGCTTCTGCCCAAATTGAAGGCGAAGCCGGTTCGAACGGCGTCGGGAATTGCTGTCGTCGCTGTTATGTCGAAGCCTCATCGCTGCCCGCATATTGCGACGACGGGTAATATTTGTGTATATTGCCCCGGTGGCCCTGATTCGGATTTCGAATACAGTACGCAGAGTTACACTGGATATGAGCCCACTAGCATGAGAGCTATAAGGGCGAGGTAAGGTATTTTTATGTTTATTTTTTTGGGGTGTGCTTACAGTTTAGATGGATGTACCGAAGTTATTTCTGTGAGTGTTCAAGTTTTGTCTAGGAGGTTTTTCCGTGTGGCTTGGATAGATTTTTCTGATTAGTTTTTCTCTGGTGGTCATAGATATGAGCCTTATGTCCAGGCAAGAAGTAGGATAGATCAACTTAAGAGGTTGGGCCACAGTGTTGATAAGGTAACTTGGTTTTTACTTTTCAACAACCTAAAGTTATTTCACCTGGTTAAAAAATTTCCTTATTTCATATTTTTATTTATGTTTCTTATGCAGGTTGAATTTATTTTGATGGGTGGTACATTTATGTCGTTGCCAGCAGATTACCGTGATTTTTTTATAAGGAATCTTCATGATGCTCTATCAGGGCACACTTCTTCCAATGTTGAAGAAGCAGTTTCCTACTCCGAGCACAGTTCCACAAAGTGTATTGGAATGACTATAGAAACGTAATTTGCACATTATTTTCTTCTTTCCTTCTCTTCTTAAGCCAAGCCCTTGTAGTTTGCCCTTGAGATAGATTTGTTATTGGTGAATGCGGTTTTTCTTGTGTTCAGTTACTGGGGGTGCTTTGAAAACATGGGGTAAATGTTTGCATTGATTCTCACTCTCCGAAACACGTTATCAGGTCCACACATTCGGAGAATAAGCACTAGAGATTCAGTGTATTTTTAGTTTACATCTGCTATGAGAAGTTTATATTTCGAATATGCGTAAGAATTTTCATCATCTAGATTTTAGAACGTCATGACTTTTGTGCTCTCTCTTTAATAAGGCTTGGTTTTCGTTTTCTTTTTCATTTTCATTTTGTGGCTAGTTTCCAGGACATCCACACGCCTCAGTTCACCTATAGAAACCATGAGCACCGAACAAACCTTATTTTCAAACTGTTTTTGTCATTATTTAGTTTTTGTGATTTGATATTAGTCGACCAGATCAATTTGCACCCAATAACTCACTGTGATTTTATTTAAAAAAATAGAAGGCCAGACTACTGCCTTGGACCACATTTGAGGCAGATGCTGTCATATGGTTGTACAAGACTGGAGATTGGTGTACAGAGTACATATGAAGATGTTGCCCGTGACACCAATAGGGGCCATACTGTTGCAGCTGTGGCTGATTGCTTTTGCTTGGCTAAGGATGCTGGTTTTAAGGTGTTCCTCTAAATTAAATTAAGTCCTGTCTAATTACTTGTGTTCTATCCGCATAATTTTTAATTTCTAGTTTCTATCTTTCGAGACCATTGCCAGCTGTGTTGCTTGTGTATAAGATGTGTCAGACTTGTTGACATAGTTATCATGTCATAATTCTGTGGCCTCAGTCTTGATAGTTTGTTTTTTTGTCCTAGGAGAGCTTGAAAATGCCATTCTGAATTGATTTGTGCATTATATAAATTCCATTCACAAGCATCTCTGCTTTATAGGTTAAAAAGGCAAATCTTATAAGCTTATCGAATGAATGAAAACCTGTCAAGTCTAGATGATGAGGTAATTATCAGCATCCAGAATGCATGTTATTTTATTGTATTGAGAAAATAAGTCCTAATTTATTATTACTGTTATCACTGTTATTTTGGTGATCTTATGGCATTGGTGCCACTTTGTACTTAGGGCTAGCACAATTGAAGTCATGAATCACATGCAATGTGGTGTTCTTTCTCACAAATGGTTTAACCACTCTCGAGTAATTCCATCAGTTCCATGTCTTTTGTCCTGAAATAGTTCTACTGATTTCTATGACTCAGTGGTGTCAAGTATCTGGTAGTTCACCTTCTAAGCTCCAGAATTTGATTTTTGTCAATGAATTCTCCTACCATATTTGTAGGTAGTTGCTCATATGATGCCTGATCTTCCAAATGTTGGGGTTGAGAGAGACATGGAAAGTTTTAAAGAGTTCTTTGATAGCCCGTCCTTCAGGGCCGATGGGCTTAAAATTTATCCCACTCTAGTTATTCGTGGGACTGGTCTTTATGAGCTTTGGAAAACTGGCAGGTATGGTCAATGAAAAGGTTTTCTTTTGCAATAATGGCAGGTCCTGGAAAAAATTGTTTCTTCAAAAAAAAAAAAAATTTGCTAATCATGGTTGTGCATTATCTGGTCAAATACAGGTACAGAAATTATCCACCTGAACAGCTTGTAGACATTGTAGCCCGAATCCTAGCATTGGTTCCTCCCTGGACTCGTGTATATAGAGTTCAAAGAGATATTCCCATGCCCCTAGTTACTTCAGGGGTCGAGAAGGGTAATCTTCGGGAGCTAGCTTTAGCTCGAATGGATGATTTGGGCTTGAAATGTCGAGATGTTCGGACACGTGAAGCTGGAATCCAGGCTAGTGAACTTTTTTTTCCCCTTTTGTTTGAGCATGATTTTATGCATTTGTAGTAAACTCAATTTGTAATATAAATTTAGGACATTCATCACAAGATAAAGCCAGAAGAAGTTGAGCTAGTCCGCAGGGATTACACTGCAAATGGGGGTTGGGAAACTTTTCTTTCATATGAAGATACACGTCAGGTGCGTCAACTTTCATGCTTCTTTCTTCTCCTGACAAGTTGCATTGTTTTTTATGTTCGGACATGTTTGATGGTGTGTTTCCTCACTATATTATCAGTTTATGTATCTATAATCTAGCATCTCTGGCGAAAATTCACAGTGCCTATACTTGGTATATTATATTTGTTCACTCTTCATTTCAAGAACTTTACATAAATGGGTATATAATTGTATTTTTTTTCAATCATCATTCTATAAATTGTTTGAATCTGTTGCAACTTGTTAGTCATGCATATTATTGGATTTGATTGGTTGTCAGATGGATGTTTTCTAAATGGCTTTGCTGTTTTACGTTGCGCCACTGAAATCTCGTGTTTTCATGACATTGAATCAAGGAATCAAATGTTATCTAGCTATCAATTTCCCTTTTTTTCTTTCTATACTATTGTTATTTTTATTTGCAATCTGTATTAAAACTGTTGAAGCATGCCAGCTAAGAGCTTGTTTGTTTGGTTTTATGGGATATTTTTAATTTTTCACTACCTTATTAGGAACCTGTATAAAACCAGCATGGTTAGTTATGAACTTTTTTGTCATATTACATGCAAATTTTTTTTATATTATAGAATTAAGCTTCCCTACATTTTTGGTTCCTGATATCAGGACATACTCGTTGGGTTACTACGGTTGCGTAAATGTGGACGGAATGTAACTTGCCCGGAGCTCATGGGGAAGTGTTCTATTGTCCGTGAGTTACACGTTTATGGGACTGCAGTTCCTGTTCATGGGCGAGATGCCGATAAACTGCAACACCAGGGTTATGGTACATTACTCATGGAGGAAGCCGAACGGATTGCTCTTAGAGAGCACAGATCGACGAAAATAGCTGTAATCTCTGGTGTTGGAACACGACATTACTATAGAAAGTTGGGGTATGAACTTGAAGGACCTTACATGGTGAAATTTCTAACTTGATGTACATAACTCACAAGCGACATTAATCTGTGGGATTGGAAGTGTAATTTGGGTTATGTTGCTTATTTGGTGAATTATACATTCCCAAACTACAGCTGCTCTCTTGTAAGCCATATTTAAAGTTTTTATGTTCTGGAATCAAGTTTGAGTGTAGCTCTGTTATGGTCATTCCATACCGATGAAAGGGCAATTTTGCTTGTATGAATTTAAAATTCTATAAACTTAGGAATGGTGATGAAATGTTACAGAGTTTTTGTGTATTTAGATTTACTGTTTTTATGGATATAATCGTTACATGAATTTTATACCATAGGATGCAAAAATTAAAGTTATAATTGCACACACAATTTATGATAGTTTGTATGAGTAACTTTTTTATTAATATTTAATCAATAATACATCATTTATCTTACCACATGAACTAAAGGAAATTTTGGAAAAAGCTTCTATCTTGACTTGACTGCGTTTAGTTCTCCTTGAATCGGTTGGATATAATTACTATGAATTGTATATACGGAGTTGGCAGTCATGTTTTTTTGAGCTAGTTTTTAGAATTGAGTTAGATTCAAGTCTCAATCTTAACATATTATCAAAGTTAAGTTTCACTGTTATGTGTTGGATTGTTCATAGTATGGTCGGGTTTCACTGTTATGTGTTGAACTGTTTATAAATACCTCGGTTGGATAAAATCATTGTGAGTTGTATATATAGATTTGACAATCATCTACTTTGAACTAATTTTTGGGGTTGAGTTAGATCCAAATTTTAATTTTAACATGATATTAGAGTCTAGTTTCATTGTTATGTGTTGGACTGTCCATAAACATGATTGTGTTACACTGATATGTGTTAGACTATTCATAGCATGATATCAGAATCCAAAATTCACCGATATATATTGGATTGTCTATAATTGGACCACGTGTGCTCCTATATTTTTTGGACATTTTTTGTTAGGACAATTGAAGTACAAAGAATACGTTCCTCTCACGTGAAGGAAGAAATTAAGCAACTATATTTTAAATTATTTGAAGCATTAAATTATATGTAACAATAAAAAAATGAATTAATTTTACATAAATCAAATTGAACCAAGCAAACTGATTCTCGTGCTTATGTTATATATCCATATTTTTTGATGAGAAAGTCTCGTTAAACAGTTTCACAAATTTTTTTCGTAAGATAAGTCAATCATGTCTATATTTACAATAAAAAATAATATCTTTAACATAAAAAGTAATATTTTTCAGTGAGTGACACAAATAAAAGACTCGTCTTATAAAATGGACTAATAAAACCGTCAAACAATATTTTCTTTGTTCTTTGATTTATTTGGAAAAATTCTGATTAATCAATATTTTTTAAAACAAACAATAAATAGTGTAGTGGAATAATGTAATAACTCAATATTATAAGAGTACCACTAAAAAAAGGAATGTATCTATATTTGGAGAGTAAATTAATAAATCAAGATTGTCCGTGGGGGGAAGCCACCCGCCATCTTCAAAGCCGGGAGAAGATACAGTGTCGGAAAAGAAACCTCTGAATTCCGACGATAAATAGCAGACAATTTAACTGGGATAGACAAAGCCTAATGGCATTGTATAAATGGAGGATCCCGAAAAAGACCCGTTGCATTACTCTCCTTTTAAAACCAGCGATGGATAATTCCATCAATTCAACGGACCAAACCCGAATTGACGGCTCTCCACATAAATACGTACAGGGGAGGGGGTGTCTGTGTAACAGCTTCGATGAAGGATACAAAGAGCAATTCATTTAAACTGTTTCTGTAAACTAAGAATACCAGGTTATTGAAGCAAAATATAAGAAGGCAAAGAAAGCCAACTGACACGACTGGCATAAGATCAAAAGGGAAGAGAGTAAAAAAACAAATCAAGGGATCAACTCTTTCTACATCATTTCTGCAAGGCCAGCTTCACAAATGAGGAGTCATCTTCCTTTTTAGTTGTTTCTTTTTCACCACGTATGCTTGTCTCATATTCTATATCATCACGATCAGTTCTTATGATCAAGCTGGATGTAGCAGTCATGTGTAACGATGGCTCCTCGATATCAGATCCATCATTTTCTTCATGTCCAAGTGAATGAGTAGAGTGCCCAGTAGTTTTGAAACGTTGAAGTGTGGCACCTGTCGGGTGAAATGGAGATCCCATCAAAGATATGGGGCTTGTGTCACCTAGAGTTCGAGTAGGAGACCTTCCTTCTTGCCCTCTGTTCTTCTTTTTCACAGCCATATGCCACTTCTTGAGGGCCTTTGATGTTTGTTCATCAAAGATTGATTTCTTCATATTTGAACCCATCTGTGTATGTATGGCAATAAAATTGATCAGTAAAGGTCAGATAAGCTCAAGGGCGAACCCAAAATTTCATTCAAGGGGAGCGATGCCATTGATTTTAGAGAGAGGAAATTAATTTTTAGATTCCAACTTTTTGGTCGTTTCATAGGGCTGATTGCCACCCTCATTCCGCCCCTAAATGAGTTTAGAGATGTCAGTATGTTTCTTGTGAAGGTACCTGAGCAATAAGGGCATAGAGTGGAAGTGTAATATAGCTGCATAAGCATAAAACAAAAACCCTGCAATATCATAACAAGATCTAATCAGAAAAAAGGCATTTCTTGTTCCAAATGCTAAATCTCTTATCTCATATATCATATCATATAATTCAAATGTGCCACAAATGATGCCGGATACGTCTTACCCCAAAGCAATTTTGACAACTAGAAGGTTGATATTATCATGGAAGCAAGAATCTATTCCGTATTCGTACTGCACAAGACAAAATTCCTTTCATTAATTATGTTGTGCGGGATAATCTGGTGTTCAACGTACTAATTAGAAGAGAATCGTTACCCAAATCCAGAAGAAGTATGTTATTTGGAATGCATTCTGCACGGATGATTAAATTGATTAGCACGTTTATTTGCCTAATAAGATATGGATGGCAGGGATAAATCCAAATGAACATATAAATGGTAGACGGATAATTTTTCAAAATTATCATACCTCTTAAATTTAGTTAAAGCATTCCCACTATAATTTTGTCCATTATTTGAAACAACAGCGACGATGACAATTGAGATATTTTTCTGAATGACTATAACCCATTCTCGATCAATTTCTTTTTTCCCTTTTACCAATCAATATGGTGTCCAAACACAAGGTTCACCATCCATCAGAAATATAAGCCATTATAAACCGTGATAACAATGAGTTGCAAGTCGATATTACTTGTATAACAGAACTTAGATGAACCACCACATTGAAGTCAGACACAGGTAAAACATTGAGTTAGGCTATTCTTAGTGTCTCTTACCTGAAAAAAAAAAAGAAGGTTACCTGAAACAAAGAAAAGTGTATAAGATGCAACACCAACTGAGGCCGACCAAACCAGAAATATTTATCCGACCCTTGCACGAGAGGCATGCCCTGGACTACTGCATGTCTATCTGTTATATCCAGGGCCATCCTAGTCAAAATAGCTTGTAGCTTCGTGCCAACAGCTAAGATTATCTGGAAAACAACATATGTTATGTTTCTTGTTTGTGTACTCAGAATTTGTTTTTACAATGAAGGGATCTTACAATCAGAGGAATTAAGGATGCCCAAAACAGTGCCCTCCAACCTGACAAAGTACAAGAGAAAAATATAAAGGCTTAACAAATAACAAAATTGTCGGGATCATATTGATGGAAATACTGCTGCGAATATTTCATTAGAGGACATAATATTGCAATGATTGAACAGTAACTTACCACTAACATTTAGGAGCAAGAATATGACAAATGATCCCCAAAGTACAGGACTGCCATCCAAAAATCATATAAACATGGCAGGAAGAAAAGAGTAAAATCAGCAACTTAAATTTGGGTTTGATTGAAAAAAGAATCGATTGTTCTAAAAAATCAAAGAAACAGATTGCCATCTGAAAATCACATAAAAAAAAGTTGGAAAAATGTAAAATTAGCAATTTTGATTTGGGCGTGATTGAAAGAGTATATCCGTCCAAAAATTCAAAGAAAACTAAGAATTTAGTCTATTTTAGGTACCTTACTCCCACAACAATCTTAAAGTCATCCTCCAGTGACCTTTTGATATACTTTTGGAAGTTAAATTTGCTTCCTGGTGCCAAATGAACCTAAAAGGTGAAAAGGTAAATCCATAGTTAAAAGAGAAAAGAAGGAAATATAACTCATATAAAGGATATAAAAATAACTCACAGTAATGAAGCCATTGCGAAGGGTCAAGTAGTCAGATTTGCCAACAGACCTAAAAAATTGACGACAAAAGCATCCCTGCATGAAAAAGATAAAATCACCAGGTTAGTGAGTATATGGGTAGCAGCCTCGAAGCAACAAATATGAAAAATTGTTACATATGATTACCCATCCTTGTAACAGATATAACCACGTCAGTTTACGCAAAAATATCAAAGAAGAATCAAGTAGACAAAATGGCTTACAATATAAAAGAAAAATGGTATTCTGGTCCAGAAACTGGAGTGTGCCATCACAAAAGATGTCTCGTGAGAAAGCCTGAACCTTGAAGGATCTGCCAGTTCCACAATTAAAGTTCTAATCTGTTAAGACTTAAGACCTTGTCTGTGGAGCGTTGAGGTAAAGACAAAATATTGAGTTATGTTATGGATATAAAAATGTAACTGATGAATGAATATACCATTTGAAAATTCGTAATCATGAGATAAAGTTTCCTGCTCCCATTGTTTCCAGCCACGAATCTGGAAAGCATAATTTATTTGATATTTCTAACATAAATAAAGAAAATGACTACACTAATAGTAATTTATTTAGTGGTGGGAAGACCATCCCATTGATTTTTTCTTCATCATCACAGCCAAAATGATATCAAATGAGTCACAGAAGTGGATAAATGGTACTGGCAAAAAAATAGTTCACGATGGTGATATGTAAAGCTCAAAATATAACTTCCACCAAAGTGTTAAATGGAATTCTCTTATGGAGAAATTTTTTTAAGAATACAAAAGTATATCTTGGTGGTCAGATAGTATATTCAAACTACTAAAACTAGAGATGAATAAAACAACAAGACCCAAAGGTACTGAAGAAAGGTTTCCGGAAAAAGACGTAGTTAAAGTGACTGACATATTGCCTCGTGTATTCTCAAAATTTCAATTTTCATAGATGGGATGAAACATATAAAAGCAAATAAATGATTAGAGCAACTAGAATCACCTTAAGTCTTCCAAGTGCCATTGTTATAGCACTGTAAGTCACATGCAAGACTGCTAAAAAGAATATCAGGATGTGTATCTGATGCAGTCCATCAACTGATATAAGCGAGACATGCCCCTGATTAAAAAGCAAAACCAGATTAGAATGATGTAAACTGAAGTGTAAAGTCGTATAATGTTGAATCATTAGGAATTTTCTTCCTCCTTGAGAGAACATGAAATAGTGCAGGCTAAAAAATATTAGCTAGATCGCAAAGACATAAACAGGATTGATTTGATGCTCTGGCTGGGGGATCCATGGAAGTTTTAATATTATTAGCTACTGCTAGAGTTTAAACCATATTCATCAAGACAGATGCTTAAAAAGGCCACCTTTAGTGCTGAAATTTGTGGTATATATAAATCTTATGCCTCGTTTGCTCCTAATACATACTAGACTTTCAATTTTAATACAGCTTTGCATATTTGTCTACATCCTTTTCAAGAAAAGAAAATGTGAAACATTTTCCTTTGAGTGCAGGATACATTGCCAATCTGTGGCGTTCATGTATGTTTTTTTGGTTGGCATTAATGTGAAGTTTTCACATAATATGATGGAAAGCCAATGTCCACAGTTGCTAACACATTTGGTTGGTTCGGGTGTTTTAATTCGATTTTTAATAGTTGTCGACCAGAGTATTTTGATGATTGAACATTATGATAATTTTGACTTTGATAGAAACTCGGTTCCATTTTTGTTGTATAAATAATGGGTTTGTCGTTTCTTACACTTGGATTTAGATTATTAAATTTAACGATTTTCTTGTTGAGAATGACGAGATGAATGTGAAGTTGAATCAACTATCCAGTCGATGCGGTTTATTTCAATTCTAAGATGTTTAAAATTCGAAGGTTTTTTATTATCTTGTTGAGAATGAGGAGATTAATGTGAAGTTGAATCGACTATCCAGTTGATGTGGTTTACTTCAATTCTAAGTTGGTAAAAGTCGAGGGTTTTTTAGGTTAAATCAAAGTCATCGGTCAAATCTTAGATTGAACAGAGTCGAATTTAGGTTCAACCATATCAGGTTTGTTCGAGCTCAATAAGTTAAATTTTACAATCTTTGAGCAAGCTCAAACATGTTTAATTACATTCAAACTTCAAATTAACACTAAAATAATGCTTGTATTTGACTCGATCTGATTTTTTCACCATAATTGTGAATAGAGATGTATATTACACATGTATAAGCAATTCAAAGATATGAGTGCATGCGTGCTCATTGTTAATAATAGATCCTATACAGGAGAAAAAATCAATGTGAAAGCACAAATGGATATATGGTGACCTTGGCCTGATAGAAAAGTAAACAATTACCTCCTTGCAAGAAGGCTCCTTTTTCCCAGCTAAGACTCTACGCTCATAAGACAAAAGCCTGCGATGGTTTCCTTCCTTGTTTTCATTTTCCTTGTTTTCATTTTGGTAACCCGCAGGACAAGGCAGCATGGTGTCAGCAACATTGATAGGTATGCAGATGTCAGCAATATAATACTGGGAGAACACTAGGATTAGGGAGATGAAACCAAGTATCATCAACTCTGCCGAAACAAAAAAAATTCAGAATCTAAATCAAGGACATTTCATTTGAAAAAAGATAATAAGGTCAGATGAGATTTAAACAAAAACTCACCAGCTTTGACCTTCTCCAATGCCTCATAAAGAGCTTTCTTGTGCCTCTCAGTTAACCACTGCAGAACTTTCAGAATATCAAGTGGAGGAACGCAATTCACTCATACAAGCCAGTAAAGCATGATTTAAATTGTAGTAGGATGAATAAAGAAAAATTACAACTGAAATGGAGTTAATAAATGCTACAATGGCCTAACAAGAGGACCCCAACTATTGAAATCACATAAAAGCGAACAAACGAAAGCAAGATGGACAACTCATAAAAGCCAAACAAAAGGATATAAGAACTATCTCAATTTCATATATTTAACTTGATTCCTTAAAGAATGTCTAGCGAGACTTAAATATCAATTAGTATCACGCAGCAAGTTAAAAATAAAGGACGTAACAAGGTCATGATGTGAGAAGAGGACTATGTTGATGACATGCAAGTAACAACCTTTTACCAAGATGAACAAAATAGATTAAAGATTGTGAATAGTAGATGATGAAAACCTCAGACCCTTTCTCCAAATTACTATATCAACAGTTAGAATAAGAATCCTGACAAAGAAAGAATATCAACTTATCAAATAATTGGTTGATAAGGCCAGAATCCATGAACTTAGGAATGATTCAAGGAAAAAATATGGAAAAAAATCAGGATCTAAAACAATAGAAAACAAGTATTAACCATAAAAGAGATGGCACATAGAAAAACAAACAAACAAAAAAATTGCACTAAGAAAGAGCAGAAAAATACTTTGGCATCCAAAATGTGAATGACAAAAGGACGGAATGTTCTAGGCAACAGCATAGGTGCTAACTAATTTAATACCGTTCCAACTTTGTGGAGTATCTTCTCCAAGGCAATAGAGATGAGTATAATCACAGCACAAACACCAGCAACAGCCCACGTTGACGTCTGATCAAGATTTCTTGATGAACCTTCTTTGATTCCTCCACCAGCCATATATATTTGCAGAGGGACTAGGGACTGAGAATGGCCTTTTGACAGTAAAAACCTTCTGCACAGAATAAGCATATTTGAGGGCAGGAGATTTGGAGCTGAAGAAGTATAAGCTGCTAGTTGTCCAAAATTTTCAGAGAGCGGTTATATTCTAAACCGATGTCTTAAATACCAGTATACCTCAATCATCTGTATAATGTCAGTGCATGATTTTTTTAAAGATAAATAATTGTTTATGAATTTCTTACGCTGCAATGAAAATATATTCAATGCCACATCTATTAGAGAAATAGTAGCAAATGAACTTTCTTCCTTCAAAGAATTGGTCAAGTGTCAGAAGTCTACAGCCTTTCGAAACAATGCAGCTTCTCGTTACTTGATTTGACTGAATACCTAATGGCAGGATGTCTTGATATTATCCTGCATTGGAAAAGATAACATGATAATATAAGATATAGTTTCGGGTATGACTAACAAAAAATATCAGCATGGAATGAAAATCTCGACTGGGCTCACCCTTGCTTTTCAGTATACTTGACATTTTGTCATTGTACTAAAATTCAACAGTTTCAATCTGGACTTGCATAACATGTAAAATTTAAGATTCAATGACTCTATATCAAATTACAGGGAGAAAAAGTGTTGCAAGAAAAATCACAATCTGTTGTTAGCGAAAGCTAAAGAATGTCAACTTTGTGAAGGTTAGTAGACATTAGTTCGAGCTTTTTGCTAAACCAGCACTTTTAAAACAATTATTTTATATCTAATGCTACTCTTGAAAATAATAACCACTTTAACATCCTCTACCACCCAACCTTTTCCCTCTCTCACCAAAACTTTGCCCAGTCTCCCTGGTTTGCAAAAACCCTAAAATATTCAAAAATACTTATTATATTCCTGTGCTAAAAAATGCCGATCGCCTTCATATATTGCGTACACTTAAAAAAAAGGACCAGAGAAAACTCTTATTAATTAATAAAACTATCAATTCAACAATGAATATTTAAAATAGTAGATTCTAAATCTGAAAGCTGAAATTTGGTGATAGAAGGTAAATGAACCAAATTTAAGTTGTATGAACCATGAACAATGGACAGAATTCTTATAAATCATTGATATCAACCAGGAATTTTTATAAAAAGAAATAAATTTATTAATATTAATAAATTCAAAAAATGCAACTGAAGGATAAGACATCCTTCTAACTGGATTTACAGAAAACAGATTGATAGCACAATTTTGGGCACCTCATCCAGAAATTTTTCTATTTTCAATTTTAAGTAAACCTTTAAGATTTCTTTTGTGATCCATCAAAAAGGTTAAATTTATAATTAGATAAGCTACCAATGTAATCAGTCGCGCACAGCCAAAGGGTTTCAGTGCACTTGTATTCATAGTCCCTGAGCTCTCAGAAATTAAAAGTCAAACCAACATGATGCTGCATAAAGGGTGGGTCATCATTTCTTGAGGTTGAAACAGGAAAAAAGTACAAAAGAAATGGTGGATCCTTGTGCATTAAACCTGGCTAGTAGGAATGATAAAATGGTAGGGAGAGACAGAGAGGATTTTCAAGAACTTGAACAATTAGAATCTTGGGTTCAATTCAAGATTCAGCCTGTTCTTGGCTTTCCATAATCTCTTAAAACTTTTAGCAACATTGTTAACAATGGCAGAGGCCAAATAGGATGAGAAAGTCAATGGTGTGGTACATAATATGACATATTTGTGATCACAAAGTAAAGTTTGGTTGGAAGTTATGTTATTAAGGGGTAATGCTACAAAACATTCTCATTTGGCATATATGTAATTGATCCTAGTAGGCACTGGCCTATTATACATCCTTTTACATTACAAATGGCATCTCAAATCAAGCTTCGCTACATCTCTTAAGGTCTAGAATTTGAAAATCCACGCAGTATTTCTAAGAAGAAACATCTCTCTTATATAATGCACCTAGCCTAGTCTACATCATACTTTTTACAACTTATTATATTATTACCACAATTTGACTTCATAACCTTATGCATCTGCTCACTAAAAGTTCCTATCATTAAATGAGATAGTTTGCTATAGTCAACCTTTGTGAGGCTAGCTGAACTATACTTGAGTTCAATCAAATTTTTATTAGAACATCTATTATATAAATGTGAACATTTGAAAAATAATTTTCCACTTTATTTTAGCATAGTTCCCTCCATGGACTCCAACTGAACCATGATTTGAATGATCCAAGTAACAAGTTGAGTAAGGTCACATTTGTGATTACATCAGAAGTGACCATTAAAATGATGTGGTAATCTTTTGCAGAAGATTTTTTTTATGTTATCTAACAAAGTAAACACAGAGCCTAGCAACCTTCTTCTCAAAAACCCACCCTGTCTCGTCAATCAATAAAATATTTAAACCATACAAGTACTTCAAAATTCTAAGTGCTGCCAACTTCCTCATATCAGCATATATCGCACCTGATACCATTATATAATTCACCTGCATCTTTTTCACCATACAACATTCACTACGACAGAGAAACAGCAACAGATATCAAGCGGATGCAGTCTCACATACAATGAAAACATACAAGACAGTCATTTCTACATATCAGTAGAGAATCTAACATCAATTAAACTAAATGTGATAGATCCAATGCACCATACCAAATCCTTGAACTGACTCTAAAAAACTGAGTTATAAGTTTTCTTCATAACTTAAATTTTTAGAAAAGTAAACATAAAATTTGAATATCTTTACTTGGGTTGGCAAACGCCCCAAGACACAACATTGGGCCACCCTTGCCTTTAAATCGTTTAGTCAACCATTTAAATTCCAAAATTTGTTAATATTACCGGAGGATAATTAAAAGGTGACAATTTTTCACGATACCAAATCTCGCAATCCTTTTCGTCCAATCACTCACCCACGTTCCCAGCAACCACCACCCCCACCCCTCGATCAACCAAAAATTCTTTCAATTCTGCTGCCGCATAAGACTCGCTGCAGCCGCTGACATGATATCGACGATCAGATGATGGGTTCCTATCTACCCCAGAGGTTTTGCTATCAGCGCCAAAAAATCCAGCCGTTGCTTGATTATGGAAAACGCCCGTTGTGGCATATAAACAACATCTTTCCATCCATCATTTCGATTACAAAATCAAAAATAAAAAATTTGCATAGTTGACTGCACTACTCTGTGAAAACCAACTTCAGTGGCATTCCCACGTACTTCCATATCAAAATTCTGAACAAAGATTTCAACAGATCATTAAAATATAGCACAAAAAAGATAGATAGACAGAAATTTACATTCATCGTAGGAAGAGGAACAAAGACGGGTGAAACGGAGTTTCTTTTTTTCTTTTTGTCCGAACAAAAATGGAAGAAAGAAACGCGGAGTTTTGACCGATCACGTAATAATATTATCATATCTTTGTCTAGATTCCGTCAATTCCATAGTCGGCAACTTCGGTTTCAACATCCTTTGAATTAATTCTACGTACTTTGTCAAAAGCGTCGCAATCAAATTCACATTCCAGCCTGCAAACCCACTTCGATTAGCTGCCTATCACCATTAAAATCGAATCATATCAAGAAATAGGCTTCAATTCCATAGTTAAAATCGAACAAGATTACTTATTTTTCTGTTCAAATTTCTAAGCTTGGGAATTGGTAAAGGAATGAAACATTAAATCCACTTTGAGTAGTAATAATTTAAGGTAATTAAATGTATTTGCTTTGTATTATAGATAAAATTCGTATATGTTTTTTTTCCCTAATTTTTTTTAAAAAAACTATATTATTTATCTTTTTATTTATTATTTATTTATTACAATTTGTGATCTTAAATTAACTTATTTTATTGTCTAACTCGCCAAAATTTAATGAAATAACCGTCGTGGAAAACTTCAACTTAGCATAAAAGACAATATTCTTGTGTTAGGTTCAACTTCCCTAATGTAGACTTCGGAATTGAATCATCTATATATAGACTCATATGTGTTTGACGAGGTTTGAAGCGAAAATTTAAAATTGATGTAAAAGTTCAATTAGTGAATAATAAATGTAATAAATAATACATAAATATATCAGAAACAATATATTATATTAAAAAAAAAGTCAATAAATATTTGAAATAATATATAAATACTACTCGTCTAACTGTTTTTAGAGACAAATATTCTTATCAAATCTGTATAATCAATTTGTCGGACCATTTATTTTGTCAATCAACAACATATTTAACACATTTAGCCTATATTGTGACGTTGACTGAAGATAAGTCTTCATTAAGTTCAATTTCAATAAGTTCTTTTTGAATATGTAACTGTTACTAATATGATTAACAAAATCTTATAGACAAGTATTTTAGAATGAATCATTAGTTTCACCAAACGTTGTAGCAATTTTGCATAAATTTTTCATAAAATGATTGAAACACAGTATGAAATTGAACAAAACAAGAATAAAAAAAGGTTTAATAGAATTTGATGATGGCATATGTTTCTTAAATTTAATCGATTAATGGGAAATATTAAAGAATGTTAGAAGAGAGATTGCAACTAATAAAGCATGAAATATAATATATATACATCAAATTGATTGACTATATGGATCCATTCCAAGAAAGCAACAAACTTTATTAAGTCGTGAAATGAAAATAGAAAAAAAAAAAAAAGGCTTTCCATTTACATAAAAATAGTTCCATGATTATTGTCTTTGAGAAACAAAGATTATCTTCAAAGTTGAAAATATATTGCAAAGTAGTACTTATGCGTTACATTTGGATCCCTCCTCAAATCTTATGGTATTGTTCATACTATCCACATCACATGACATGTATGCTGAGTAGATAAATAATAATCACTCTTTCAACCATAATATATGAATCGGTACACATGTCATATACTGAGTGAATGATTAGATAACTGTCAAACCCTTATTGATGTTTTCAATAAATCAAAATATTGTACACGAACTTAGACAATGAAACCCCCCCAATACTGAAAGCATTAATAAGATTTGGGTCCAATACAAGAATGCAAAAGTACACTACAAAAGCAAGTATCTCACATAGGCAAATTTTTGCATGTTAATTTTCTGCTTTTTTCACCCAATTCTCTCATTCACGTTTAACCAATTTCTCGAGTTAATTTTCTGTCCAATAACGAACAATGAACAAACCATGATCATCTGTACCCCTGATGAAAAGTTCCAACATTAAGCTAACTGATCTACTAGACCTACATCAATTTGAGTCAGTTGAAATTGCTAATCAGCCATGTTAAGAAAAATTCTTCTGTAAGATCATCCTCTAGCTTTCTTTGGATTATGGCCTGTCTTCCGTTTGTGGCGACTGAAGTCCGACACGAACCGAAAAGTCTGGCCACACCCTGACTCGTTGCAAATATAGGGTCGAGCCCCTGTGTGAACTCTAATGTGTTCGGTCCTTGCCCATGCCCACTTAAATGACATCTTGCAGCCTTTCCAGGGACATTTCAGAGGACGGTCATCGAGATGAACACGTCGGTGCTGCACCAAATACTTGTGCGAAAAAAACTTTTTCCCACATCCCTTCACTGGGCAGATGTTTCTTTTGTGCATGGTCAGCTCGTGTTTCGATCCAAAACTCATGGTGCACCCCTCTACGTCACATAGATGTTCGTTTTCCTCATCTCTTGCTCTTGCTACCTTGTTAGGAGAAGTGGCAGAAGATTTCATGGTTGGACGTTTCTTTGTATTTGTATCTTTTCGCAGCTTCTTTACTGCTATTTTCAGTTTACTCGATCTGGGCTCTATATCTTTACGAGTCTTTGCAGCTCTTTTCCTTAGTCGTGTGCTGGGACCACCATCATCCTCATCTTCAATGAGTAAGTTAGACCATTTCCCGCTGTTCTCGTGATTTTTCTTATGCTCACGAGTCACCATTAGCCTCGTTCCAAAATTACTCTTAGTTAGCTTGCAATAGATGCTTGGTGGGATTTCTTGTGGCGATTCATCCAAATTTTTGGAGTTATTTCTCTCTTCCTTCAATCTTTTAATTCCACGCTCGCTCTTAATTTGCTTACAAAAGTTGCCAATTGGAATGTTTTCAAATGATTCATCAAACTTTTCATCCTCAGAACTCTCTTTCTCCACTCGCTTGGTTCTACTCTTGCTCCTAATTTGAGTCCAACAGTTGCTGAGTGGAAATTCTTCAGCAGATTCATCCAAATTTTTGGCCTCGGTAGTCTCTTTCTTCAATAGTTTAGTCCCACACTTATTTTTAACTTGCTTACGGCTTTTACTGAGTGCATGATCTTGAGGTGGTTCATCCACATTTTCCACCTCAAGAGTCATGGCTTTCAAATGTGAGCTATTTTCATCCGTGCTTTTCCTCTTTCCTCTGCTTTTGCTGGTTTTAGAAGTTGTTTCAGCAGCTTGGTAGCAGTCCGACAGCTTCTCGGATCTCAGATCAGGCCAATCTACCAGGGCAGTAATCCCCTTTTCCTGCTCCATTTCTTCTAAATTCTGGTCAACTAACAGCGGATGAGCCTGACTAGACATCCACACTTTGCCGCACCATTTTCCGGCAACAACTATCTTTCTCTGCCTGCCCGATCCCTTTCCTTCAAATTCACTATTAGATGATGGACCATTAACTGGGCTTCTGCGTCCAAAAGCACTATAAAGAACAGAGTTGTATGGCATCTGTTTACAGTAGAGAGGGGAGCGACAAAGATTCGCGCTGTAGAAAAGGTTTATGCCCATTTTCACAGCCCAGTCTCCATTTCCATGTATGGCGTTTTCACTATCTAAAGCTAATTGTATCCTCTCTTTGTCCTCCTCACTGGCCTCCCTGAATGGAATTTCATTCCAGAGGTAGTCGTTTTCCAGTTCTTCTGCAACTTTTTTTGCTTGAGATTCTAATCTGGGATAGTCTGCAACAACAACAAAGACGCTCATGAAAAAAAAATCTAGCTGGAAGCTAGTAATGTAGTTTCTAAAACACAAAGTATTGTCCACTGTGAATATCTTGAAATTCTGATTTTATTAAACATAGGGGTACCAAGTTTAGGAACAGGGAAATTTTGGTAGGTCAAGAGTACTTCAAAGTTGTGAATGCAAAAGAATCTCACCAGGATGACAGACAAGGAAAACATGGGCACCACCAATTGAATTAAGCTGTTTTTCCACTTCCATGGCATGATGAAGGCAGAATACGTGGAATCGAGAAGAGTCCTCATCAGATCTAGGGTACAAGGATAAAGATGTTTCTATTGATACAAAACCGGTGCTCATTGTTGCTTTGCTCTCATGGGCCACAGGTTTACCATTTAGCACGTCAAGTATTCTTTGATGTCTAAACCTGTCAGTTAATGAGTTTGAGTCCATCACTGCACAGTCACTGGTTTGAACTTCCGAGTCAGAACTTCGGTGATTTGTTTCATTGCATGTTTCTCTAGCTAGGCCAAAATTTGTGTAGGAATCAGAATTGTGCAAATAAACTTCTTTTCCGCAACTGATATTTGAATCGGTATTCTCACAAGCATGTCCACTGTCCAAGTAGCTGCTTTCTCCAGTTCCCCTGGCTTTGGCAAGAAACTCTTCTTCATCCTCATTCTCCTCGGAATCGGAGGAATTACCATATGCCAAAGCCAATAGGCCAAGAGAAGAAGGGCCTTTATTACTTGCTTCGTTATTAGAATCCATTTCTAAGCTTTCATCATCCAAAGCTCGAACTCGATTACCAGTATATGGTGGGATATCAAGGAGTCCATATTTCTGCACCATCCCTACAAAAGAACACAAGAAGCTCACAACATAGGCCACAGATAGTCGCCAAAAGTCGCTCACTATTATTTGGTTTGGGATCATCAACAAAATAGGCACCATTTTATAATGGTCTTGTTTTTCCACCAAGTTATAAATATTGTTCACACAAAATAGAACTTCACTTGCATATCCACATAAACAGAAACAACACATGACAATGCAACACCAAGTGAAAAAATTGAGACAAAACATTAGATTTGCACGATTACTTTTACTGAAAAATAAAATAAATTATGTATTATAATAATTTAACCTATTATATTACCTGAACAAGAATTCATTTGAGGGTTTGCAGCATCACTTATGGGATTGTGGTCGCTACAAGCTATACCCCAGTCATTAAATATGCTACAATCAGCTGACTTCAGGTACTGAGCAGTGGCCTTTGTGGGTTGAACTATGGCAACACATGTGAAACACAGAATTCCACAAGTGACACATGTAAACAATCCCTGCTCATATTGAGAAGCCTTCTTTACATCGGAATCAGGACGCTCCGTATAACGCATGTCATTACTATTACCTAAAGAAAAAGGGGTTTCCTTTACATCACAGAACCTCTCTTTAACCTGCATCCTGTCTAGAGTAAAATCATCATGAACATTACAGCTTGAAGTTTTCGACTCAACATTAGGACTGCATAATCCAGGGAACCTAAACTTTGTTGTAAAATGGAATCCATCTTGTGAATTTGGGGACGTTATGAGATTCAGAGAATTTTGAGGAAGAAGGACGATAGATGATCCTTTCCCAAGAATGTGAAGGATATTGTTATTCTGCATCATATCCCGGCAAAATAGCTCTTTGATCAATATTTCTCCTTCATCCTTGTTTTTCTCCTTTAATCGAGAACTCCGTGGTTTCATGGCAATGCTCTTTGGTACCCTACAGCAAAATAAATACAAATGCTGAAGAAAGATAATCCACATGCCATATTTTAATAGATGTCTTTAAACCAAACGACATAACTATAATTGCTTATTGTAAGAATACTAGAATAGTGACCCTACATTTTTATAAGGACGATACTAGCTGAAGTATCTGACAGGACAAGCCATATATCATACAATAATAAGAAGACACAGAGCAACTCAAACATGAAACACCAATTATTGTAAGAATGCATGTTCGCTTCAATTCTTTTACTGATGACTTAGAGCACATGGTTTCCATTATTGACAACCAAGTCGTAGTGCAACAATCTGTCGAAGCAGCATTAGTAGAAGACAGTTTTAGAAGCGAGTCCATTATGGCCAGGTATGTTTAGTTACTTTTTTTGGTGGGGGAGCAAGCGAGAGGATGAGCATAATAATTGGAATCACCAGGGGAGAACATAGAATAGAACTGTACTCTAGCACGATAATAATAGGATAAAACTGAATTGGAAAAATGTAGAGCATCCAAGCAAAACAATGATGGCAAACTGATTTCAAGCAAATCTCAAGTAAGCACAACTAGAAGAATGTCCATCTAGCTCATTCAACATAAAAATCCCAAATTAAATGAAGCATTCTCTATCAAATAAAGAGAGAACAGAGATAAATCTATTAGGTTGCTTTTTAGAATTTGAAATATATATTATTAATTCAACATCTTGAACACAACATAAATCTTTTTAACAATGAAAATTGAGGATTTTCAAATGCAATCTGAAGATAAAACATATAATTTTGGTTTTGCAAAAAAAAATAATATTGATATAGAGGATTGTAAACCATTAAGGTATTCCATATGCAAAATTAAAATTTAAAAAACTACAAGAGTTGCAAAATTGGGAGGGCTGTAACGACGGAGAGCGAACTCTATCATTACAAGTGTTCGGTCCTGCAGGCATACTAAGGGATAGCGTACTCTATCAAACTAAAAAACATCCACGTGTTATCTAATATGGATGTTACGAAGTCTTGAATGATAACAAAATAAATATTCATTTGCATACAAGCACAAATGAAAAATCAATACCTTGCAATTCACTCGAAATGCATCATCACTACATTTAAGGCATGCATAAAAGGCTTTCAGCTTTTAAGGGGCACCAAGGCTCGTGCTGTAAATTTGAGGCGCACACTTCGTTGAGAGGTTGCACCTTGACTTACATCTAGGTGCACCTCTTGAAAGATTTTTATAACCATAATTTGGAGTGAGAGAGTTAAAAAAAATGCATTAATGGTGCATTTTGCAGAACACGACACTCAAAAACCCCAAATGACTGTCTTATCAATGAGTGCAGCAGTAAGGGATTAAGATTATAAGGGCTTCTTTTTCATCCAAATTTATTGATGAGCAAATGCACGGGTTTATGAGGTTCAAATTTAGAGTTCCAATTCATGAAAGTAGCTAAACTCTTATCACTTAAGATGAATCAGGTTTTAACACAAAATTATTTCTGGAAAATTGTATTTGGCTATTTCCTTATACGAATCAAAAGGACATGATAGAAAACAAACCTTGAACATAACGAAAGTGCTAGATCATACAGTAACTGGAAGTGAGAGACCATAGGAGGACAATTGATTGATGCCCTTCGAATTGCGGCATCTTTAGCAACCCTCAACCATTCAGGAGTAGCAATATTAGCTGCCTCTCCACAATTAAATCCTAAAATGACAGTATTGTGTAAAAATGAATAATTTTACATTTCAAGAATATAGATCTTATGCAACTTCTCTTGACAGTTGAATTCTGAGATATCAAAATTGAAAAGTGTACGTGTCTTACCATGACTGAACCCAGAGTGATAGGCTCTTGGAAAAGTCACGACAAATTCTCCAGCATTTTGCACCAACCTAACTCAAGATAGTATAAAAGTAAGGATTACATGTTCAGATGAAGAGCAAAAGTAAATAGGGACATGATAATGCAGCAAAGTGTCACCTGCAGCATGGGACACCAGCATTAAGAAGTACTTCAGGAGACATGACTGTTGTCTTCTCACCAAGTGTAGCAAATGTCACTGGATGAAAAGATATAATGATAAATATACACATTAAATAGATAAAGACAAAAATTCAGGGGCAACCAAACAATGAGAAGTGTCATGAATAAATACACACACACAAAAAAACGCTCTGAATATAACAGAAGCCGTTGAGCCTCAAGTTGTGAGTGTGTGTGCGTGATCGCGCGTGCGTGTGCATATATACATAAAATCTCATCTATAACCCGCTCAAAGAAGCATTTGTTGTTCCTCACAACTAGAATAACCCCTAAATTTGGATCTTCTTTCTTTGGGGGTGGTGTGGACTGTGGAGGGGTAAAATGAAAAGGCTAATAAATTCCATCTAAAATGTGAAATAATCTACAAACCAAAATCAGCATTCCAAAATATTCCTTGAAGAATATCTGTTTCCAGAATCCATCAGCTTTAAACATGACATGCAAAAACTGTATGGTGTGTAACACGGTTTGGCCTTTAGAGATAGGGTTGACACATCAGGTTTTCAAACAGTAAATAGCACCAAAATGCACAAGCAGTAAACATCCATTTCTGTATTTTGCTTGATACATGTTCATTTTGGTTACAAATACAAAATCTCCTCGATACGTCCTTCAATCTGATGAGTCCATGTTATGCCGGTTCCTGGTTTCAAATAACAACTCCAAACAGAAGACAAGAATGAAGAACAAAGGTAAGTTCAAGAACTGAAATATAGAAATAATACTGATAGTGTTTTCCCAAAGACAAAACAGAATAACAAATGAACGGAATGAATAACCAACTCCTCTCCCTCACTCTCTTATTCCCCCTTCCCACGTGATACTTCGGTACTTCCTAAATGGGCCTCCTAGTGTAAACAAATCTTATCTTGGGCCATAGATTATCTTCCAGGCCCCTAACAATAATTACCAGATCTTCTCTGGGAAAACACTATCAATATTATTTCTATATTTCAGTTCTTGAATTTACCTTTGTTCTTCATTCTTGTCTTCTGTTTGGAGTTGTTATTTGAATCCAGGAACCAGCATAACAAATTAACGGAATGAATAACTAACTCCCCTCCCTCACTCTCTCTTATTCCCTCTTCCCACGTGATACTTCCTAAATGGGCCTCCTAGTGTAAACAAATCTTATCTTGGGCCTTTAATTGTCTTCCAGGCCCCTAGCAGTCCAGAACTCACAAGAGGATCGATTATAATTGTTGGAGATGTTGGAAGCCATAGACAGCTTATTCCAGTACCGAAATCACAATTCTGTGTAAGCACCACTTTGATCAATAGATTAACTAAGGAGTCAATCAATTGTCCTCATTCATGATAATATGTTAAAAATGGATATATGTTGCCGAAAGAACAGAAACTTATGATATTGAAGTTATCTATTGCCAGTCAAACGAGGGGAATCACTTCCAAAGTAAAGGCCAAAAAGAAAACTACTTTCTATTTTCAGCCATAAACTAATATTTAACATCTTTTCCAACACAGCTTCAGAACTAACAAATAATTAGTAAGCATATTTATCAATCATAGGTTGTGGGGGATGATGCAGCAGTTACCAGCACTAAAATAGATATGGAAACACGGTTTGGACATTTGAATGAAATTCAGCTCGAGAAAGGCTTCGCTGCTCAATTCAACAATCATTTAAGATTCTAAAAAGGGGATTTTGAAAATCGGAAATCCTCCATGAGCTCACAACAATGTAAAACAGAGCATCTCAATAAAAAAATGGCACGCAAATTTTCTTCAAAAAATCTGATATTCACATTAATCTCAATTTTTATGAGTCAACTATAAACTTACCAAGTGGATTGATTTCTCCACCGTAACCATGTTCCCTGATCACTTCCTCAAAAGCAAAAGCTGCCTCATGTGGCACACCATACCATGTCTTTCCGGCACCCATATGTAAATAATTCAAACTATGAAAATCATGATCCTCTACATGCCACGCAAACCAGCTAAACATCATTGCAACATAAACCATAGGCGAAGTCACTCCCGGAATCTCCTCCTTCATGAACCTCAATAAAGACACACTCACCCTGGACACTCCCCTCATGTTCCAATCGCTCTCTCCCACAGTCACCACACCCTCACTCTTCTTGACATTGCTCCTCCTTGTCACAAATGCCGATCCTGGCATGTCATTTGCGTACTCCACCGAGAAGGGCTTATCTACAGTGGCATTCCAAAAAAGGGTCTCCGTTTCCAATGCATTTAACTCCTTTTTTGCATACTTTTTCAAGTAACTCTTTTCAAAACTCTTAGCCTTTGCCTCAAACTCCGACAGAGTATACTTCTCACCACTCAACCACACCGATTTCTTCACGGGGCGGTGCTTCCTCGGGCAGAACCCGATTTGCTGTTGCCGTGTGGTAAAAGTAGAGCCTGGATTCAACTCTTTTGCCCGAGCTAGAAGAGACCTGTTAAAATTAGCAATAACAGTTTTCTTGGAACCTGCAGGCACAGGGGGGACAATTTTGCAAATACCATATTTAGCGGCCTCTTTTTCAATCTTGAAAATGTACCCAATTGGATCTTGAAACTCAGCTAAAGTGGGGTGATACTCTGGCGCCACCGGCATAGATTTTAACCATGGAGGAACCTCAAAACTCGCACCACAGTTCACTTCAGCCGCCATTAGTGAGTAAAACAAACAACTAATAAACTTACGAAATCATATCAACGAACCAATAAGGATACAGAAACAACTGTGCACAAAAATTTGAATATGCATGTCACCAAATGTGAGATCTGGGGGGTTCACAAGGGAAGCATTAAGAAGTATAGAATGCTGAAATTAGTCGAAGAATGGATTTTGAGATTCCCTTTCTCTCTTTTCTAACATTTTTCTGCTATTTTTTTGGGTTTAACGGGGTAATATATAATTATTTTTTTTGGGTGTTGTTCGTCTCTCCTCTGTTTCTTGGTGAGAAACGAACAGAGGAGAGGAGAAAAGGTTGATGCGAGTGTGGACTGTGCAGTGGTGGTTTAGTTCAAGGTTGGGCAAATGACTGTGACTTTGGATAAAATTACTGTTCTGCCATTATATTTCTTTATTATTGGTGTTTTTTTTTTACTAAAATTCTAAAAAGTTAATTTTTAACTTGTAAGTTTGAACTTTTCTGAATATTCGTTTATTTTCAAAAAATCTTAAATAATTGAGTTCGAGTTCGAAATTTCGTTTAAATTTATGTTATTATCAGATGAATTATGAGTCATCGAAATTATCTTCAAATTTCAGCATTATATATTTTTTTTTTTAGAAAATTCATGTTTATTTGACTTTTTAGTAAATTAAATAAATTTTTTATTACATATATATATTATACATCCAATCCTTTTGGTACATGTAATGTGGAGTAGGTCTTTTGTGAGATGGTCTCACGAATCTTTATATGTGAGACGGGTCAAACCTACCGATATTCACAATAAAAAGTAATACTCTTAGCATAAAAAGTAATATTTTTTTATGAATGACCAAATAAGAGACACTCTTAACATAAAAAAATAATATTTGTTCATGGATTACCCAAATAAGATATCAGCACAAAATACGACCTGTGAGACCGTCTCATACAAGTTTTTGCCTATAATATGTAGAGTGGTTAAAAAGTTTTTTTTTAATATGCGAGACATGCTATCGTAAAATAAATAAAAGAAATAAATAAAAATTTCTTTTAAGAAAAAGATGGAAAATATTTTTTTATTTATAAAAATGAAATATTTGAGAAAAAAAATAAATAATTATAAATATTTTATTGGATTTTTAATTTTATATATTTATTCTTATTTTTTCCATTTTAAAAAATCATGAAACCCTGTGTCCAGTTACACGCCAAACCTCAACCAGCTGAACTGATCCAGCGTTCTTCTAGTGCCCAAAAAGAACGAAGACGTTCCGGATGTCATCGTCACCATCTCCGCTATGCCAGCACCTTTCATAGAAAAGAATCTCCGGCGGCGGTTGCGTCCCGCAGTCAAACTCAAGTGGGCACCACAACTATCCTTGTATTCCACTTCCGCCCCAGCTATTTCTGTGCCTGATGTAGAGCAACGTTGAATCATGATATTCCACCTAAGATTCGATATTTTTCCTTTTTTTGCATCTGGGGTTTATGGGTTTTTTGGGGAGTGGTTGATATCATGAGAAAATTGGTTCTTTTTTTTATTATGGGACGGGAAATGATCTCCTGTTCTGCAACGGTGTTCATTGATTTATGGATTTGCAGAGAAAAGAGGAAGGTCAACATGGTCGAAGCTACTCCTTTTTATACCAGGTGCCATTACTTTTGGCCTTGGCACTTGGCAGATCTTCAGAAGACAAGAAAAGTTAGCTTTTGTTTCTTTTTCATTTCTGGATCGTGCTATCTTACCTGCGGATATATGTTCCACAGAAGTGTTGGATTGTTTTCACTGAATGAGCATGTTTTCTGCTGTTTTAAAATATTGGCCAATTTGGAAGATATTTGGGAGTGGTAGTAACAAACTGCAAACTGTGATTATTTTTTAGTTAACGCACAAAATTGTGAGAATAGTGAACTGTTATTGCTCATTACTTAGGATCACTTTGTCACGTAGTTATTTGACAATCATCGTGCAACCTAACCAAACTGTCTGTTGATTTTGATGAAAACGACAAATTTCGTTGCATTTGGATTTTTAAGGAAAAATAAATAATAACTACATAACTCAAATGGATCTGGGCCTTGGTTGAAATCTGGTCCCTCCCACTCCCTCTTGTTTTGTATGTACAGATAAAAATGCTAGAGTTTCGGCAAAGTAGACTTGGAATTGAACCACTTAAAGGCAATCAAATTTCGTCTTCCATGGGCAACCCTGATTCTTTGGAGTTCAGGAGAATACAGTGTAGAGGAGCTTTTGATGACAAGAAGTCAGTATATGTTGGTCCAAGTTCAAGGAGTATTTCTAGACTCACTGAAAACGGATACTACCTTATAACACCCCTCATTCCGGTTCTTGGTGATCTTGAAAGGCAAAATGTTGGAGAGAATATTCAAATAAGCAAGCCAATAAATATTATCCGATGTTGCCCACCTTCCAGCTTTGCTATTTAATTATGTTAAGTAATGTAAGTTTTAAAAGAAGATTTGCATTGAGATGCAGAATTTGGTCTCCAAACCATGATCTGTTTGCTGGACAAAATTTTTAGTGAACATTTAAAACATCTTGACAATGTTTGCATGTGTTTGCATAAAGCTTTTTCTTTCTCCTACTAACACAATAGTTCTTTTGTAATTCAACTAGTCATCACTCAAAAATACTTTACCGTTATGCTTTGACTTTTAACTCAATATTTCATATTTAAGACTCTAAAATACCCCATAAACCTATAAATTAGCTTGATATACGAGAGTGTGACATCACCAAAACAATACATTTTTTCATGGCGTGACATCTGCAATAAAAAAAATCTCATTTAGAAGTTAAAATCAAGCATATATTCCAAAACGCATTTTCTCGTAATGTTTTCTGAAAACATTAAAAAACAGTTCCATATTACCATGCATTCCGATGATAAGGGGCAATATTTTTTTAGTTCACAAGTGTTCTGTGCTGTTATCACTAAAGATTTCCTTTTTGTTCTTATGACTATGATAGTGGCAATCCTTGATTTCTACTGTATTCATTATATATTATCCAAAGTTTGTTTGATGTATCCAATATACATTGTCAATTATTTTCATGGTTTCTTGAGAATACAGGTAAGTTTCTTGAAAATATCCTTGAATTTCTTGCAGTCTGCAATCACCTGTGCTAGTCAATAGAGGGTGGGTGCCGCGTAGTTGGAGAGACAAGGCGTTAGATGTTTCAGAGGATGATAGGCTGTCAAGTAATTCATCCACCCCAACTCGACATTGCAAAAATTTCTCGGTGGCAGTTTTGGTCTAACAAACCAAAAAACTTGAGGTTGCAAATTTTGTTTCTTTGTGTTTTGACGAGTTTTAATGGATGACTTAACTATGAAATAAAATTACAATGTATTAAAGCCGACAAGAGCATGATGCATCTGTCGTCTCTGTAGAAGTCCTTAGTGTTATAACTTATACGTGGTAGTGAGAAGCCAAGTATATTTGTGACACCAAATGATCCTGGTACCTCTCAGTGGCTTTATGTTGATGTTCCAGCAATTGCTCGAGCTTGTGGGCTTTCTGAGAAAGCACTCTATATGGAAGCTATCAATGACAATATCAAAGCAATCAGCCCGTACCCTGTTCCAAAGCATGCCAATGCGCTTAGTCGTAGCTCAGTTATGACACAAGATCATCTTAATTATACATTAATTTGGTATGTATCATTCTGTTGCCCTTTTGTTGGTCATTCACTCAAATTTGCACCCTTTTGTACTCGATACATCTTTTATCAAATGAGCTTGATTTGACTCTCTCTTAGTATTTTTCTCATTAAAATCCTAAATTTTCCTACCACCTCCATGTATTCTTGGCTTCCATTTTATTCCCATGATTTGTCGCAAACTACACGAAAATATGGGTTAATTGCATTAGGCACAATGTGAAAAAAGTCTACAAAGCATAACCACCCCTAGAAAAAAGTATGAGCAGATTCAAATATTCTCCGATGTTTGGTAAGGGTAATGCATGTCAAGTCAAGATGAGAAAAAATATTTCTCTCAAAAGTTAAAGATCAAATAAAAAGAATGAAAAGAAAATGGAGTAAATGTTGAAAAAAAAAGACGGGCAAAAAGATGATAGCCCACTGATCATTATCCTAAAACACGCTGCACAGACTGCACCACCGATCCACCGCCACCAACGCCGAGAATCTACATACCCCCGACGGCGGAGTCTGCGGCGACTCTTCCACGAATTCCGCCGGGGGTAGGACCCTCCCCTCAGCAAACAAAGCCCGCCCATTACGTGGCTGTCCTAGAACAATCCCTTCTTCCAGCTCCACCGCTGCACTGCCCGACTCTCCAAACCTCCTCTCCACTTCCAGATACTCTCCCAAAGACGCCCTTCTGGCGGCGTCACCCTCTTCCCCACACAACATCCACCACCTCCGCCTCTTCCGCGCCATAACCCCTCCCCTGACTTTCTCCGGTTTCCTGCTCCTCCGGCCTACAGTCGCCGCGGAGAGAGGATTCTCCCGCTGGGACGCGGCCCTGAAGGTGATGGCCTGGAGGGTCACGCCCATAAGGGTGCCCAGTGTGGTACTTCCATCATGGAAGAATGATCCTGTTGACTGCAAAAAAACACACCTTTCATTTTCAAGAAATAATTTGCGGGATTTTACTGGAAAGATCAAAAGGGTGAACAATATTTCTACCTCGGTGTCGAGATCAGAAGAAGACAGCGAAGAAGCGGAGGGGGAGGAGGGTGGTGGCACCATATCATTCGCCGGATCTAACATCAGTGCGTCACTCTGTGTGTGTGGAAATGGTGTTTTGTCGGTAGAAATGGAGGAAGCAACAACTATATCATGGCTACCAAGTGAAATCCAACGTAGAATAAGTTTTTTATTATTATTATTTTATTTTATAATTTTGAAATTGACTAGTGGATTAAATTATATTAGATAGGGAAATTGGCCTTCAGTCTCCAGCCGTCGATTTTTTTTGTGTTCAGTCACTGAGTACTTTTTTAATACTACATTTCCACATGAAGTGTACCACATTTTGTATGACATAGTACCACAATTTTGTGGGTAGGGAATGAACCCAAAGAAATATTTTGATTGAGGATTTTTCACCAATTTCTTCTACAATAAACTCGTTTCATAAAATGTTGATAAAAAGACCGACGCACTTCTTTTTAATAGAGAATAAATTTTTTATTTCAATGTAAGATGAACAGCTTTGATCATCATTTTTTCAGTACTAGTCGATAGTTGTATTTCTGATATACATTATCCATTTATTATTTGTCTGAAGTATTTATAATTTTTTGAAAAAGGATTTTTTTTCTCCTACTATTAAATACATATATATAAGATTTTTTGCACATCTTTTAAGTTAAAATTTACAATTCATTTATATTATTATTATTATTATTATTATTAATTATAAATTGAAGAAGGCTCCACACACCTAAAGTGAAAATGAAACTTTCCACCTAAGTAAGGTGAACAATAATTCTGTGAAATGTTGCATGGAAAGCAAATGGACCACTCGATGTACACAATTGATATCCCAACAAATTTTATAGTTGGTTGGAAGCAGTGTTTTCTAAATCGATCCGATCAATTCATGTATTTTAATTTTTTTTAAAAAAAATTTATGTCTAAATTTTAAAATATTATTTTTTTGGTTATATAATCGATTTTGAATTTTATTAAAATATTATTTTAGTAATATTAGACTTTTATTTTGATTTTTTTTTTACTTTTTAAAAAATATATATTTATATTTTATTATATGTATTGTTTAGATTTTAAACTTGAATAAATATATTTTTTATTATATATATATATATACGCATTTAAGATATTTAAAATTTAAAATATATTATTTACTATATTATATTATTTTATATAATATAACGATTTTCCGGTCCGACCGTAAGTCGGTTAAACTATTTTTTAAGGTAAATCGGCTCGATTACTGGTACGATTATTAAAATATTGATTTGAATATTAACAGTGTGTTTGGATATATATATATTTCTTAAATATTTTGATAATATTTGGAAAAAACTTTTAACTTTTTAATGTGCTTAAAATTAAAATTCATAGTTTGATATTTATTCTCCAACTTCTTAAAAAAATAATAGAAAGTATTTTTTTTATTGTCTATTCAAATAAAAATGGTTTTGTTCTTCACACATATTAAAATGTTCATCTTGATAAATCACTTGTATTGCTAACATGTATTAATTAATATACGATCTCTTCAATCAGAAAATGTCATCAAAGGTATTGCTCTAGATCCAATGTACTTGAGCATGTAGTGTCCAATAAATTTATTGATAGACGATTTTACGTATGTATTTTTGTGAAGCTAATTGATTTAATTTATATTTAGAATAAAAATTAATATTTTTGACATAAAAAAAATATTTTTTATCAGTCAAATTAGATAGAAAATATGTTTCACGAAATTGAATCGAGACTTTCTACACGCTCTTTTGCCTATATATTTATCTTAAATGAAACCGTCTTCATTTATTTTTTCTGATAACATGTTCTTTAATTATATACTCATAAAAATCAAGAATCTATCGATACTTCTTCATTCTGACAAAACTAATTATCTTTTATAGGTTTAGAGAATTTTAACCATCATATTTTCTATCGGACAATAAAAGTTTAAAATAAGCATATATTTCTAACATCTAGTTTATGTATAAAAAAAAAAGACGTATTAAAATAAAATTGTTTATTATATATGAGTGAAAAATATTATAATATATGTAAACTTATGTGAAAAAGATTAATTTTTATGATAAAAATATTACTTTTTATATGAGATTTATTATCTTTTATCTCATGTGTTATTCGTCATTCATCCATGAGCCAAAATATTGGGATTACAAACAAATATATTTTATCTTCATTTAATTAAATAGATATCATAAAACCTATTTAAAAATCATATCTCAATAAAAACATTTATTATATCATCCGTAACACAAAAAAATATTTTGGAAATTTTTTATGTTAATGTAATTTATACAAGAATATTATGTAATATAAATTCGGGAATAAAGAAGAATGGACAAGTCTTAAATGTCGCTGTAATAAAAATTTTTTTAAAAAAATATGGACACAATCTGATCACCGATTACGTTGGCCAACTCTTGCGTCAATGCCACCCACAACTGAATCCGAGTCCTCTCAGTATACTTGTCTCTCCCGACGCTATTTCTTCCCTCGATCACGTTCAAAGAAAATAAATAACAGGAATAAGGAAGTCTTGAATCAAGTCAATGGCAGAGGCCAAGATCTACGAACTTAACAATTGCNAAAAAAAAAAAAAAAAAAAAACCCACGTGATTTTAGTCTCGATCTTGTTATTTTCTTGTGAAAAAAAAAGTGAATCTTGGCGTGTTGTCGAGGGTAAATAAAGGTACTCATTGTTGTTCTTTCTCTGTTGGGGCATAAATTCTTATGAGTTTGTTAATTTACTTTTCTGAATATGGTATTCCCCCCTTCATGTTTATGTGCAGAAAGGGGCTTCTCCTTACTTTGGTTGCATGGTGGGTCGAGTGGCAAACAGGATCAAAGCTGGGAAGTTTACTCTAAACGGTGTTGAGTACTCATTACCTGTTAACAAACCTCCAAACAGTGTCCATGGTATGTCGAATTAATTTTTGTATTCTCGTGATTCTGCTTCAAATGCATGTATGTTATTAAATGTGGTAGCCTAGAAGCGAGCGATGACAAGTTGGCCTAAATCATTGTTCTACATTTTAGCACACCCTTGTACTTGTAAACCGAAAGCCGGAAAATATATCTCCGGAAATAATATCCGCCATGTACACATTCATGTTAATTGGACATTGCAGGACAAAAACCAGCGGAGACCAACTTGACTTAGCTGCAGGGATTGTAAATTTATTGTGATATTCAATATAGTAGCTCCTGATATTTGGTTGTACAATTATAATAATTGTTTCATTGTTCTATAGTTTGCGAGCAACTGATGTGAAACCCTTTTTTCAATTTTATTTTATTATTGCATATCTAGATTATAAGGCATTATATGTTAGTGCATTTGACATCGTTTCAATAAAGCAATTGTCTTGCCTTGAGCATGCACCTTAAATATCGATGATATGTCTTGTGAAGTCGAGGTTTCTTGGTTGTGGGTGTTTGTTGATGTTGATTGTTGATCGATTTTTTTTTTTTTGGTTGACCTGCCTCACCTTGTTGTTATCTTTAGAAAAGTAAATATCTTTATAAATTCCAGAATCAAATTCTCTGGATATAAACTATAACTATCGGTATTTAAAGGAAGATAAATATTTTTTATTTCTTCATGAGTGAATGAAGTGTAGCTGAAGAAGAATTTTATATAACTTGAGTGTTGTTTTGCTTACTTAATTATATAGTTGAGCCCTATTTGTCTCACATATGGAAAATTGATTCTTACCCATAAAAATAAAGAAAAAATTGTTATTCCTGATAAGCAGTCTTCCTTACCGTTTTCAGATCTCGTCTGTTTGCTTGTCTGATATCAGATTGATTGGAGATGTTATTGTGAAGAGAGAAAACTTGTGTAAAAGTTCACCATGCTGGTACGTGCCTTTTAGCTTATTGAATAAGATTAAACATTAAGCGAGAATTCACAAATTTAATTAAAAAACATTTTTTTCACAGTTTCACTTGGATGTATGATAGACCAGTTAGTTTACAGTTTCATTTGTATTGCTGTCTTTTATGTTTGCTTGCTGGTCTTTATTTGGTGCTAGTGGGTATAGCACAGCATGGTTGTATGGTAGAGATTATATGATGATAATAAAGCTAAGAGGAAGGAAGTGCATTGTGTTTTCATAGCAGCTGAGGCAGCATCTATTATTTTTTGGAATGACAAGACAAATCTGTATCTAGAAGACCACATGATGTATTTTTCCTCAAAATTTCCAATTTTCTAACACCGTTTTCGTACAATCTTTTGAAGGTGGGCACAAGGGATATGACAAGGTTATTTGGGATGTCGTGGAGCATAAGCAGGGTCATAATTCATCAATTACCTTCAAATACAAGAGTTGGGATGGAGAGGAAGGTAGCCTTCTGTATTTTGTTTTGCTCACACTCGCAGAACTAATGTGTATACTGCCATTTCTTTTGTTTATTTTTATTGCAGGCTATCCAGGTGATGTTTCTCTCACTGCAACCTACACACTTACTTCCAAGACTACACTGAGACTCGACATGGAAGCCGTGCGGGAAAACAAGCCAACACTAATCAATTTGGCTCAGCACACCTATTGGAATCTGGCAGGTCACAATTCCAGTAACGTTCTTGATCACACCATACAAATCTTTGCGAATCATCTTACTCCCACGGATCAACACACTATTCCAACCGGGGAGATCATGCCGGTCAAAGGCACTCCATTTGACTTCACGGCTGAAAATAAGATCGGTATCCGTATCCACGAGGTTGGGATACGACCATAACTATGTCCTTGACTGTGGAGACGAGAAATCAGGATTGAAGTATGCTGCAAAACTGAAGGATCCCATTAGCTTGAGGACTCTAAATTTGTGGACAAATGCTCCTGGTATGCAATTTTACACTGCAAATTATGTTAATGGACTCACTGGCAAAGGTGGTGCAGTGTATAATAAACATGGTGCTGTGTGTCTCGAAACACAAGGATTTCCGAATGCCATCAACCAACCAAACTTCCCCTCGGTGGTTGTTCACCCACGCGAGAAATACGAGCACAGCATGTTGTTCGAGTTCTCGCTCGAGTAAGGGTAGACTCTTTTAGCTAAACACTAGTCTTTGATGAGAATAAGTAGGACTGGAGCTATGTTAAGAGTCATCAATGAACATCCGAAACTGCATATTTTCTATATAAAAAAAAATTGAATTTCCTTCATTTTGTTCCTGGATGAGCTTTTGCGTGATTCAATATCATTGTTTCTCTGATTCTTGAATTTCGATTCTGGGTATAATCTTTTAAATGGCAATAACTCATATAATTGGAGGATAAAACTAAAATATACATTTTAGCGAACGTGCGTCTCAATTATTTAGTAATAGTGTAGAACGTTCGTCCACTATATGTATCGAGTCCATTCCATATATACGAGTCTTATCAATTAAATGGGGATCAATCCAATCCTTTTGTTATTTATGCTATCAACTAAAGTCATATGAGTGAACATCTTTTGGTATATTGACATAAATCTCTCTGGGCTCGATTTCATGTTCAAACAAACCCCCACGTTGTAATAAAAAAACCACATAGTCATAACCAATGTTCTAAAAAGTCCGCTTAAGCTCGCTTAAGCTTGAAGCTCGGCACAAACGCCCCGCTTCGGAGAAAGCGGAAAAAAGCGGTCAAACTGTAGTTTGACCGAATTAAGCATCATTAAGGTGTTTAATTAAGCGTCTTTAAGCACAATTAATCGCATCTATTTATTTTTAAATTTTTTTATTTTAAAGGTATGTCTTTTTATTTTAAAATAATAAATTAGGTTTATAATTTAGATGTTTGTTTTTTAATTTTAATTATGATTAAGCGTGTCTGATAATGATTTGACAAATATTTAACATTTTTAATGTGTTCTAGTTGTAAAAACAAATAAAGATTGTAATTTTGATATTTTTATGATTTTATAGATATGAGAATTAATGTATCAGACTTAAATTTATCATATTTATGTATTATTTTATCTATTTATTGGTTTGAGATAATTACAATTACACTAAAGATAAAAAACGCTTTTTCACGCTTAAGCCTGTGCTAATCTCGCTTAAGCTTGAAAAGCTTGGAGCTTGACATCCGCGCTTCGGGACGCTTCACGCTTTTTAGAACCTTGGTCATAACAACAACTTTTATTATTTAATGTACTAGCCGCTGCAGATACTTTGCATGCGTAATATAATGATACATCCTAACTCTGAATCATGGCTTCGGCCAATTCTCATGCTGAGTCTGATTGAAATGAGAGAATTGGAGATTTTGGCATTATATGTTTAATTGGCATGGTTTTAATCTTTCCCCAAGCTTCATGTATCTCTGAGCTCTTCAACATCCAAATACTATTTCTTCTCTTCTTCTGCGGTTAAATAGCCTAAGTAAATTTTTTTCCACGATCTCTCAGTGTCTGAGAGACACATTTGACAGGAATCGGAAGCAACAAACACACTCAGGGCTTCAACAGAAAGCTATAAAAGATAGGACTACTTGAAATGGAACGTAATCTCACCTAGTGACAAAATTGTTTTATGCACTATCAGCTGTAAGAAGAGCAGTTCCTTTACCCACAGCAACAGTTTTCCCTGTCAGAAAGAAGAATTTTAAGTAAACTTAACAAGGTTGAGTTACTTGAGTAAGCAGCATCAGAGAATAATAATTTACACAAAGCCAAATGATTTTTGAACCTTCAGTACGAAGAGTGAACAGTCCAAGTTGAGGAAAATGGGAAAATTTCTCGATACATATCAAGTTATTCACCTGAGAGGCAAAAATGTAGCAACATAAATTTTGTCAATCCCCTAAATACAAAATTCAGCAGAGAACTATAATACCAAGATTAGGAAATATGAAACATATCAGATAGCACATACATCATAGAACAATCGCCTTTTTTTAAGCCTGTACATCTCATAAATTAATAGATCAGTTCGACTCAGATTATACAAACTTTAGAAAGAAACTAATACATTTCTCAAATAAACTAACAGCACATACAAGTATTATTACAAACGAAAAATGCGAAACTATGTTAACCTGAATGTGGCATACAACAACTGCACCATTCTTCACAAAGAGATGTTTCATTTTCATTTTTTTTTTTTAAGTTTTGGGATCAATCTGTTGCATCAAGTCAACAATCTAACAATCATCCACAACTGCATGGATGTGCAAAACAGCCTTGTATCCAGCAGTAAAAATTGCCTAGCATGAGAAGCATACCTCTTTCGATATGACGACTTTTATATCAGAGTAAATAAATGGATAAAAAAGTAAGTAAATGAATGAACAACAAATATGCACATGAATAAGCAGAAGAATATGCACATGAAAAGATTGAGTGTAAAGAAACATAGATAAATCGATCAAAGAGAAAACTATACATTGTCGAGCAACTCCAGAATCTGCAACTGGGCAACAAATTCAGAAACAACAGCTATTTGCTTCCCTGTAAACACAATCAAATAATTTGGTCAAAAATACATAACTCACAAGCTTGAGAATTGAGCAACCAAATGCAGTACATGGAGCCAAAACTTCCACCCATCGAACTCATTCAGACATCTGAATGAAAATGTGAGACTAATAATTATCGACACTAATAGAATCATTATCATTGAACTCGGAGAGGAACACTGTCTATGCTCTGAGAAACTCTCTCCTTTAACTAGTAAATAATGACAATAAAAATTTCTAAAGGAGCCACCTCATCGATATTTAGAATCTTTGTACTAAATTTTCTGTAGAAAGCTCTTGATATGCATGTCATATTTGTAATTTTCAAACCGAAAAAGGGAAAGAAGAGATTAAAGCACAACACAGAGTAAAGACAATGAATGATCAACAAATGAGAACTTCAATTCAGCATAATATTACATTTGATTCCGATGGGACAAGTTGCTACATCCCAATGGAGCAACAATGCAACAGTTCCCCACAATTTGTGTAGCGCAAAATCACAACACAGGTAAAGTATACTTCATTGAGTACTACACAAAATTCCGGAGAATCTACCTACTTTACCTACCAGTCCATGTTATTTTTATGATATTAAGGACGTTGAGCCAGCGATTACTGTGTGTCTAGGGAACATTGGTTGATCTTTTTTCTCTAAGTAACGCAACTACATAAGTGGAGCCACATTCCACCCATCGCAGACTCAATTGCTCCAATTCGATTCGATTGGAAACCGAATGGAGCGATTGGTCACCCTTAGTTTTAAATTTTTTATTTTTATTTTTCTTCATTTTGAGAATATTTTGATTTTTAAAATCAACAAAATTTGTTGATAAATAAACCATTAGGAGTTAGCATGCTACGGTTACCTAGGGTTCTTTTGTAGTTGTACATGTCTTGAGAAAAACAACGAACCGGATAATTAACATGCTACCTATCTGTTTCTTACGAAAATTGTGGGGCGTGTCAGGCACGTGATCGTGCCAAAGTTGTGAAATCATATGACTTCTGTAATCAAATGTTGTGGATCTCGATTTGGTCGTACGTTCTAACTCCTTCGAAATGGCTCAAAAACGAAAACATAAAATGAGGAATAAGATGAAATTACAGGAGAAATCCATTAACAACATCAAATCTAATTATGTTGCTATGAACTTGATCAACGTTTTTATAAGGAAGATTGATGAACATATGGAATATTTAGAAGACTTTGCTACTGGAACTAGAAGTTGAAATAAACAGACATAAAATTGACATAGAATTCTGCAGAATTTTGCTGTAGCTCATTGTGTTGATTTCTCGATGTCTTTTTTGATTCTTTTCAATATTGCTTTTTGTCACATTTCGCATGTTAGTTTAGGCTGTATTCAACGATCTCTCCACGATCTTCCATGTTGAGTAGTGACTTTGATTCGTCGCGTGGTGCTTTTCCTGGGCCAACTGCAACTCTCGTGAACTTTCATTTGGTGGGCTTTTGCTTATGGACTTCCAATATTTGGGCTAAACACTATCTAAGGAAACTTTGAGGCATTGATTATATGGATGGAGTTAGATCGATCATATTTAATCTTCGATGTATCTTGTCCATGTCCCTTTTCATTGACTATTACATCTTTAAAAGACGATTTTCTAGGTGACGAGAGTAGTAAAATTAGTTTCGGCTAGAAGACAGAGTGTTGTGATAAGATTTCAAATCGATAATTATATCATGTGGATCAAAACCAAATTGTTATATATAACATTCATTGATCGAGGAATGTTACGAAGAGTGAATGTGCAAAAAACGTTGGATCCATGAACAATCGGAATGAATTCAATCACATGTCTTGGTTGGAAATGCTATTGATAAGATATAAGTACATATCTCGACTATGTTTATCGAGTAATACATTCAAGAGACACGGTTTCTTGCATGAATATTAATACATATAAAAATAACTTTTTCAAAATCATTTTGATTCAACTAATTTAAGAGAGGGATGATGTTATTATATCTTGTTAACACATGCACAAGTGTCAACACACACACATATATATAGGTAAAAACCCAAATGAATAAAAGGATGTTTTGACAAAATCAAAATGAATCAAGGATCAAGACATATTGTGACTAGCTATCCCATGCATGCATAGGAACTATATATGAACCCCACCAATTAAACACAACTGCAGCAACCGGACAATGGAATACAGTTGGAATGGGCATTGACAGCACATACACTTTCCCCATTCCATAATGTTGGACAGACTATTTAATGGTAATTTTGGGGTGTCCCTCACCTCTCCCAGTCAAAGCTAGCCAGGCCTAACGTTACAATTAATAAATAATTATAAAGCTCTCTCCTTTTCTTGTACACACGCATGTGATTTTCAAGCAAAGGGAATCTAATCAATTACCCCTACTCCTACCTCTTCCCAATTTTCCCCAAACTTTTCAGTCCTATGCGGCTATGCAAAGAGTTCTTTTTAAAAATATTTAAAATAATATAGAATATATTATACACACTAAGATATATCTACGCAAATATATTTTTTTATTTAAAATAATATAAAATATAAATACGCAATAAACAACTTATTGCGTCATCTGGTTGATATAGGGTATAAACTTGTATCAGTAAGAAGATGGTTGGGTTTGATATCAACTGATTGCCCGCATGCCTACCCCTTACCACTTGCTATTTTTCTCTCCACTCAAGAGTCTCTCACCCACCCACCCTATCTTATCAGCAATCTCTTCCCTTTATATATAGACCTCGCATCTTTAACTGGTCTTTCTTCTTGTGGTAGCTAGGGTTTCGTCTTCTTTGATGACTTTGGGTACGCCAAGCTTCCATAGATAGTCACTGGCGTAGCTGTTTCCAAGTTTAAACTCTTGTCTTTTCAGGCTCAAATTTTCATTTGCTCATGGGATCTGTCCTATGGGTCATTCTCATGAATATCTTCACTGGCCTAGCTAGATCTGGTTTATACGCACTAATTTCACCCAAAACATGTGGTTTTCTTGCATTTATCTATGGATGATTCTTCTAGCTAGTTTTTTGTTTTCTTTTCTTTCTTGGAGATTAAAGTTGAAGAGCGGAGCTCCTTGAAGTCCAATAGAGGATTTTGCCTGGAAGATTAAGCTGCTGACCTATGGATCCCTCAGCCCTATCCATTATCCGAGATGTTGACTTTGGATGGGTTTGTGGTTTGCATATGTCAGGAGCTTGAATCCACCCATTTTCGATCCTTCTTTGGATTGAAGGGAGCTCTACACTTCTAGCTTCCCCTCTACTACTGAATCCGGTTATGTTTTCCAAGATCCGCTAGCTTTGAAATATATGGTGTCAGATAAATTTTGTTAATTGTTTCTTGTTCTTTACTTAATCATCTTTCTTGTTTGGTTATGTGATATTATATATATATATACACACACACACACACACACACACAGACCCGTGGATCTCTCTTACTGCATCTTTTTCCTGATTCTGCATTCAGACGAAGGATGAAATGGCTAGCTGATGCAAGTAGAGTTAACTTGTGAATCTATCTCTAGATTTGCTTTACCATTTTTGGTGTCTGAAGAAAGCAGCGTTCTGTTGAATCTAATTTACTCGACCTTTGGATTCTATTCTTTTTCATATATATTTATTTATATATGTTAATTAATTCAAATTTTATGAAGATTTGTTTATCAGTGAGGACGTGTTGGATCGGTTTATTCGATAATCGATGCTATACTTAGTTTTTACCCAAAGATTGATTGTTTTGCATTACATCAGACAATGTAGGTAACTCCGAAAGGATGAATGGACCACATTCACCCGAAGTAGGGTAACAGCATTGAGTTATATGTTTATTTCATCACCATTATTATTTGTGTGGTGAAAAAACAGCCAATATACTTAATTATAGGGTATTGGAACTGTTATAGGCCCTGGCATAGTATGGACATCTGCGATATAGCACCATTACGCATAGTACTTATCCAGCTCAGTCATTAGAGTTTTTTATCTTTTCAAAATTAGAATCCAAGACCTCTTAGACTTTTATAGATCTTGACAGCAATCTTGGTCTCAATTGAGCTATTATCTTATTTGAAAACAAAAAATTAGAGATCTATCAGTATTTTTTATTTACATTGATATATCATCTTATACAAAAGAGTATAACTCCTCGGTGTAGTTCTCACCTTAATCATAGAGTTATGTTACATATACAAATAGATTTGTATAAAAAAATCTCCTAACACAAAAATTTAATACAAATTTTTTTAGTAGGTATCTTGTGAGACGGTCTTACGAATTTTTATCTGTGAGACATATCAATCCTATCGATATTCATTATAAAAAGTAATATTCTTACCATAAAAAGTAATATTTTTTTAATGAATGATTCAAATAAGAGATGTATCTCATAAAATACGATCTTTGAGATCGTCTCACACAAGTTTTTGTCAATTTTTTTATTGTCTTATATAAATTCAATACAACATATGATGAGATAATATCAAAATCTCATTTTATAATTGTTGTAAATGATATATTTGTTTTATTTTTAGTATTATTCTTAATTATATATGGTATTTCGAAAAAATAAAATATGTTCGTAAATGAATAAGGTATAATGCAAAAAATGATATATATTGATTTATCTGGTTTATCTATAATGAACATGAGTAGGATGTTATTGTTTAAATTGTTTACACGTGCAATTACAAAAATAATTTTAACCTTAATTGCGATAATATTATGTATCCAAGGACATAATTTGATAATAAATCAGCCAATTGACGTAAAATCATGAAGATTTTATATTTTTTATTGTGCACATATAATTAATTGTAGACGGGACAATAATTGGAGGAAAATATATGCCCGCTACTAGGTTTTGTTAGTTTGGTTGATTTGCAAAATTTCAACTTTCATCTTGCAAATTACATATTACTATAATATACGTTTATGTGTGTCTCTAAAATATATACATCCAGTAACTTGAATTTTTTTATTTTGACTTTTTTTTTTGTTTTAAACCACTAAATCATATTAATTATTTAACACTAATGTTGTCATGCATTACTCCTGTGACAAAATAAAAATTATGTTACATATATTGAAATCTATTTATACAAAAATAAGAACAATTAATTTTTTTGTTTTTATTTTTTCTTTTTATTCATACAAATAAAAATTATTTGATGAAAACTAAATGTTGACAACATAAATGAATAAAATCCAAAACATATCAACTTACATTATTAAATTATAAATTTTCCTCAACTACCATTTTTCTGGAAATATTGTTGTTTGCAATTGATACATAATTGACATTATTTCANTTTAGTATTATTTGATCAAATTTAAAATAATAATAACACATACAACACGTGTGCATCTTTTAATACTATATGTTATATGTGCTTGGTTATGCTTTTATAAATTTAAAAGCTAAAATTAAAAAAAATCCGAATTCATGAATCATCATGAATACATTTATCTCTCTTATTTGTTTCGATTTTAGTATTTTATGGTATAAATAATGGTGTAAATAAACCGAGTCGGTTCGAAAAATATTTGATTCATATTCGAGTTTATCGAATTTGAGTCGAACTCGAGCTCAAATTATTTTGTTTGATAGTCCGTGAAGTGCTCACGAGCTTTAGTGGTTTATTATAATATAATTATATATTAAATAAATAAATTTCGAGCCTTGTTAGTAACTTTTTCCGAACAATAATTAAAATAGTTCGTGAACATATTCGAATCTTTCGAGGTAAATTCGAATTCAAGCTTTAATTCGAACCGAATTCAAGCCAAATGTTTTAAAATTTTCGTACTTCGAATCGAGCTCGAATTCGAACATTCAAATTTTCATCATGTTCAGCTCGATTGGGTTCGTTTAGACCTGTAGATATAACTTATGAAATAATAATAATATATTAAAATTAAATGTTTTTGCTACTATAAAAGATTTGCAATGTACTTTCGATAAAAAAAAAAAAAAATCATGTGACATTTCATGTTATATTAATGATTGATTGTTATATGTTGGGCTTTTATTGGTGTAACAATTATTTAAAATATATTGGATCGGAAAAAAATTACAATTTGATAAACGTAACTATTAATTATTAATGTAACAAAAAATGCTATCTGAATTATTATAGGATAATTCTTCCACACTTTTGAGATCTACAAAAAGTTTTTAAATAATTTTTTATTTAAGGATTTTGAATTTTATTCCTGATTATGCTTTCTTGCGAACTTTGCATATAAAAATTTCTCAACTATATTTTCCTCTTATATATAATATCCATATTAGATTTCGTTTTTATTTGATACAAAATCATAAAAACTTATTTTATTAAAATATATTTTATCTATAACTACAATATCCTAATAAAAATAAATATTTATATTTATCTATAATTTTAAAATTTTAAATGATCTTATAATATAAAAAATTATTATAAAATATCATTTTAAAAATTTTAATTTTAATATAATCTCTATATTCGGTCACGTACACTATAATATAATTATGTTGAAATGTGATCCCGTTGGGCCATTTTTCTATTACCTTTGGGCCGATTTTGGGTCCAACTCGAGTTCAAGTTCCAAACCCCTGAAACCCAATGTGACCAAAAACCCTATTTTTCCCGACTGATATATACAAACGCACAGATTCATCACACTATCCTCGTCCCCGCCTCCTGCAAAGGCCCTCTCGCATTTTTGCTCAGCAACCAGCGCGGCGACGAGTATGGCGCAAGAACAGCTGATCCTACGTGGCACGATGCGAGCCCACACCGACTGGGTCACGGCCATAGCCACGCCAGTGGATAACACCGACATGATCGTCTCCTCTTCCCGTGACAAGTCCCTCATTATCTGGTCCCTTACCAAGGAGGACAAGACATACGGTGTGGCCCGCCGCCGCCTCACGGGACACGGTCACTTCGTTGAGGACGTTGTTCTCTCGTCCGATGGCCAGTTCGCCCTCTCTGGGTCCTGGGATGGAGAGCTCCGTCTGTGGGACTTGCAGACTGGGAACACTGCTCGCCGCTTTGTGGGTCATACTAAAGACGTCTTGTCTGTTGCTTTCTCCATAGATAACCGCCAAATCGTCTCGGCTTCCAGGGATAAGACGATTAAGCTTTGGAATACGCTCGGTGAATGCAAGTATACGATTCAAGATCAGGATTCCCACTCCGATTGGGTTTCTTGTGTGAGGTATGGTTACAAGTGGTGTGTATTTTGTTGATTATAACTGGTAAATTTATTTTATTCAGTTGCTGTGGGATCATGTGGAATGATTATGTGTTTTCAAAGGATCGGTTTTGGTTAAATTTGCGTTCTTGGAGCGATTTTGATACATTTCCATTTCCTTGCCATGGGAATCGTGAATTTAAATTCCAGAAGCATGATTGAAATTCTTAGTTTTTTGTTAACTTCAAATCTCAACGATTACAAACAGTATTCTAATTCCCTTAGCCTTTATCTTGTTGTGTACAAGATTTTCTCCGAATGCCCTCCAGCCCATGATCGTTTCAGGATCTTGGGATAAAAATGTGAAGATTTGGAGCTTATCTAATTGTAAGCTGAGGTCAACACTTAGTGGCCATAGTGGATACGTAAACACTGTAGCAGTGTCTCCTGATGGGAGTTTGTGCGCGAGTGGTGGAAAAGATGGGGTGATTTTGCTCTGGGATCTGGCGGAAGGGAAGCGTTTGTATTCATTGGAGGCTGGATCGGTTATTCATGCTCTGTGCTTCAGCCCGAATAGGTACTGGTTATGTGCTGCAACTGAGAGTAGCATCAAGATTTGGGATTTGGAGAGCAAGAGTGTTGTTGTGGATCTTAAGGTTGATTTGAAACAGGAGAGTGAGATGACTGCTGAGGGGACTGATCAAACCTCTGCTTGTAAAAACAAGGTACACATTTACTCTCTGCATAGTAGTTTCATTGTTGCACTTTGTGCCATTTTTGTTTGTATTTCTTTAGTATTTTAGTGTTTTTTTGTCTTCTGTGTTACTCTTTGTGCCATTTTGTATTTGTAATTCTTGACTTTGGTTCACTTGCTTAGTGATTCAACTATTTCTTTTATTAGTGATTAATGATGCCATTACTTTTCACTATCTAATTATCACGGATTTGTGAAATCAAGCTCTGTGGAAACTAATTTAGGCTGATAAGAGCTTAAGGAAGATAATACTTGAAATTTTGTCGACCATCGATACCTAGTTTAGATCTGCACATTTTTGCATGATTAGTTCCATTTAAAGTCCTTAATTCCATGTCAACTCGATCATTGCCTTATAGGTCATCACCTGGTCGTGGATTTTGTATGGGAACTTGTCAATGGAGACTATGCTTTGTGAGGTCTAGCATGTTGAATTTTTGTGGTTTTACATTTTCCTACTTTGTTGGAGGTTAAAAGTCCTTAATTCCATGTCAAGTTGCATTATAGGTCGTCATCTGGTCGTGGATTTTGTATAGGAACCTGTCACTGGGGACTATGCTTTGTGTGGTATTGCATGTTGAATTTTTGTGGGCTTACATCTTCTGACTTTGTTGGAGGTTTGCGATCAGTGTCTTTAGCTGTCCTCGTAGGGGTTGAGAAGGTGGGTTGATTAAGTGGATCATAATTATAATAACTTATGACTAAAGGCTATCTTGGTACTGCAAAAACGAAGCTGGGATTATCGTCTTGCTTGTTGCAACAGCTTTTTACTGGAAGTTTAACATTTCTTGTATGATACGTTCCTAAATGCACTAAACTGAAGGCTTCACGCGTCCATGGTAAAACATGCCATAAGAACGCAGAAAAGCAAAAATATATATTTGAGAAACAGATGGATGGGATGTGTTAATGGTGTCTGATATCGTCCATGGTCTGATGTAGATCAATTTCTGCACTTGCCTCAATTGGAGTGTTGATGGAAGCACACTTTTCAGCGGTTACACAGATGGGGTCATTCGAGTTTGGGGTATTGGACGTTACTGATAGAGGACGAATTGAAGTTGATATTCTGTATCCCTGGAAGGGATTTAATGAAATCTTTGGTGCCATGGTGTTTGATGTTTACTGTTAAATTTGAGTTTTTTTATTGGTAGATAGTATATTTGCTAATTGTTGGCATCATGTTATTACTTATTCTGTGTAATCAAGACTTCTGAATTTTTGCAACTTTTACCTTCCAAGAGTGGTGATGTGGGTTAAAAATTCATTTCGATTAAATCTTCATCCAAACTTTAGTGTTTTTTAGTTGTAATATACATATATATTTTTTTTCATATAATTTGATTCCGTTTTCGTGCATGCACTGTATATCCCCGGAAACGTTCCTGATATAGGAGACAATGGATGCATCCAAAGAAGGGTGAAGTAAGTTTATGATCATCCATGGCTTGAACCCCCGGAAAATTGAAGAGCTTCCCCGAATTTTATACTTATTCTCATCAACTTAAATCGGCTTCATGAAACAACTCGATCCCTTTCTTTATCTACTAAATCATACTAAACACTTGAAATTCGCCTTAACAATTATGACCAAATTTACACTAAGAAATATTGTTTCAAAACACCACAATCGAGTGTCAAATCTAAACTCAAAACACACACAAAATTACAAATAGTACGTTCAGTAAAAATAAATATAGTTAGGGGCATGGCAGGTCGAAAATGTTAAAGATGGTGGGGTAGATCGAGCATGGATGGATGTACGTATTCACGATATCCCAAAAGGATGGATCACAGTATTTGCCTTGTGTTAGCACGAAAAGGTGTTACATTGTTTGCATCATTTAATTGTCGGACAACCATCTTTTCACAAGCCTCATTTCATCACCCTCCCCAACCTCATTTTTATTTTACAGTTAAGTCCACACTTAATGATTAAAACTCGGAAAATAAATTTTTTTTATCACTCATATTACACGTATTCATCTATTAAATATCTAATATCGCACACGATTTCTTGATTTTTATGTGTCGACAGATCAACCCAACAAATTGATAGATTTATATTCTTTAATTTTAATAAACAAATAAATTTTTTTCTGACTCTGCCATGGAATTGTGGAAATATACATATGTACAAATAATAGAAGATGTGGTTTGAATTATATATATATATATATATAAAAGAATAAGGGATTGAAATGGGGACAAAAAGTGTGGTTTGTGTGGAAAGAGCAGTTGGGATCGAGAATAAGTATGAAAGGCACGAGAGAGACAACAGAAGAACAATAAATGAGGTGATGAGCCTTATGATAACCCTCATCATCGTCACGTCGTTTTTCCTTCACTATTTTCCATGCATTCCCCTCCCAGAATTCCAAGCCTTTCTTCAGGGAAATTGGCGTTTCAGTCCCAGTCGTCGATTTTTTTTTGTGTTCAGTCCATGAGTATTTTTTTAATATCACATTTCCACATGAAGTGTACCACATTTTGTATGACATATTATCACAATTTTGTGGGTAGGGAGTGAACCCAAAGAAATATTTTGATTGAAGATTTTTCACCAACTTCCCCCTTTTTTTAAAAAATATTAAATAAAATGAAAATTATATATTTATATATGATAAGTCAGGGGGATATATTTTTTTTAATCATGTTTTCGATTAATTTAGGTTCGGTCTATTAGTTTGTAAATTTTAATAATTTTTCATTTGATTGTTGGTGTAAGACTTGAGAAAAGATGATATGTTCCCCGAAAACATTGATGATATTGATACCATATTGTCAACACTCCAGCAAAAAAAAAAACTAAAACTATGAAAAAAAGGGATATAAGTTGGTGGACTAAAACTATGAATTAACCGATAACATGAGTAAAATGAAAAAATCCTTGAGTAATTTCCCGATTAATAAATAATAATATTGCATTTGATTAATTGACTGCCACTTCCCCCTCTCTTAGCCTTAGTCAACTTGATGAATTTAAACCAAAAAACACCCTGGCCTACTCCTCCTTTGTTTCCCTCTCTTTGTGGGTTTTGTTCAATCTCTTTCTCTGAAATCCAAATAAATTTTTTTTTTTGCCTTGCTTACCTACTACTTCGCTTCTCCATATGAAACCCTACTTTATGATCTTATAATTAAACTCACATACAAATTTCCCATTACTTTTCTTGAGTTTTGATCATGGATAATTACTAGTATTAATTTGCACCGCTTGATCATGGAACCACAGTGGCACTGAAAGCAAAGAACAATATTCTTGATTTTCCATAACCAACTTGTTCGATGTGGATGATGGGATATAATGATGGGGGAGACTTCACCACCCTTCAAGATTCATTCAGTGGCCGAAAGCTCCGAACCCTTATGCCGAGACCAGCCGCCGCCGCCGCCGCCGCCGCCAACTCTCCTTGTTTAAACCTCGTCCACGGCGCTGACTTTCTTTCCCTGAATCATCATCATCTTGGCAAGTCATCAATTCTCAGTCTTTCATAAATTTTTTGTTAACATGTGATATATATAGGTTAAATGTTTATTGAGTAACTATTTTTTGTTTATTTCTTGTTGAAGCAGCTATTTCTATGGAGCAAAATAAGAGAGAGTTAAGTAGCACACAACAAGTTGCGGTGAGTTCAAGATGGAATCCAACTCCGGAGCAACTTCGAACCCTTGAAGAACTATACAGAAGGGGCACTCGAACGCCTTCTGCCGAACAAATCCAACACATCACCGCGAAGCTCCGTCGATACGGCAAGATTGAGGGGAAAAACGTATTCTATTGGTTTCAGAATCACAAGGCTAGAGAAAGGCAAAAACGGCGCCGCCAGCTCGAATCTCCCACTGGTAAACAACCCCCCCACAGCAGCATGGAAAATGGCGAGAAGAAAGAATCGGAAGGTAAAATTCTTCAAAGAAATACATAGCCCGCAACTCAGTTCAATAAGTTGGTTGGCACTTATTTCTGGGCGTCACTGATCAATATCCAACCAACCAATATAAACCTTCACGATTAGATTCTTTCGATTTCGGACCTCTTGGATAATTGTTTCCATTTCCAAGAAGTTCTCGATTTGAAGTATAAAGTTGAAATATTTTTGGGCAGGTGAAGAGACCAAAAACTGGGCATCTCCCACAAAATCTACTACAAATACAGAGGTCTGTTTTCTGCTGCCTTTTTTTTACCCTTTGTCTTACTTGATGTTCCCTTTTTTTGCAACTCAGATTTCTAAAAAAGCTATCCCATTCTCCCACTAATCAGATCAGAATAATTAAGCACATGATTGATTATTACATTCAACTTTTGGAGGTTTCAGGTAATAATAATGATTACTATTCTAACATTTGAAAAGAAAACAATGTCGTTTTTTGTTTAGTCATTGATTTGGGATTAAAAAGAAGCGTCAAAGGCTGCATGCATACCTTCCTTCCTGTCGGGAGGCTGCTGTGCTATTGTTATGAAACATTGCTAGGGTTTTTGGGTGTCGTGCTCATTCATTGCAATATTCGAATTTTGAAATGGCCAACATTTACATACATATATACATATACATCATATGCATGTATGTGTGTGTATGGGGCCAAATGACACTTTCACCCCTATGCATGAAAATTTGGGGTCGTATACTTATTAAGTCAACCGACTTTTCATAAATGTGTATATATAAAGCCTAAACAGATTATTTTAGTAGGCATTGGGTCACTAATTTAAATTTATTAATTTCCTGTTAAAGTTGTTATATATAATATCTAAAATTCACAAGGGCTCAATTATTTCAACTTTTTGTAAATTTGGTTTAAGGGCAAAAACTTGTGTGAAACGGTCTCACGGGTCGTATTTTGTGATACAGATATCTTATTTGGGTCATCCATGAAAAAGTATTATTTTTTATGCAAAGAGTATTACTTTTTATTGTGAATATCGGTAGGATTGACCGGTCTCACGGATAAAGATTAGTGAGACCGTCTCACAAGAGACCTACTCTTGTATCAATTATTTCTATGAAACATATATATATTTTTAACTCTGTATTAATTTTTGGCAAAAACTTATGTGAAACGATCTCACGGGTCGTATTTTATGTGACAGATCTCTTATTTGGGTCATCCATGAAAAAATATTACTTTTTATACTAAGAGTATTATTTTTATTGTGAATATCGATAGAGTTGACCCGTCTCACAGATAAAAATTCGTGAGATCGTCTCACAAGAGATCTACTCATAATTTTTTGGAGAAATTATATTTTAGTTTACGTAACTTAAACGTTTTTTTATTTTTTGTCATATTATCGAAGATTCCAGTATCGGTCTGCCTACTACTATTTTTTTTATTTTATCTGGCGCGATGTAAACCACTTGAGCACTCCCTGTATTTTCCCATATTAATGCTAATCGATAAATAGTTAATATATTGACTTAATACAACGAATTATCAGAAAAATTCAAGAAATGGGTCAGCGAAGGTGACAGTGACAGAATGTAAAACAGATGGATGGTTACAGTTCGATAGTGATGACACAGAATCACAGCAGAGGAGGACCCTTCTCCAGAGGAATGCCACGTGGCATACTATGCATTTGTCTCCTTCATCTCTCACGCTACCTGATGCAGCCACCCTCGTCTCCCCTGACTCCCGAGATCCTCCACACCCGGCCGCCACCGGCATTGGTGTAGGAGAGGCACGAACCCTTCAGTTGTTCCCTGTCGGAGGTGATAAGAAGGATATTGAAGATGAGTTATCTGGTGTAGCCATTGATACTGCTGACATTACTGCTGCTACACCTTTCCAATTTTTTGAATTTCTTCCTTTAAAGAATTGAATTTTTATTTTTTAAAAAGAGTGCATGTTTCTTTTTCTTTTTTCTTTTTTAATATTATATAATATAATTAATTAGCCTATCAATGTAATGCAAGGAAAATGGCTTTTGTATCTTTCTGCAGTTTTTTTTTTTATTATTATTATTATTTTCGGGTTGGTTTTGATGTATCAAGCAGGCAATCAGATTATTTCACCGTAATTTGGAGAAAGGAGAATATAATTTTAATTATACTTTTTCTGTCAAACTTCTTATGATATCAAATTATTTGAGAAAGACATATTCTTGAAAAATCAACTTACTAAAAAAATTAAAATGAAGTAAAATTTTAAATTTGGGAGAAAATTTAGGACATGCATGCATGGGAATGGAAAAGGATGGCATTGAAATGAATTAGGACCAATGTTTGGGTAAACTAATGAAAAAAGTGAGGCAGGGCGTAGTGTTTTTGACAGAAGCAATAGCAGACCTATTATTTAACAAGATTTGTCACAAGTTTTTAAATATTTTTTCAGAGACTGGTTGGGTATCCCAATGAGAATCTGATATCGGAATTTGACTGACAATTAAATTTAATGAAAGTCTAAAATAATAACAATAAATATATTTAATTATTTATCCTAAATAATAATGGAAATGCTGGACACTGGTGAAATATTTGTTAAGATTTTTGCAAATAATATTGTAATTTGTAACAAATTTGAACGTACTGTTTTAAGTTTGAAATTTAGGACCGGGATTTTTTCAAAATAGAGGACGGATATTGCTCCAATCAGTCTTCATATCTGGTCTTTTTTTGGATATTACTCTAAATATCACGGTAGCATTGGAGCATAGGTTTGCTGGATGTAGTGATGACAATGAGTATGGTATGGGTCGGATTTCATACATCCATCCACATACCTATTTATTAAATTAATCCCCATATCCATCGGGTATTGAATTTCATCCACATCCCCATACCCATCGGATTATCGGATATCCATACCCTACCCAAATACCCAATTATCATATACAATTGAATTTTTTCAAATTTAAATTGTTTCAATGAAGTTATGAATATTTAAAAAATTATTTAAATGAACAATAAGAAAAATTTTCATACTTTATAATAAATATAAGTAT